>NC_092338.1:242188333-242530000 GCF_046630445.1 Rutidosis leptorrhynchoides | reverse complement strand
AAGAATTATCCTTTTCACAAATATAGCATAAGCGATTACAGAAAAAATCCTTCTGTATTTTATTAAAACTTGGACAGCACGAAAAACTCAAAATCCGTGCTAAGTGTTTTCCATTCGGCCTCTTAAGAGGGAGCATGAATTCATGTTGCCTCTTGTGCTCCCTCTTCAGAGGGAGCACCAACCACCATAACACTTAGAAAATTTTTAAAAATCTTTTTGTTGCTGCCTCCCGTGTTGCCTCCCATGCTGCCTCTTGTGCTACCTCTTTTTCAGAGGGAGCACCAGACACTTAGTCAAATTTTAGGCATTTAACTTGTGCTGCCTTTTCAGAGGTAGCACCAGACACTTAGTCAAACTTCAGCTGACTAAGAAGACCTAGCGCAGAAAACACCTAGTTAAATTTTTGCTGACTAAGTATACATAGCATGAAAACACTTAGTCAAAATTTCGAATACACTAAGTCATGATAGTAAATAATGGAAAACCACTTTTGGGTCCGAGTAATCTATCACTTAATGGGTGTACACTTTGTACCTCCAAACCCACTTACAAGTGTAGATTAAATCCCTCAATTACACTAAATTTTCAACAATCCTCCCAAATTTAGTGCAATTCATTTCATGAGAAACAAACAATAAAAAAACAAAACTCATGCATAAATGAAAATATCTTGAAGATTAAATTTCCACCTTAGTACATTACATTTCAAATATTCGAGAATCAGGGTGTTCTAAGAATTGAACTCTTCAACCCATTTAAATTAAGTGAAAATAACATACACATATGTTTTTAAATACTCTAAAGCTATCTTAACACTTTACAAGCCATGTGTCCATATCCATTCATGAATGTATCCAAAGCAAAAGTCCAAGCTTTGTTGACACGGAAAATCTTCACATTCACATAGGCAGTTCACTTCAGTCATGCACCTACTCTTGCACTTTTTCAGATGAACCATTAAGAAGCTAAACTTCAACCTCACCTCCAGCATGTCTGAGTACATACCTTACCTTTGTAACGACCCAACCCGTCGTAATTCTGGCCCATAAATTTTTTTCTTTTTAACATAACAATATATACAACATTAGCCCATTTATGTTTCCGAAAACATCATCATTACAATATTAAGTTTAAACATCTTTAAAACATACAATACACGAATTAAGTTTACAAAACGGGAATACAACCCGGGACCCATTTGACGTATCCAAAAGATAGATCATGACCCGACTAGTTTACTTTATAACTAAAACCGAGCATGGTCATTGGGAACGCTACCCAATCCTAATCAAGCAATCCGTAAAGCACTAGTCCTCAAGCAAACCCAAGCCGCCACTTGCAACCTATAAAAAAATATAAACAACGAGAGGGTAAGCTAATGGCTTAGTGAATGCAATACTTATACATATACGTATATGATATCGGCTAAAAAGTCATGTTTTTAACCCGATATTGAATCCCAAAAAGCATAAAGTTCAAAACTTTGTCGGAAAAATAATCACTTCTTTGGTTAAATTTGTAGATAAAGTAATTACGAAGACAATGCAAAAAGAATCAGGAGAAACGGAGCTAAAACGAAGATTCTAGAGCGAAAACGGTGAAAGATAAGAAATCAAGTTACGATCCAGTGAAATCAGGCTGACCAGGCAAGCAAACGGCCTGTCATACGGCTTTCCAAACGGCCTGCCAGTATGGCAAACGGCCTGCCAAACGGTCAGAGCAAACAGGCTCGATAAACGGCTTGCCTTAGCAAACGGCCTCCAAAAACGGCCTGCCAAACGGCCTGTAGGCAAATTTTGTGTCTATTTAAAGGCTTTTTGTCATCCAATATTCACACACCTCTCTTCACTCTCTCACTACAATACACTTTCTCTTACTAGAGCTTTCAAGGCCTTCTCACCTCCGAGCGAGAAATTAAGTACCCGGAGGCGAACGCCGAAGATTGTAATAGGAGTGGTCTAGAGGATGTCAGCACTTGTAATGGTCTAGATCTCGTTTGTAAACGGTGAACGCTTTCCTTAATTTAATGAAGTTATCTTATTATCTTAAGTTGCTTTCATCTTGCATGATTATCTATGTGTTACAAATGTTTATTATATGTTGAATACTTTATCTGAAACTTATCATACTGTTATGCTGAAACCCTGACGGTTTAGAAGTTTAATTTATGGATCACCCTTTCCACTTATTCACGTGGCTATAACCTAGTATTAGGACCTGATCAACCCTATGATACAAGGTAAGTAGTTATGTGTGCTTAACGTCACAATAGGAATATAGTACCTACGTACGAATAACCACTTATTCGTCATAGAAGAGCTGCCCATTTAGGTTGTGGTTAGAGTTAGTAACAGAGAGTTCAGTGAACACTAGCTTGCTCAAAAGTATGATTCGCGTCAGAAGCAATGTTCTTGAGATGTTGTAAGATGATCTGGGGTTGAATAAGTGATCGCAAAGGAGAGACCTCTAACCCAATTAGCAGTACCTTGGAATATCTAAGATTGCACATCTGTTAATGTTAAGGCATAACATAGTGATTAAGTGGTAGAATATTGCTTTAGTTAGACCAACTTAGATTTAGAAAAGCTGAGACTTTCCTTTATTGGGTATACCACTTTGTTCATGTACCTAGGATTCTATCCATAAGGTTGTTTAAACCCTTTAGGTTAACGTTGGGAGTAGGGATATCCATCTTAGCCAGAATCTTCAAAGCCTAAACTCTTAGTGACAAATCAGTTAGGTTTATAACCCAGTTGATTGAGGTTTAGTGTTTATCCTAGGAAATCAGACTCTTGTGATAATTCCCCTTCAGAATTATATTCTTCATACCTATCTATCTTTATCTTATAAGTTAAAATACTGTTTTATCTAGTTAATCTTAATCTATCACCATTTGTCACTAGGGTTAACTGTATGGGCACTTTTGTCCCACATTACTGAGCAAACATACAAAAATACGAACCTGAGTTATATTTACCACTTACTCGTTAAAAGGAAGACAAGTAGGTGAGTTATAGCTAGGAACCCCAGCTAAATATAAATGATAAAACCATTACCCTCTTTTGGTAGCTAATTCTGACGTGTTGCGACCTAACGACACCACACAAATAAATCGTCCGTTTTGGCTATATCACAAGGGTGTTAAGTTTTTGGCGTCGCTGCCGGGGACTTAATTTTCTGTCTGTTAAGGTAATCGTTGATTCTGTCAAAATATCCGAGATTCTTGAGTGGTGTCTAAGAAAGACAATTATACACGGACTTGGTTGTTGGATTTTTTGAATAGTCTCCAATTATATTGGAACCAAAAGGATCCTGCCTCTCCGTTGTCTGCCTGGCCACTTGTTTTAAAGATAAATTGACAAGAAGCACATATACTTAACAAGCAGGGAGTTTGTCGGTATAGGATTTAATGTCGCCATTACAGTAAACCCTTTTCAAATTATAAAACAAAATATTAATTATGGTATTAATTTCTGTCGATTCCAGTTCAAACTTAACCGACTACGAAGAAAGTGCGAAAGGCAGTTGCTCTCCCACAACTTCGGAAACCGGCAAAGTTTTTATTTATAAACCTAAAACAAATCTAAACCCTGATGAATCTCATCAAGACTTAGTTCTTGATCCTTGTAGTCTAAGAAGCCGGATAATTTCATCTGACTTAGAGATTTCATTGCTTTTGGATAAGTTTTAGTTAAATGAACCAGGATTCGACCCTCTTCACGATCCAAAAGGGAAACTCAACCTTAATGAACTCCTGATTATGGAAAATGAAATACGGGAAGAATATCCAACTATTTTCAATTATCCAGACTTGTTTGAGTTTAATCCCAAAGAGATACGACATCCTGATAAAACAAAAGCTCCATTTATTGGAAATCTGTTAAATCCTAGTAGAAGGTTAGATGTCTATAGAGCATTCATTAGGCACCTCTATTCCTCAGACTTCCCATTTTCAACATTTCAAATCAATCTGTTAAAAGAGCTGCGTTCTCAGATCCGTTCTCTTCACAAACTGTTAAAAAAAATATGGGGATGAACTTTTCGTCAAGTATCGGGATGCAGAAATTGATTTCAAGCTCGATTTAGAGTCATTTGTCAGTTTTCTCCCTCACTTAACCAATAAGGAAATTTCTCCAGTTTATATAAACCGTTATGTTGCCGCAATGATCTCTGAATTAGAATTTTGGATTGAAAGCAAGAAACCTAACCCTATTTCGAAATATGAAAACCGAGATTTCTTTTACTTTGATCCAGCCTCATTTCTCATCAAAAGATTAATTGAAGCTTTTTCGAATTCTACCGAGGAAAGAATACATCAGAATTTCTTCGCAAAAAGAAAGAAATACATTCAGAACTCGTACAAATCCTCACTATGTCAAAATTTCCATTTACAACCCCGTAAAAGAAGATCATTCGTGAAATATCTGCAAATTTTAAATTTACTATCGGTGATCCTGACTGCGCGAAAGATCTTTTATTTCAAGACACATTGTCGAAACTTCTTTTTGAACTTAATTATCGAGATACTGGACCAAGAGATGAAATTTCAAACATTAAAAAAGTTAAAAGGGTTTTGGTTAAACTCATGGACGATATCGGAGATTTACAGAAGCGCGAGTGCAAGATGTTAAGTGATTTTGAAATATTTTCAGTACACTCCGCTGATTTACTCTAGATGATCAAAGAAGCTTTAAACTTGTCTTTCTTCCCACGTCATTTCTGAAATTTAGTTGTGGAACCTGCGTAATTTGTGTTTTTAATAAAATAAAATATTTTGATTTTACTCCGTCCATTTGTCTTTTCTTATTTTAATTAATAAAAATAACCGAATTAAAATCTGAAGTAAAATTTTTTTATTAACCTCGTTAAAATTTTAAAATGTGATATTGTTAAAAAAAAATTTTGATATTGTTAAAAAAAAAAGTTAAAAATTTGCAAGTCGGGTCGGGAAAATAAGCCCGTGAGCCACACGGGCCTATTTTTCTTCTCCTTTTCTTCCATTCCTCTCCTTTTTCTTCTTTCTTTTCTTTTTCTTCTTTCTTTTCTTTTTCTTCTTCCCCTTTCCTATGAGCTACGGCCGACGGCCCCAAACCACCACACCATCATCAAATCTTCATCATTTTACATGATTCAAAGCTCAAATCCTATTCTCTCGTGCCTTCTAAACGTATTTCCATCATCAATTTGGTGCAAAAGGTACTCCTTGGTTAAAATTCGAATTCTCTTCAAAAGTCAAATTTTTGACTTTTGAGAAAAACTTTGTTTTGTGCCCAATTTTAAATTCCTTTATGCTTAATTAGATAATGTGATTGCTATGTGTTAGTTTTTAGGTTCGATTGAAGCATTTTGGATAGTTTTTAGCCCTCGATTCGTTAGTTGAAGTTTTAGGGTAAAAATGGGTGAAATTCTTGAAAAATCGATGTTTTACTAGCCTAATTAGGATTAGTGATTCATTCAGAATGCTTAGAAACTAATTTTGGAGCAATGTATGCTTGTTTGCTTGAATTTGATTTTTTGGTCAAACTACACGCAATTAGGATTAAGGTTTTTCCTATGGTTAAAACATTTTTAAAACTTAGGATTGCCTTTAAACTAGTTCAAATGAAGATATCATTGGTTTGCTCAGGAAAATGTAGCTTAATCTTTGAATTCTCTTATTTTGTATGTTTTGAACAAAATGAATATTTTTCGGTAAAACGGTTTTAATCTTTGACTTAAGGATGTTATAGCTCAAGTTTGATGATTAAAAATATTTAAGGTAATCAAAAATGGTCATTAGAACCATTGTATGCTTAAAAATCATCACATTTGGCTCAAAATTGCTTATTACGCCTAACTTGCTATAATTATTATTTTTAGCATTATTTATTGTAACCACGGGTACGCTTTAAATTTTCCTCAAGAATAAGTTTATAGTCCGTTTAGATATTGTTTGTGGTAATTTTGGCTATATTTGACTATAACAGGAATTTGGAAAACGCGATTTTTAAAGTCCTCATTTCGAATTTTTTTTCGAAAAATATATTTATTTTTGAATTCTAAATCTTAATCTTTTGGAACATAATCTATGTTACTTGATTTTTGCAGATGGCTAATCACTTACCACACGAATATGAGTTGCCCCATTACCTTCTCGGGCAAGATGATCCAATAAATAATGAGCCATTTATGAGAACCTGGATCAATCGGCCAAAAGGGGGTAACAAGTATATTAACTGGACGATCATGGAACAGTGTGGATGGGCCGAAGAGCTTAGGGCAATCTTGAACTTTAGAATAATCGGGAGAACACACAGAGCCTGGCAAAACTTGTTTGAAATAAATGAGAAAACATACAATGAGCCATACGCGGAATTTATGGCTACTTGGAGGTTTGATTCTGACGTTGATCAAGAGGACTACGGTGATTAAGAGTGTATCCATTTTCGCCACCAAAATCAGATGTACCACCTGTCTCTTGCACAGTTTGCAAGGTATTTGGAACTGTACAAACCGTCACAACTCAACAGTTTTTTATTCAAGAGGGGTTACACCACCTTGAACAACATAGATTACCAAGCTTTCTGGCGCAAATACACCTCCGATGATGAGCCGTGGAGATCAAGTAAAAAGGCTTCAAAATTTACCAACACCGTATACCGCATCCTTCACCACCTTATCACTAAAACCCTTTACCCAAAAGCCCAACATGGTGGTGCCGTTACCATTAACGATATGCGCCTGATGCACACCATGATACACAACCAGAATATGCAAGTTGCGCACCTCCTGGCCCAAGCATTTACTAATGAAAAGAATTCGGCAAGGACAGTTGTGCCAGTTTTAGGAGTGGTTGTTACTAAACTCCTTCGTTGGATGCATGTTTTGGGGAGTATCGAGAGATTTGGATAAATGATTGGGGCTGAGTCGGAAGAAATAGGGTATAAGATACTGAACACTTGGGAATACATTCGTATTGAGGGTGAATAGTGGATCATTGCAGCTCATCCGACAGTACCAGATTCTGAAGACCGGACAGTGCCAGGGGTGAGAGTGCAAGGTTTCAGACCTGATTCTAGGATGAGAGATGGTAGGAGACGGTGAGGTTCTCAGGAACCGCAGGATGAGGATGATCCCACCACACAGGGACGACCCACTGACACCCGCCGACACTCATCAGTTGGAGAAGGAGATAGGCCGCGCTTTCCGCCGTACCACTATCACATGGGAGACTTGCCTGGGCATGAGAGTTGGTTTGCCCAACACGCTATCTTTCAGAACCTGGACCACTTCACACATTACGCAGGCAGACATCTCAATGTTCCGCCATACCCTCACGAGTATTCAGTGATGTATGCCCACAGGGACCTAGAGGTGCAGGCCCGAGCCGTCAGAACACAGGACCCCCATCTCCTCCTCCTCAGCATCAGTACACGCAACATACAGTCATCCCATCTCCTACTAGGGAACCAAGCACAAGGGCCGCAGGTTTTGTCGACAACCTGTTTGACACCTCCCATTTGCACACTCACAGAAATACATCCACCGACGCTCAGGCTTCCGTATGGGATCAGGTTGCAAGCCGCTATATGACTAAAGGAGTCACGCAGGGTATAGACAATATGGGTATGAACCCACATTTGGGAAGTGATTTGCAAGAATGGCCGAATTGGCGTACGGGGCCTATGATTCATACGAGTACATCATCGCTTACAGGACTAATCGCACGGTCAGATGAGATTCAGTTCAGGGTATTTTCTAGGATGAATACGGTGGACACAACAATTGTAACATCCCGCCTTTTTCCATTTACTTTTCCGTTTAACTATTTAAGTTCCGTTATATGTTCATAACACATCTCGTTAATACGCGTTTGAATTATCTCGTTTAGGTAATTCCCGTACCCGGTTCCTAAGTTGAGGGACTAAAGTTGCCAAATGGAGAAAGAGATGACTAGGTCAACTAGTCAACTCTTTCCTCTCCATTCATTCTATCACCTCCCCCAAAATAATACTTCACCTTTTCCTCTCAAACCCTCAAACCTTCAATCATCATCTAAATTCGTTCAAGGAGGATTCGATCAAAACAAATTGCATATTTGAACTCCTCGTGATCTCCTCTTCGTTTCCATACCGATTTCATCAATTTTGGGTAACTTTCTAAAATCACTAATTCTTGTGTTCTTGAGATTTTTAAGTTATAAGGTTGTTAATTAGTGTCTATGGCTCGAGTCTAGTTTGTTTATGTGATTTGTATGCTCGTTTTTGATATTTTGATGTAACTAGTTCATATTGAAAGAATGCTTGCTTAATCTTGAGTTTTAGGTGTTCATATGTTGTTGAATGATGAAAGTTCATGTTTTAATTGTGTTCCTAACATCACTAGCTTCAAATTGGTATGTAGGTTGACATGGATTAGTTTCATATGCAAGATTGTTGAATTTGTGATTTTGGATTAGGGTTTGATGAGCTTTGCATGAACTTTTGATGCGTCAAATGCTATGAGATATTGTTGTTAAGTGTTTTGTTGCAATGTGTGTTTGATTACCTTCGAAACGGCATAACGTACATGTAAATTGGTTGCCCGAATCATAAAATGCGTTTTTGGAACTTAAACTTTGATTATGAATGTTTAATTACAGTTTTTGGTTGTTGTAAGTGGAAGTTTGATTGATGAAATGTACTTAGTTGTATTCCTCGTCAAAATACCTTTCCAACGATATATAATAGGCATTATAAGTGTTTGCGGGTCAAGAGTTGGGTTGGAAAAGGTTTTGGCTCGTGCATACTTGGGAAAACAGAAACAGACCTGCACAGAGGGTGGCGCGGCGCGCCCCTACCCCGCGCGGCGCGCCAAATGGCCTGGCCAGAATTCTGTCCAACTTGGTCAATTTTTGAATAATGTTTGGCATGCTACGCACCTCCGATTAACATGTAACTTGGCCAACATGCTCATATATGATTTCTAAGATTAGAAAAATAGTTCGGAACCCGACCCGAACGTGTTGACTTTCGTTGACTTTGACCGACCAAAGTTTGACTTTTTGTCAAACTTAACCAAATGATTATGCAACCTTCCTAACTTATTTATATACTTGTATCTTGCATGAAACTTGGCAATTTGATTTCACATGCTAAATAATCGAGTCGTAACGAGCCATAGGACTAATTGAACATCTTTTGACCTTACTTTAAACCGTGTCGCCTAGATTTCATTCGTATTATAACGTTGTAACTTAACTATTGGTTGAACAATTCTTGTAAACTTTGGGAACAATCTTTATTTTGAAATGAAGGCGACATATCTTTTGGTCAAACGTTGTTTTAAAGACTTATGACCACGTAACGGGACCTAAGTAGACGGCGCCGTCAATGACGATTTGGTCGGGTCGCTACAGATGGTATCAGAGCGTTGGTTGTAGGGATTTAGAGTTCATTAGTGTCAACCCCGAGTCATAGGGTACATTGGTGAGTCTAGACTACAACCGGCATATAGACTTGAAGTAGGAATTACTTGACTACTTGTGCATTTATACTCGAACGTTTCTACTCATATCTACTCTTAGTTCATCTTAATCTCACGTTGTTTAATTTGATTGACACGCCACCTTGACTATATGAAATGATGTCGAATGCACATATGAATTAGGGTAATATAATTTCCGGGATTATATTACGGTGACTCGTATGAACGTTCCGACATTATGACATAAAGAATTTAAGGCGAGTCGAGAAAAAAAAAAAAAAAAAAAAAAAAAAAAAAAAAAAAAAAAACTTCTCTTTATCTTTATTCTATATCACGGTTAGTATTATTGAGAATACTAATCAATGATATTCTTGTGTCTTGAAGGAACAATGGCTCCTCGTCGTGTACGCCGCAATGAAACTCCCGAACAAGCTCTCGAACGGATGATAGCTACCGCCGTAGATGCGGCCATGGCCGGTCACTCATCCAACAATAATAATAATAACAACCACAACAACAACAACAACAACAACAACAATGGAGCCGGAAACTCAAACGAGGGATGCTCCTATAAAGCTTTCATGGGGTGCAAACCTCACACTTTTGATGGAACCGGGGGACCGGTCGTGCTCACCCGATGGTTTGAGCAAACGGAAGCCGTCTTTAGCATAAGCGGTTGTCGGGACCAAGACAAGGTCAAATACTCCACTCACACTTTCTCCGGAATTGCTCTAACATGGTGGAACACCTATGTTCAATCGGTGGGTACCGATGAAGCTCATGCCCTCTCTTGGGCCGACCTAAAGGAAAAGATGATTGTTGAATATTTTCCGCGCGAAGAAACCCGAAAGCTTGAGGAAGAACTAAGAGCTTTGAAAGCGGTCGGAAACGACCTTAAAGCTTATAATCAACGCTTCGCCGAACTATCCTTGATGTGTCCTAATCTTGTTAACCCCGAATCTCAAAGGATTGAGCTCTACATGCTCGGTCTTCCAAAAAGCATCAAACAAGGGGTGATGTCATCCAAACCCACTACTCATCAAGCCGCTATGAACATGGCTCGCCAACTAATCGAAACGGTTGACGAAATCGTAGTTCTGGCACCTAAAGCCGAGGATAAATCGAGCGGCAACAAAAGAAAGTGGGAACCCTCCCAATCAAGCAACAACAACTTTGCTAAGAAGCCTTACACCTCCGACGGCAAGAAAGGTTATGCCGGGAACCTACCTCTTTGCAACAAATGCAACAAACATCACTTTGGCGAATGTAGTAAGATAATTTGCCACCGGTGCCAAGGAGTTGGTCATAAGGCCAACGATTGTAAAAGTGCCACTCCCGTCGCTCGAAAGTGGCCCAATGCACCAAAGACGGGCACTTGTTACGAATGTGGCCAAACGGGTCATTATAGAAATGCATGCCCGAAAAGGAAAGATAACACCAATACGCGCGGCCGAGCTTTCAACATCAACACCGAGGAAGCCCGGGATGACACTGAACTAGTCACGGGTACGTTTCTTCTCAACAATTCTTATGTCTCTTGCTTATTCGATTCGGGTGCCGATAAATGCTTTGTATCCAAGACTTTGACTCATTCTTTTAGCACTCCACCTCTTCCATTAGATACCACTTATACCATTGAAGTAGCTAACGGAAAACTATTAAGTGCCTACACATATTACCGGGGGTGTACGTTAAACATTTTGGGTAAGGAATTTGAAATTGACTTGATACCCATGGAACTAGGAAGCTTTGATGTAATAATCGGTATGAATTGGTTAGTCAAAACGAAATCTCACATTCTTTGTGATCTTAACGCAATCCGAATTCCTATCGAGAATGGTGAACCTTTGATTGTTTATGGCGATAAGAGTTGCACCAGACTCAACCTCGTTTCGTGCCTTAAAGTTAGAAAACTACTTCGTAAGGGTTGTTTTGCGATCCTTGCCCACGTTAAGAAAGTCGAGTCCGATGAGAAGCACATCGATGATGTGCCAATTGTTAGTGACTATTCCGATGTATTTCCCGATGAATTGCCGGGTCTTCCGCCTCATCGACCGGTTGAATTCCAAATCGATCTTATTCCGGGAGCCGCACCCGTAGCGCGTGCACCATATAGACTCGCTCCATCTGAAATGCAAGAATTGCAAAGTCAAATCCAAGAACTACTTGATCGTGGTTTTATCCAACCTAGCCATTCACCTTGGGGCGCTCCGATTTTGTTTGTTAAAAAGAAAGACGGATCCCTACGAATGTGCATTGATTATCGCGAACTAAATAAATTGACGGTTAAGAACCGATATCCTCTTCCTCGCATCGATGACCTCTTTGATCAACTACAAGGGTCTTGTGTATATTCGAAAATCGATCTCCGCTCGGGTTATCATCAATTGAGGGTTAAGGGGGAAGATGTCTCCAAAACCGCTTTCCGAACTCGTTATGGTAGTTATGAATTCCTTGTCATGCCATTTGGTCTCACTAACGCACCGGCGGTGTTCATGGATCTTATGAACCGCGTGTGCAAACCGTATCTCGATAAATTCGTTATTGTGTTCATCGATGACATATTGATCTATTCTAAAAATGAAGAAGAGCACGAACAACATCTCCGACTTGTGCTTGAACTTTTAAGACAAGAACAACTCTATGCCAAATTCTCCAAGTGTGAATTTTGGTTAAAGGAAGTTCAATTTCTTGGTCATGTTGTAAGTGACCAAGGTATTAAAGTCGATCCATCGAAAATCGAAGCCATTAGCAAATGGGAGACTCCTACTACTCCTACTCACATTCGTCAATTTTTGGGTCTCGCCGGGTACTATCGTAGATTCATCGAAAATTTCTCTTTGGTTGCACGTCCTCTAACCGCCTTGACTCACAAGGGAAAGAAATTCATTTGGGCGACCGAACATGAATCCGCATTCCAAATCTTGAAAACGAAGCTAACCACCGCTCCTATCTTGTCACTTCCCGAAGGCAATGATGACTTTGTTGTATATTGCGATGCCTCAAAACATGGTTTTGGGTGTGTATTGATGCAACGAACGAAAGTCATTGCTTATGCTTCTCGACAACTTAAAATTCATGAACGAAACTATACGACACATGATCTCGAACTCGGAGCCGTTGTCTTTGCACTTAAAATGTGGAGACACTATCTTTATGGAACCAAGAGTACTATCTTTACCGACCACAAAAGTCTCCAACACATTTTCGATCAAAAGCAACTAAACATGAGACAACGACGGTGGATTGAAACTTTGAACGATTACGATTGCGAGCTTCGTTACCATCCCGGGAAGGCAAATGTAGTAGCCGATGCCTTAAGTCGAAAAGAAAGAGTGGTGCCTCTCCGTGTCCGAGCTTTAAACATCACCATTCACACCAACCTTAATAGCCAAATTCGGGTAGCCCAAGATGAGGCTCTTAAGGATGAAAACATCTCTCTCGAACACTTGAACGTCCTCACCTCTCGATTCGAAGTTAAAGAAACCGGACTCCGATATTTCGCCGGAAGAATTTGGGTGCCTAGTTATGGGGACCTACGAAGCCTTATTTTAGATGAAGCCCATAAGTCACGATACTCGATTCACCCCGGTGCCAATAAGATGTACCACGACCTTAAACAGCTATATTGGTGGCCGAATATCAAAAGGGAAGTAGCTACTTATGTTTCCAAGTGTTTGACATGTTCCAAAGTCAAAGCCGAACACCAAAGACCGTCCGGACTACTTCGACAACCCGAGATCCCGCAATGGAAGTGGGAAGGGATAACGATGGATTTTATCACCAAACTACCAAAAACGACGGGCGGTTATGATACCATTTGGGTTATTGTTGACCGTCTCACCAAATCCGCACACTTCCTTGCCATGAAAGAAACGGACAAAATGGAGAAACTTGCACAACTTTACATTAAGGAGATCGTAGCCCGACACGGTGTACCTTTATCGATTATCTCCGACCGAGATGGCCGTTTCGTTTCTAGATTTTGGCGTACATTGCAAGAAGCGTTGGGAACGCGTTTAGACATGAGCACCGCATATCATCCTCAAACCGATGGACAAAGCGAACGTACAATTCAAACCTTAGAGGACATGTTACGAGCTTGCGTGGTTGATTTCGGAAAAGCTTGGGACAAGCACTTACCTCTCGCCGAGTTCTCTTACAACAATAGTTATCACGCGAGTATTAAAGCCGCACCTTTTGAAGCGCTATATGGCCGCAAATGTCGTTCACCTCTTTGTTGGGCCGAGGTAGGCGACGTGCAAATCACCGGACCCGAACTCATTCACGAAACCACTGAGAAAATCGTTCAAATCCGAGATAGGCTTAGGACGGCCCGAAGTCGTCAAAAGAGCTATACCGATAAACGACGCAACGATCTTGAATTTCAAGTCGGTGACCGAGTAATGTTAAAAGTCGCACCTTGGAAGGGTGTAATCCGTTTTGGGAAACGCGGGAAGCTAAATCCGCGGTATATTGGTCCTTTCGAAATCTTGGAGCGTATTGGAACCGTTGCTTATCGTTTAGATCTTCCGCCTCAATTGAACTCCGTTCATCCTACTTTCCATGTATCCAACTTGAAAAAGTGTCTTGCCGAACCCGATATCGTCATTCCTCTCGAGGAGCTTACCATTGATGACAAACTTCATTTTGTGGAGGAACCGGTTGAAATTGTGGACACCTCCGTCAAGACATTGAAACAAAGTCGAATCCCGATTGTTAAAGTCCGTTGGAACGCCAAAAGAGGACCCGAGTTTACTTGGGAAAGACAAGATCAAATGCAAAGGAAGTATCCTCATCTATTCGTGAATTCGGAAACGCAAGATCTCGAGGAAGAAACAACGACTACTACGCCTACTTAAATTTCGGGACGAAATTTCTTTTAAGGTGTAGGTAATGTAACATCCCGCCTTTTTCCATTTACTTTTCCGTTTAACTATTTAAGTTCCGTTATATGTTCATAACACATCTCGTTAATACGCGTTTGAATTATCTCGTTTAGGTAATTCCCGTACCCGGTTCCTAAGTTGAGGGACTAAAGTTGCCAAATGGAGAAAGAGATGACTAGGTCAACTAGTCAACTCTTTCCTCTCCATTCATTCTATCACCTCCCCCAAAATAATACTTCACCTTTTCCTCTCAAACCCTCAAACCTTCAATCATCATCTAAATTCGTTCAAGGAGGATTCGATCAAAACAAATTGCATATTTGAACTCCTCGTGATCTCCTCTTCGTTTCCATACCGATTTCATCAATTTTGGGTAACTTTCTAAAATCACTAATTCTTGTGTTCTTGAGATTTTTAAGTTATAAGGTTGTTAATTAGTGTCTATGGCTCGAGTCTAGTTTGTTTATGTGATTTGTATGCTCGTTTTTGATATTTTGATGTAACTAGTTCATATTGAAAGAATGCTTGCTTAATCTTGAGTTTTAGGTGTTCATATGTTGTTGAATGATGAAAGTTCATGTTTTAATTGTGTTCCTAACATCACTAGCTTCAAATTGGTATGTAGGTTGACATGGATTAGTTTCATATGCAAGATTGTTGAATTTGTGATTTTGGATTAGGGTTTGATGAGCTTTGCATGAACTTTTGATGCGTCAAATGCTATGAGATATTGTTGTTAAGTGTTTTGTTGCAATGTGTGTTTGATTACCTTCGAAACGGCATAACGTACATGTAAATTGGTTGCCCGAATCATAAAATGCGTTTTTGGAACTTAAACTTTGATTATGAATGTTTAATTACAGTTTTTGGTTGTTGTAAGTGGAAGTTTGATTGATGAAATGTACTTAGTTGTATTCCTCGTCAAAATACCTTTCCAACGATATATAATAGGCATTATAAGTGTTTGCGGGTCAAGAGTTGGGTTGGAAAAGGTTTTGGCTCGTGCATACTTGGGAAAACAGAAACAGACCTGCACAGAGGGTGGCGCGGCGCGCCCCTACCCCGCGCGGCGCGCCAAATGGCCTGGCCAGAATTCTGTCCAACTTGGTCAATTTTTGAATAATGTTTGGCATGCTACGCACCTCCGATTAACATGTAACTTGGCCAACATGCTCATATATGATTTCTAAGATTAGAAAAATAGTTCGGAACCCGACCCGAACGTGTTGACTTTCGTTGACTTTGACCGACCAAAGTTTGACTTTTTGTCAAACTTAACCAAATGATTATGCAACCTTCCTAACTTATTTATATACTTGTATCTTGCATGAAACTTGGCAATTTGATTTCACATGCTAAATAATCGAGTCGTAACGAGCCATAGGACTAATTGAACATCTTTTGACCTTACTTTAAACCGTGTCGCCTAGATTTCATTCGTATTATAACGTTGTAACTTAACTATTGGTTGAACAATTCTTGTAAACTTTGGGAACAATCTTTATTTTGAAATGAAGGCGACATATCTTTTGGTCAAACGTTGTTTTAAAGACTTATGACCACGTAACGGGACCTAAGTAGACGGCGCCGTCAATGACGATTTGGTCGGGTCGCTACAACAATTCGCTACAGATGAGGAGATTACTGATGAAGGGCAATCAGCCCTTCGACCGGCGAGACATCCCCGCACCAGCGTATCGTATTCCTTACCCTACCCTCCACCTCAGCCATGACTGTATTTATTTCTAGAATATTTGAATAATTACTTATGATACTCTATTACTTTATGTTTGTACGCCCGATTTAGGGCATAACTACTTTATGTTTTTAGTATGTATGGTATTTAGAATAACAATTGCATGAATAAAACGTCACTAACAAACGACGATCGAGACCATACGAGATGGAAGCATGACTTGGAGCAAGGACGAATTGAACGAGGATGACGCCAGCACAAGAATTGAAGAACCCATAGTTGGCACGCCATCCGACTACACGCTTTGCAACCATAGGGGAGTACTACGTCTTCACCACTTTTTCAAATAAGAATATACGCAAACTACTATACCACTTTAAAAACTAAGTGTGAGATTGGAAACCACACCAACATAAACTTTTAATAGCATAACAACTCTTTCAAACCCTAAAGTGTGGGATACATCGTATCCTTAACATTGAGGACAATGTTATTTTAAAGTGTAGGATAACTAATGTTGCACATAACGATTCTTGTAGAATCCTCAAGTGTTGAAAAACTAAATTTTTCACAAAAATTTAAAACTTTCCGAATTATAAAACACTAAGGATTATAAAATTCTATAAAAGATCAAAAGTTTTTGCTACAAAATAAGACCAAAGAGTAAAACAAGGTTAAAACTTTTTGCGAAAATCAAACCAAGTATTCCAAAAGAGCATTGCATAACGAAAGGCGCAATTCGACCTGCTAAAATTGTTATGAGGCACCCCCAAATAAGGCTTTATAAGCACTCATTTTTAGTGCTTCACTATACTTCCGTTGAGAGCGCCGATGATAACATCTCGGAATCAGAACTTGCTCTTGATCAACATTTCGGAATCACACATTTTGACGAGGATGATTAAGTTAGAACCTCAGGTATTTGTGAAGACAAAAACAACCCCCACTACACATCTTCGTTTCCATCTTCATTCCACAAAAATCCATTCACCTCTACTTATCTATTCTATCCGCTTCATAAATAAAGAAATAAATCCCGATAAAAATCATTTCTTTCGGGAAAACCTCTATAAAACCGTTTCAGAAAACGCGAGCACCCAAGCCAAACTATCAAAGAGACCGTCAAAAGGAGACCTCGAAGAAAGAAGCAAAAGATACTTCTTATTATCTTAAAAAAAAATTTGATGAATAAAGGTTCTGAGAAAGGGAGCAGAACCAGAAAAGATTCGAGAAAAGAAACTCCTGGCAGTCAAAAAGAAGGACACTTACCATAAAATTCCTGAAAAAAAGCTGAAAGGATCGCTAAAATCGATCTTTCAAAAGAAACTCCTATCTATCAAAATCCTTCGCACCCTAGAAACCTCCAAATCCCCATCTCTTCACAATCCAAGCTGAGTCAATAACTGAAAATTCTCTCAAATAAGTGATGGAGATTTGAGTCTTGATCAAGTCTATGATGAAGAGTGTAAGCATGAATGGCTACGAGGGACTTCATTTCTTAGAACTATAGGACACCCTAAACACTTTAGTGAAATGAGTGACTCGAGTGAGATAGCCTCAGTTATGTAACCTTCTCTCATGCTTGCTGAAAAAGGTTTGAGAATAGCAAAAAGAATAAAACTAAGTTTTCGCTCTTCCGTCTTACGGAACAAAGACAACCCGATCACTACGAATAAAAGTCCTCGCTGTTTGAAGTTCGGAAGTTTGCTTGAGGACAAACAAAGTCTAAGTGTGGGATATTTGATATCGGCTAAAAAGTCATGTTTTTACCCCCGATATTGAATCCCAAAAAGCATAAAGTTCAAAACTTTTTCGGAAAAATAATCACTTTTTCGATTAAAATTGTAGATAAAGTAATTAAGAGAAGAAAATGCAAAAAGAATCCGGAGAAACGGAGCTAAAACGAAGATTCTAGAGCGAAAATGGTGAAAGACAAGAAATCAAGTTACGATCCAGTGAAATCAGGCTGACCAGGCAAGAAAATGGCCTGCCATACGGCTTACTAAACGGCCTGACAGTATGGCAAACGGCCTGCCAAATGGTCAGAGAAAACGGGCTCGATAAACGGCTTGCCTTAGCAAACGGCCTCCAAAAACGGCCTGCCAAACGGCCTGCCAAACGCCCTGCCAGCCATTTGCAGGCAAATTTTATGTCTATTTAAAGGTTTTTTGTCATCCAATTTCCACACATCTCTCTTCACTCTCTCACTACAATACACTTTCTCTCACTAGAGCTTTCAAGGCCTTCTCACCTCCGAGCGGGAAATTAAGTACCCGGAGGCAAACGCTGAAGATTGTAATAGTAGCGGTCTAGAAGATGTCAGCACTTGTAATGGTCCAGATCTCGTCTGTAAACGGTGAACACTTTTCTTAATTTAATGAAGTTATCTTATTATCTTAAGTTGTTTTCATCTTGCATGATTATCTATCAATTACAAATGTTTATTATATGTTGAATACTTTATCTGAAACTTATCATACTATTATGCTGAAACCCTGACGGTTTAGAAGTTTAATTTATGGATCACCCTTTCCACTTATTCACGTAGCTATAACCTAGTATTAGGACCTGATCAACCCTAGGATACAAGGTAAGTAGTTATGTGTGCTTAACGTCACAATAGGGATATGGTACCTACATACGAATAACCACTTATTCGTCATAGAAGAGCTGCCTATTTAGGTTGTGGTTAGAGTTATCAATAGGGAGTTCAGTGAACACTATCTTGCTCAAAAGTATGATTCGCGTCAGAAGCAATGTTCTTGAGATGTTGTAAGATGATCCGGGGTTGAATAAGTGATCGCAAAGGAGAGACCTCTAACCCAACTAGCAGTACCTTGAAATATCTAAGATTGCACATCTGTTAATGTTAAGGCATAGCATAGTGATTAAGTGGTAGAATATTGCTTTAGTTAGACCTACTAGGATTAAGAAAAGCTGAGACTTTCCTTTATTTGGTATACCACTTTGTTCATGTACATATGATTCTATCCATAAGGTCGTTTAAACCCTTTAGGTTAACGTTGGGAGTAGGGATATCCATCTTAGTCAGAATCTTCAATGCCTAAACTCTTAGTGACAAATCAGTTAGGTTTATAACCTAGTTGATTGAGGTTTAGTGTTTATCCTAGGAAATCAGACTCTTGTGATAATTCCCCTTCAGAATTATATTCTTCATACCTATCTATCTTTATCTTATAAGTTAAAATACTTATTTATCTAGTTAATCTTAATCTATCACCTCTTGTCACTAGGGTTAACTGTATGGGCACTTTTGTCTCACATTACTGAGCAAACATAAAAAAGTACGAACCTGAGTTATATTTACCACTTACTCGTTAAAGGGAAGACAAGTAGGTGAGTTATAGCTAGGAACCCCTGCTAAATATAAATGATAAAACCATTACCCTCTTTTGGTAGCTAATTCTGACGTGTTGCGACCTAACGACACCGCACAAATAAAACCGTCCGTTTTGGCCATATCAATATATAATTTACCTACACGCATCCATTACAATTACCATGCAAACAACGCATAAACGAGCTAGCATCACCAAACATACAACTAGCAACAACATTAGTATATACATCACACGAATATAAACTAAACATAACAAGGAATAAACATAGGGTATCATCGACTTGTGAGTTACTCGCCAACACATACGAGGTCACCGACTTGTGAACCACCGATTTGTGAATCACCCACCAAGACATAAGGGGTCACCGACTTGTGAACCACCATGAGGTGTCACCGACTTGTGAATCACCTACTACAACATAAGGGGGTCACCGACTTGTGAGCCACCATGAGGTGTCACCGACTTGTGAATCACCTACCAAGACATAAGGGGTCACCGACTTGTGAGCCACCATGAGGTGTCACCTGCTTGTGACTTGCAGCATACACAATACTCACAATGTGGCACCAAAGACCCACATTGCACACGCATAAATAAACAACATACATACATGTATAAATATTCCACTCACCTTAGCGCCTCGATAAATGCAACCGAATAGTCCGCAACTCGCCAATGGAATGTACCTATTCCATTTATCACAATACACACAACACAATTAGGGTGGATTACAAACGAACCCAAATTGACACTTAGTGCAATTTCGACCCAAATGCACCTCCAAGCATGAACCGTTCCCAAACTAACCAATAATCACTAACACAAGTGAAAATGGTCCTAATACACTAATTAAACCAAATCATAAGTGTTAAACACTTGTCTTACCCACCTTGACACATAAACCCTAATTTTGACCCATTTCAAAATTAGTCAACCAAATACACCAAAATGGGTTTTAATACTTCCATAATCACTAAACCTAGTGATTAAACCCAATTACAAGTCTTAACCATGGTTAAATCATCAATCAACCCAAAATCCACCAACAAGGGTCAAAAGCACCAATTACTAGCTCCAAACTTCCATTAAAGAGCTAAATGGGATTTCTTAAGAACATGCAAGTTCAAAACCCTAAATTGAACAACAATCATAAACAATGAAATTCGGAGTTAGAACTTACCAACACTACCACAACGTTGTCGTGAACGAGGAGAACAACTTTAACTCTTGCACTCTTGACCGAATCACTCTTCTTCTTCCCCAAAACCCCCAATCTCTCTCTAAAACCTTTTGTTTCTCACTCTAGGGTTTCATGCGTTTGGATGAGAAGAAAATGGAAGCAATGAAGTTTGGATAAGGTTTGGATCAGTTTTGGTGTCCAAAAATCCGTCCACATGTGAAAGGATGAAACTACCCCTCATTAAACCCCTTTAAAAAATGCTGAATCAGGTCTTGGCACGGAGTGCCACCTAACTGGCACGGTGTGCCACTTGGGTTTTGAATTTGCTGATTTTTGCCTTGGCACGGCGTGCCACTTTCTTGGCACGGCGTGCCACTCTGAAACTGGTTTGCTGAATTTTGCTTTGGCACGGCGTGCCACTCTGAAACTGAATGTGATGTATAAAATTAAAAATTCATACGCCACCAATGATACACCCAATCATAATTGAGGTAAACCAACCATACTACATTGTTAGAAATGTTGTACGAAGTATGTTTTTACATTAAACATGTTTTACGACTCCGGCCACTTGTTTAAATGCCTTCACATGTACATTTGAGTTCAGGTTGTTACAACTCTCCCCCACTTAAACTGGATCGCGTCCTCGTGATCTAAGCCCTCATAACAGTCATGAAAGTACACCTTCCTCATCTCTTTAAGTTCTCACATAACTCGGGACATTTCAATGACGCCATTGCATCATATATGTCTCACTTCTTTAATACGCAATGTTTAAACCATACAACAATTTCCTTCACGATTCCGTGGCACACTCTAAGTTACAAATTAGAGTATCATCGCCAACTGACAATCTATTCGGGTCATCCGCACGACATACAAGGTGATGGAATTCCCCATACGCTCTTCGGTAACTCCAATCGACACACAATCTTTCTTTTTTTTAGTTCACCACTCGTCCATCTTTCTAAGTGAACCTTTACTTTGATCGTCCATCAAGGATGATCTAAGAAATGTCCCGTTCTTATTGATTAAAAACGTTCCATATTAATTGATTTCGTTGCGAGGTTTTGACCTCTATATGAGACGTTTTTTCAAAGACTGCATTCATTTTTAGAATAAACCATAACCTTTATTTCATAAATAAAGGTTTAAAAAGCTTTATGTAGATTATCAAATAATGATAATCTAAAATATCTTGTTTACACACGACCATTACATAATGGTTTACAATACAAATAGGTTACATCGAAATCAGTTTCTTGAATGCAGTTTTTACACAATATCATACAAACATGGACTCCAAATCTTGTCCTTATTTTAGTATGCAACAGCGGAAGCTCTTAGTATTCACCTGAGAATAAACATGCTTTAAAAGTCAACAAAAATGTTGGTGAGTTATAGGTTTAACCTATATATATCAAATCGTAACAATAGACCACAAGATTTCATATTTCAATACACATCCCATACATAGAGATAAAAATCATTCATATGGTGAACACCTGGTAACCGACATTAACAAGATGCATATGTAAGAATATCCCCATCATTCCGGGACACCCTTCGGATATGATATAAATTTCGAAGTACTAAAGCATCCAGTACTTTGGATGGGGTTTGTTAGGCCCAATAGATCTATCTTTAGGATTCGCGTCAATTAGGGTGTCTGTTCCCTAATTCTTAGATTACCAGACTTAATAAAAAGGGGCATATTCGATTTCGATAATTCAACCATAGAATGTAGTTTCACGTACTTGTGTCTATTTTGTAAATCATTTATAAAACCTGCATGTATTCTTATCCCAAAAATATTAGATTTTAAAAGTGGGACTATAACTCACTTTCACAGATTTTTACTTCGTCGGGAAGTAAGACTTGGCCACTGGTTGATTCACGAACCTATAACAATATATACATATATATCAAAGTATGTTCAAAATATATTTTCAATGCTTTTAATACATTTTGATGTTTTAAGTTTATTAAGTCAGCTGTCCTCGTTAGTAACCTACAACTAGTTGTCCACAGTTAGATGTACAGAAATAAATCGATAAATATTATCTTGAATCAATCCACGACCCAGTGTATACGTATCTCAGTATTGATCACAACTCAAACTATATATATATTTTGGAATCAACCTCAACCCTGTATAGCTAACTCCAACATTCACATATAGAGTGTCTATGGTTGTTCCGCAATATATATATATAGATGGGTCGACATGATAGGTCGAAACATTGTATATGTGTCTATGGTATCTCAAGATTACATAATATACAATATAAGTTGATTAGGTTATGGTTGGAATAGATTTATTACAAACTTTCACGTAGGTAAAATGAGTAGTTTTTATCAATCTTGTTTTACTCGCCATTTCTTCGTTTCTAATCCGTTTTGAGTGATTACAGTGGCCTCGGTTTCGTATATATATATATATATATATATATATATATATATATATATATATATATATATATATACTGAACTTAACTTTATGAATCTAAATAGAAAAAGTATAAGTTTATAGTCGGAAATACAAGTTACAAGTCGTTTTTGAAAGAGGTAGTCATTTCCGTCGAAAGAACGACATCTTGATGACCATTTTGAAAAACATACTTTCACTTTGAGTTTAACCATGATTTTTGGATATAGTTTCATGTTCATAAGAAAAATCATTTTTCCAGAAGTATATATTTTAAATCAAAGTTCTTCTTAGCTTTTAATTATCCCAACCAAAACAGCCCCCGATTTTACTACGACGGCGTATATCCAGTTTTATGGTGTTTATCGTGTTTTTGGGTTTTAAATCATTAAGTTAGCATATCATATAGATATAGAACATGTGTTTAGTTTATTTTAAAAGTCTAGTTAGAAGGATTAACTTTATTTGCGAACAAGTTTAGAATTAACTAAACTATGTTCTAGTGATTACAAGTTTATAACATTGAATAAGACAACTTTTTATGTATGAATCGAATGATGTTATGAATATTATTACTACCTCAAGTTCCTTGGATAAAGCTACTGGAAATGAAAAAAATGGATCTATCTTCAAAGGATCCTTGGATGGCTTGAAAGTTCTTGAAGCAGAATCATGACACGAAAACAATTTCAAGTAAGATTTCCACCCGAAATAAGATTGTTGTAGTTATAGAAATTGAATTAAAGTTTGAATATGATTATTACCTTGTATTAGAAAGATAACCTACTATAAGTAACAAAGGTTTCTTGATCTTGGATGATTACTTAGAATGGATTTAGAAAACTTGGAAGTAAACTTGCAATCTTGGAAGTATTCTTGATTTTATGAAACTAGAACTTTTGAAATTTATGAAGAATACTTAGAACTTGAAGATAGAACTTGAGAGAGATCAATTATATGAAGAAAATTGAAGAAATGAAAGTGTTTGTAGGTGTTTTTGGTCGTTGGTGTATGGATTAGATATAAAGGATATGTAATTTTATTTTCATGTAAATAAGTCATGAATGATTACTCATATTTTTGTAATTTTATGAGATATTTCCTGCTAGTTGCCAAATGATGGTTCCCACATGTGTTAGGTGACTCACATGGGCTGCTAAGAGCTGATCATTGGAGTGTATATACCAATAGTACATACATCTAAAAGCTGTGTATTGTACGAGTACGAATACGGGTGCATACGAGTAGATTTGTTGATGAAACTGAACGAGGATGTAATTGTAAGAATTTTTGTTAAGTAGAAGTATTTTGATAAGTATATTGAAGTCTTTCAAAAGTGTATGAATACATATTAAAACACTACATGTATATACATTTTAACTGAGTCGTTAAGTCATCGTTAGTCGTTACATGTAAATGTTGTTTTGAAACCTTTAGGTTAACGATCTTGTTAAATGTTGTTAACCTAATGTTTATAATCTCAAATGAGATTTTAAATTATTATATTATCATGATATTATGATGTACGAATATCTCTTAATATGATCTATATACATTAAATGTCGTTACAACGATAATCGTTACATATATGTCTCGTTTCAAAATCATTAAGTTAGTAGTCTTATTTTTACATATGTAGTTCATTGTTAATACACTTAATGATATATTTACTTATCATTTAACATAATTAACCAAGTGTATCAATATCTTAATATGATTCATATGTACCTAGTAAGACGTTATAACGATAATCGTTATATATATCGTTTTCGAGTTTCTTAATTTAATAGTCTCATTTTTATGTATATAACTCATTGTTAAAATACCTAATGAGATACATACTTATAATAAAATCATTTTAACTATATATATAACCATATATATGTCATCGTATAGTTTTTACAAGTTTTAACGTTCGTGAATCACCGGTCAACTTCGGTGGTCATTTGTCTATATGAAACCTATTCCAATTAATCAAGTCTTAATAAGTTTGATTGCTTAACATGTTGGAAACACTTAATCATGTAAATATCAATTTCATTTAATATATATAAACATGGAAAAGTTCGGGTCACTACAGTACCTACCCGTTAAATAAATTTCATCCCGAAATTTTAAGCTGTTGAAAGTGTTGACGAATCTTCTAGAAATAGATGCGGGTATTTCTTCTTCATCTGATCTTCACACTCCCAGGTGAACTCGGGTCCTCTACGAGCATTCCATCAAACCTTAACAATCGGTATCTTATTTTGTTTAAGTCTCTTAACCTCACGATCCATTATTTCTACGGGTTCTTCTATGAATTGAAGTTTTTCATTGATTTGGATTTCGTCCAACGGAATAGTGAGATCTTCTTTAGCAAAACATTTCTTCAAATTTGAGACGTGGAAAGTGTTATGTACAGCTGCGAGTTGTTAAGGTAGCTGCAGTTGGTAAGCTACTGGTCCAACACGATCTATAATCTTGAATGGTCCAATGTACCTTGGATTTAGTTTCCCCCGTTTACCAAATCGAACAACGCCTTTCCAAGGTGAAACCTTAAGCATGACCATTTCTCCAATTTCAAACTCTATATCTTTTCTTTTACTGTCCGCGTAGCTCTTTTGACGACTCTGGGCGGTTTTCAATCTTTGTTGAATTTGGATGATTTTCTCGGTAGTTTCTTGTATTATCTCCGGACCCGTAATCTGTCTATCCCCCACTTCATTCCAACAAATCGGAGACCTTCACTTTCTACCATAAAGTGCCTCAAACGACGCCATCTCAATACTAGAATGATAATTGTTGTTGTAGGAAAATTCTGCTAACGGTAGGTGTCGATCCCAACTGTTTCCGAAATCAATAACACATGCTCGTAGCATGTCTTCAAGCGTTTGTATCGTCCTTTCGCTCTGCCCATCAGTTTGTGGATGATAGGCAGTACTCATGTCTAGACGAGTTCCTAATGCTTGCTGTAATGTCTGCCAGAATCTTGAAATAAATCTGCCATCCCTATCAGAGATAATAGAGATTGGTATTCCATGTCTGGAGACGACTTCCTTCAAATACAGTCGTGCTAACTTATCCATCTTGTCATCTTCTCTTATTGGTAAGAAGTGTGCTGATTTGGTGAGACGATAAACTATTACCCAAATAGTATCAAAACCACTTGCAGTCCTTGGCAATTTAGTGATGAAATCCATGGTAATGTTTTCCTATTTCCATTCAGGGATTTCGGGTTGTTGAAGTAGACCTGATGGTTTCTGATGCTCAGCTTTGATCTTAGAACACGTCAAACAGTCTCCTACGTATTTAGCAACATCGGCTTTCATACCCGGCCACCAAAAATGTTTCTTATGATCCTTGTACATCTTCCCCGTTCCAGGATGTATTGAGTATCTGGTTTTATGAGCTTCTCTAAGTACCATTTCTCTCATATCTCCAAATTATGGTACCCAAATCCTTTCAGCCCTATACCGGGTTCCGTTTTCCCGAATATTAAGATGCTTCTCCGATCCTTTGGGTATTTCATCCTTTAAATTTCCCTCTTTTAAAACTCCTTGTTGCGCCTCCTTTATTTGAGTAGTAAGGTTATTGTGAATCATTATATTCATAGATTTTACTCGAATGGGTTTTCTGTCCTTCCTGCTCAAGGCGTCGGCTACCACATTTGCCTTCCCCGGGTGGTAACGAATCTCAAAGTCGTAATCATTCAACAATTCAATCCACCTACGCTGCCTCATATTCAGTTGTTTCTGATTAAATATGTGTTGAAGACTTTTGTGGTCGGTATATATAATACTTTTGACTCCATATAAGTAGTGCCTCCAAGTCTTTAATGCAAAAACAACCGCGCCTAATTCCAAATCATGCGTCGTATAATTTTGTTCGTGAATCTTCAATTGTCTAGACGCATAAGCAATCACCTTCGTTCATTGCATTAATACACAACCGAGACCTTGCTTTGATGCGTCACAATAAATCACAAAATCATCATTCCCTTCAGGCAATGACAGTATAGGTGCGGTAGTTAGCTTTTTCTTCAATAACTGAAACGCTTTCTCTTGTTCATCCTTCCATTCAAATTTCTTCCCTTTATGCGTTAATGCAGTCAAGGGTTTTGCTATTCTAGAAAAGTCTTGGATGAACCTTCTGTAGTAACCAGCTAGTCCTAAAAACTGGCGTATGTGTTTCGGAGTTTTCGGGGTTTCCCACTTTTCAACAGTTTCTATCTTTGCCGGATCCACCTTAATACCTTCTTTGTTCACTATGTGACCGAGGAATTGAACTTCTTCCAACCAAAATGCACACTTTGAAAATTTAGCGTACAATTCTTCCTTCCTCAATACTTCTAATACCTTTCTCAAATGTTCACCGTGTTCTTGGTCATTCTTTGAGTAAATAAGTATGTCATCAATGAAAACAATGACAAACTTGTCAAGGTATGGTCCACACACTCGGTTCATAAGGTCCATGAACACAGCTGTTGCATTAGTTAAACCAAACGGCATGACCATAAACTTGTAATGACCGTAACGTGTTCTGAAAGCAGTCTTTGGAATATCATCTTCTTTCACCCACATTTGATGATACCCGGAACGTAAGTCAATCTTTGAATAAATAGGCGAGCCTTGTAGTTGATCAAATAAGTCATCGATTCTCGGTAGTGGGTAGCGGTTCTTGATGGTAAGTTTGTTCAACTCTCGGTAGTCGATACGCAACCTGAATGTACCATCTTTCTTCTTGACAAACAAAACAGGAGCTCCCCACAGTGATGTGCTTGGTCGAATGAAACCACGCTCTAAAAGTTCTTGTAATTGGCTTTGCAGTTCTTTCATCTCGCTGGGTGCGAGTCTGTAAGGAGCACGAGCTATTGGTGCAGCTCCTGGTACAAGATCTATTTGAAATTCAACGGATCGATGTGGGGTAATCCCGATAATTCTTTCGGAAATACATCGGGAAATTCTTTTGCGACGGGAACATCACGGATGCTCTTTTCTTCAGTTTGTACTTTCTCGACGTGTGCTAGAACAGCATAGCAACCTTTTCTTATTAGTTGTTGTGCCTTCAAATTACTAATAAGATGTAGCTTCGTGTTGCCCTTTTCTCCGTACACCATTAAGGGTTTTCCTTTTTCTCGTATAATGCGAATTGCATTTTTGTAACAAACGATCTCTGCTTTCACTTCTTTCAACCAGTCCATACCGATTATCACATCAAAACTCCCTAACTCTACTGGTATCAAGTCAATCTTAAATGTTTCGCTAACCAGTTTAATTTCTCGATTTCGACATATATTATCTGCTGAAATTAATTTACCATTTGCTAATTCGAGTAAAAATTTACTATCCAAAGGCGACAATGGACAACTTAATTTAGCACAAAAATCTCTACTCATATAGCTTCTATCCGCACCCGAATCAAATAAAACTTAAGCAGATTTATTGTCAATAAGAAACGTACCCGTAACAAGCTCCGGGTCTTCCTGTGCATCTGCCGCATTAATATTGAAAACTCTTCCGCGGCCTTGTCCATTCGTGTTCTCCTGGTTCGGGGAATTTCTAATAATGTGGCCAGGTTTTCCACATTTATAACAAACTACATTGGCATAACTTGCTCCGACACTACTTGCTCCGCCATTACTCGTTCCGACACCATTTGTTCCTTTCGTTCTGTTAACCCCTGGTCCGTAGACCTCACACTTCACCGCGCTATGACCATTTCTTTTACACTTGTTGCAAAATTTGGTGCAAAACCCCGAGTGATACTTTTCACACCTTTGGCATAGCTGCTTCTGATTGTTGTTGTTGTTGCGGTTATTATTGTTGTTAAGATGATTGTTGTAGTTGCTGTTGTTGTTGTTGTTGTTGTTGTTGTTGTTGTTGTTGGGCCGTTTGTTGTAGTTGCGATTGATGTTGCGATTGTTAGGATAGTTGTTGCGATTATTGTTGTAACTGCTGTTGTTGTTGTATTGGTGATTCTTATCACCGTTTTCCTCCCACTTTCTTTTGACTTGCTTCACATTGGCCTCTTCAGCAGTCTGTTCTTTAATTCTTTCTTCAATCTGGTTCACTAGTTTGTGAGCCATTCTACATGCCTGTTGTATGGAGGCGGGCTCGTGTGAACTTATATCTTCTTGGATTCTTTCCGGTAATCCTTTCACAAACGCGTCGATCTTCTCTTCCTCATCTTCGAATGCTCCCAGACACAATAGGAATAATTCTGTGAATCGTCTTTCGTACGTGGTAATATCAAATCCTTGGGTTCGTAACCCTCTAAGTTCTGTCTTGAGCTTATTGACCTCGGTTTTGGGACGGTACTTGTCGTTCATCAAGTGCTTGAATGCTGACCACGGTAGTGCGTAAGCATCATCTTGTCCCACTTGCTCTAGATAGGTATTCCACCATGTTAACGCAGAACCTGTGAAGGTATGCGTAGCGTACTTCACTTTGTCCTCTTCAGTACACTTACTTATGGCAAACACCGATTCGACCTTCTCGGTCTACCGTTTCAATCCGATCGGTCCTTCGGTTCCATCAAATTCCAAAGGTTTGCAGGCAGTGAATTCTTTGTAGGTGCATCCTACACGATTTTCTGTATTGCTAGATCCATGGTTATTGTTGGTATGTAGCGCGGTCTGTACTGCGGCTATGTTTGAAGTAAGAAAGGCACGAAATTCCTCTTCGCTCATATTCAAGGTGTGTCGAGTAGACGGTGCCATTTTCTTCAAAATAGTCAAATGAAACGAGTTAATCATATAGAATATCAAGAGTAGTCAATAGTATTTTGTAGCGTAATATGAACTTATTTATAAAAGCTCTTTCTTCATATTAGCGTTTTATACTCTTTAATTCGGGTAGTACCTACCCGTTAAGTTCATACTTAGTAGCTAACATACCATTTCAACTACTACAATTCTATATGAAAAACTAATCACAAAAAAAATATATATCATATTCAAACCTTTATACAATAACTTGCAAACTTACAATACCGCTATTTTACATATAGCATGAAATATAGCACAAAAAACTTTGATACAAAGTAGTTGCGAAGATAATTCTAGTTAATAAATAAGGCGTTCAGCAAAGGTAACAAAGACACGTAATTCATACGTCCAGAAATAAGTCATGCATTCTGGTTTTACTAATACCACTTCCCATCCTTGGTCTTATGGAACGTAACCGTTGTGACCGATAGTATGACAACGTGTTGTAACGTCTTCAAAAGGACGAAGGTTACGTAATGACCAACAGTCTCGTAATAACCTAAAAACCTCATTTCTTACCCCAATTACCGACTCCGTCACTTGTGGGAACGTTTTGTTTAATAGTTGTAGCCCGATGTTCTTTTTCTCACTTTGGTGAGAAGCGAACATTACTAACCCGTAAGCATAACATGCTTCTTTATGTTGCATGTTAGCCGCTTTTTTTAAATCATGAAGTCCTATATTCGGATACATTGAGTCAAAATAATTTCTTAACCCGTTGCGTAAAATAGCATTTGGGTTCCCCGCAATATATGCGTCTAAGTAAACACATCGTAACTTATGGGTTTCCCAATGTGATATCCCCCATCTTTCAAATGAAAGCCTTTTATAAACCAAGGCATTCTTGGAACGTTCTTCGAATGTCTTACAAACTAATTTTGCCATAAATAGTTGTGCCGAGGAATTCTGACCGACTCTAGACAAGATTTCATCAATCATGTCTCCGGGTAAGTCTTCTAAAATATTGGGTTGTCTATCCATTTTGTGTTTTTATACTGTAAAATAGACAAGAGTTAGATTCATAAAAGATACTTATTAATACAAGCAATTTTTACATATATCGTAAAGCATAAGCACACTATATTACATATATTACACCGCACAAATACAACTATCTTATTCCGACTCACTCGTTTCTTCTTTTTCGAACTTGGTTCTTTTTGCTAAGTTTTTATGGATATATGATGTTTCCCTAATATGAGCCGTCGTTTTCCACATTGGTCTAGAAAAACCTGGTGGTTTAGAGGTTCCCGGGTTATTGTTACAACTTAAGAAATACGGGTATTGACGATACATATAAAGTTCATCGGGGTTGGAATCAGATTTCTCTATTTTTATGCCCTTTCCCATATTGTTCTCTTTTGCCTTTTTAAATTCAGTTGGGATAATTTCTATAACATCATCGGAATCCTCGTCGGGATCCGATTCATCGGAGAATTGGTAATCCTCCCAATATTTTGCTTCCTTGGCGGAAACACCGTTGACCATAATTAACCTTGGTCGGTTGGTTGAGGATTTTCTTTTACTTAACCGTTTTATTATTTCCCCCACCGGTTCTATTTCTTCTTCCGGTTCCTCCTCCTCCGGTTCTGATTCTTCTTCCGGTTCCGATTCTTCTTCCGGTTCCTCTTCGGGAACTTGTGAATCAGTCCACGAATCATTCCAAATTACATTTGACTCTTCATTATTATTAGGTGAGTCAATGGGACTTGTATTAGAGGTAGACATCTATCACATAATATCAAACACGTTAAGAGATTAATATATCACATAATATTCACATGTTAAAAATATATAGTTTCCAACAAAATTTGTTAAGCAATCATTTTTCAAGTAAACACGGTCGAAGTCCAGACTCACTAATGCATCTTAACAAACTCGATAAGACACACTAATGCAAAATTCTGGTTCTCTAAGACCAACGCTCGGATACCAACTAAAATGTCCCGTTCTTATTGATTAAAAACGTTCCATATTAATTGATTTCGTTGCGAGGTTTTGACCTCTATATGAGACATTTTTTTAAAGACTACATTCATTTTTAAAACAAACCATAACCTTTATTTCATAAATAAAGGTTTAAAAAGCTTTACGTAGATTATCAAATAATGATAATCTAAAATATCCTGTTTACACACGACCATTACATAATGGTTTACAATACAAATATGTTACATCGAAATCAGTTTCTTGAATGCAGTTTTTACACAATATCATACAAACATGGACTCCAAATCTTGTCCTTATTTTCGTATGCAACAGCGGAAGCTCTTAGTATTCACCTGAGAATAAACATGCTTTAAACGTCAACAAAAATGTTGGTGAGTTATAGGTTTAACCTATATATATATCAAATCGTAACAATAGACCACAAGATTTCATATTTCAATACACATCCCATACATAGAGATAAAAATCATTCATATGGTGAACACCTGGTAACCGACATTAACAAGATGCATATATAAGAATATCCCCATCATTCTGGGACACCCTTCGGATATGATATAAATTTCGAAGTACTAAAGCATCCGGTACTTTGAATGGGGTTTGTTAGGCCCAATAGATCTATCTTTAGGATTCACGTCAATTAGGGTGTCTGTTCCCTAATTCTTAGATTACCAGACTTAATAAAAAGGGGCATATTCGATTTCGATAATTCAACCATAGAATGTAGTTTCACGTACTTGTGTCTATTTTGTAAATCATTTATAAAACCTGCATGTATTCTCATCCCAAAAATATTAGATTTTAAAAGTGGGACTATAACTCACTTTCACAGATTTTTACTTCGTCGGGAAGTAAGACTTGGCCACTGGTTGATTCACGAACCTATAACAATATATACATATATATCAAAGTATGTTCAAAATATATTTATAATACTTTTAATACATTTTGATGTTTTAAGTTTATTAAGTCAGCTGTCCTCGTTAGTAACCTACAACTAGTTGTCCACAGTTAGATATACAGAAATAAATCGATAAATATTATCTTGAATCAATCCACGACCCAGTGTATATGTATCTCAGTATTGATCACAACTCAAACTATATATATATATATATATATATATATATATATATATATATATATATATATATATATATATATATATATATATATATATATATATATATATATATATATTGGAATCAACCTCAACCCTGTATAGCTAACTCCAACATTCACATATAGAGTGTCTATGGTTGTTCCGCAATATATATATAGATGGGTCGACATGATAGGTCGAAACATTGTATACGTGTCTATGGTATCTCAAGATTACATAATATACAATATAAGTTGATTAGGTTATGGTTGGAATAGATTTATTACAAACTTTCACGTAGGTAAAATGAGTAGTTTTTATCAATCTTGTTTTACTCGCCATTTCTTTGTTTCTAATCCGTTTTGAGTGATTCCAGTGGCCACGGTTTTGTATTGAACTTAACTTTATGAATCTAAATAGAAAAAGTATAAATTTATAGTCGGAAATACAAGTTACAAGTCGTTTTTGAAAGAGGTAGTCATTTCCGTCGAAAGAACGACATCTTGATGACCATTTTGAAAAACATACTTTCACTTTGAGTTTAACCATGATTTTTGTATATAGTTTCATGTTCATAAGAAAAATCATTTTTCCAGAAGTATAGCTTTTAAATCAAAGTTCTTCTTAGCTTTTAATTATCCCAACCAAAACAGCCCCCTGTTTTACTACGACGGCGTATATCCAGTTTTATGGTGTTTATCGTGTTTCCGGGTTTTAAATCATTAAGTTAGCATATCATATAGATATAGAACGTGTGTTTAGTTGATTTTAAAAGTCTAGTTAGAAGGATTAACTTTATTTGCGAACAAGTTTAGAATTAACTAAACTATGTTCTAGTGATTACAAGTTTATAACGTTGAATAAGACAGCTTTTTATGTATGAATCGAATGATTTTATGAACATCATTACTACCTAAAGTTCCTTGGATAAACCTATTGGAAATTAGAAAAATGGATATAGCTTCAAAGGATCCTTGGATGGCTTGAAAGTTCTTGAAGCAGAATCATGACACGAAAACAATTTCAAGTAAGATTTTCACTCAAAATAAGATTGTTGTAGTTATAGAAATTGAATTAAAGTTTGAATATGATTATTACCTTGTATTAGAAAGATAACCTACTGTAAGTAACAAAGGTTTCTTGATCTTGGATGATTACTTGGAATGGATTTAGAAAACTTGGAAGTAAACTTGCAATCTTAGAAGTATTCTTGATTTTATGAAACTAGAACTTTTGGAATTTATGAAGAATACTTAGAACTTGAAGATAGAACTTGAGAGAGATCAATTAGATGAATAAAATTGAAGAATGAAAGTGTTTGTGGGTGTTTTTGGTCGTTGGTGTATGGATTAGATATAAAGGATATGTAATTTTGTTTTCATGTAAATAAGTCATGAATGATTACTCATATTTTTGTAATTTTATGAGATATTTCATGCTAGTTGCCAAATGATGGTTCCCACATGTGTTAGGTGACTCACATGGGCTGCTAAGAGCTGATCATTGGAGTGTATATACCAATAGTACATACATCTAAAAGTTGTGTATTGTACGAGTACGAATACGGGTGCATACGAGTAGATTTGTTGATGAAACTGAACGAGGATGTAATTGTAAGCATTTTTGTTAAGTAAAAGTATTTTGATAAGTGTCTTGAAGTCTTTCAAAAGTGTATGAATACATATTAAAATACTACATGTATATACATTTTAACTGAGTCGTTAAGTCATCGTTAGTCGTTACATGTAAATGTTGTTTTGAAACATTTAGGTTAACGATCTTGTTAAATGTTGTTAACCCAATGTTTATAATCTCAAATGAGATTTTAAATTATTATATTATCATGATATTATGATATACGAATATCTCTTAATATGATCTATTGTGACGACCCGAAAATTTCCGACCAAATTTAAACCTAACCTTTATATGTTTCCGACACGATAAGCAGAATTTGTAATGTTGAATCTCAAAAAGTTTAGAACTACCTTCATGTAATCAATTATCCTTTGACCGTGTTCGACGATTCACGAACAATTATGTGTATATAGATATGTATATATAATATATAATATTAACTGAAAACATTAACAAAGTATTAGATATATGATACTTTACATGAACGTATTGAGATGACCCGTCCCAATCCATAAGGACGAATACAATAACATATGATTACATCGCGAGGTATTTGACCTCTATATGATACATTTTACAAACATTGCATTCGTTTTAAAAGAAAAGCTTTCATTTACATCGAAAGTTGACAGGCATGCATACCATTTCATAATATCCAAACTATAAATGACCTAATCTGTCATCTACTTAAATATAATCTTTAATGAACTTCAACGACTCGAATGCAACGTCTTTTGAAATATGTCATGAATGACTCCAAGTAATATCTTTAAAATCAGCTAATGTACAGCGGAAGATCTCTTTCAAACCTGAGAATAAACATGCTTTCAAGTGTCAACCAAAAGGTTGGTGAGTTCATTAGTTTATCATAATCATTTATTTTCATCATTTTTATAGACCACAAGAATTTCATTTCCAGTTCTCTTAAATATACGTCCCATGCATAGAGACAAAAATAATCATTCATATGGTGAACACCTGGTAACCGACATTAACTAGATACATATAAGAATATCCCCTATCATTCCGGGATCCTCCTTCGGACATGATATAAATTTCGAAGTACTAAAGCATCCGGTACTTTGGATGGGGTTTGTTAGGCCCAATAGATCTATCTTTAGGATTCGCGTCAATTAGGGTGTCTGTTCCCTAATTCTTAGATTACCAGACTTTAATAAAAAGGGGCATATTCGATTTCGATAATTCAACCATAGAATGTAGTTTCAATTACTTGTGTCTATTTCGTCAAACATTTATAAAAGCGCATGTATTCTCAGTCCCAAAAATATAAAGGGAAAAAAGGCAAATGAAACTCACCATACTGTATTTTGTAGTAAAAATACCTATAACATCATCGAACAAGTGTAAGGTTGGCCTTGGATTCACGAACCTATATTAATTATATATATTTATATGACGGTCAATATTTGTCTAACAATTTAGGCCAAGTCATAGTGTACCACAATCCTAATGCTCGAGTCTGACTCAACAGTATAGTAACATGTTATATTACCCATGCTCATTTAAAATTCTAGTAAAAGGTGACGTGTGAAACAACGTAACACAAATGGTATCATAATCATAAAATAGTATTTTAGTATTTAGAGAAAGTCAACACGAAAAAATTAACTGAAAAGTTAACGGGAAAAGTCAAAGTTCAAGGTCAAAAGTCAAAGGTTAAAGTAAAAACGAGGTCGCATGCAAAAATACAATAACTTATACAAAAATGATTTTTTTCGGTCAAGCATGACTAAACGACCACTTCAGCGATTTTTAGAAAAATTATCGAAACTCCGATTGATAAACGGCCAAAGATAAAAGTTACACATTACCAAAAAGATTAAGCATAAATTTTTACAGAAGTAAACTAAATCTAGACAACTCGTAGTTGCCAACGCGGTTTCGGCGTTTCAAAGTTAATTTTTCAGCTTTAATAAATTTACAAAAGTGACCGAGTAGCCTACTTTGGAGATTTTTAGAAAATTCCTCGAAACTCGGATTGACAAGCGGTCAAAGCCTTCAAATTCTCGTTACCACAAAGATATAACATGATTTTTGGCAAAAGTAAACACACATCAGGTCGACCATGGCAACTGATACAAAACTGACATTTTTAATAAAAAGTTCCAGCTCTTTTTAGAATTTTAAAATGTGACCAAACAGTCAACTTTGACGATTTTTAGAAAAATCGTCGAGACTCGAATTGACAAACGGCCAGAGTCGTTTGTTAGACCTTACAGCAAAGAATTTAGTGGTATTTTTGTTTTAATCTGAAACAACGCAGGTCAGCGAGAATTTTAGTTTCCGTATCGACGTTTCATCAAAATTTACAAAATTTATTTTATCCATAACTTGACAACCGTTCAACGAAACGAGACGTGCTTTATATGAAAATTCATCTACTCGACGAGTAGAATCCAAATAACCACTTTTTATTACCCAAAAATTTAGTTCACTAATTATCATTAGCAATCTTAATTACGAAATTAAGTGTTTAATTCAAAACTTTCTAACCGTTCATCGAATCCATTCGATATCTAAATGAAAAGTTCTTAATTTTTCGCTAGCTTTCCAATGACATGCATATCTTATACCTTATTTCATCCATAGTATAACAACCTTTAAGATTCAACATAACCTATCTAAGGGCAATATCAAATGTACAAGCATGCATGATCCTATTTTCTCGAGCACTAGTCAGGGATACACTATTAATATATAAAAATAAATTTAGGAGTACTCACGTATCAATATTGAGGTTCAATATTGTAGGAAAGGTTCGTAAACGCAACGGAGATGATAAACACTAGGTTGACCTCACGAGCATACCCATGAACCATTCCCATCACCTCCATAGCTATAACCCATAATTTCCTTAGCCCTATCCCACTCGAAAAACACATTTTGAAATAATTCGTTCATGACCTCGTCGTAATATTTTATGTGTAATAATACTAATAATATCGCTCCTAATAATACTAATACTAATATTAATAAGATTAATATTAATAATCTTAATATCAAAAATAATGATCATAATATAAAATAAATAATAATATTACGGAGTATGTGACATGAAAGAATGATATGAGTGTGCTCAAATCGATCGACATATAAACTCATTTAACTCACCTAACCCTCCTTGCCGACACTTTCATATTCCAATTCACATATGCACGTTTATAACATATATATAAATATTATTTAATATATAATATATTTAATCTTTAGAATTAATTAAATATTATATTATATTTATGCTCATGGTAAAAATATAATTTTTACAAAAATAACACGGTCGTGGTCTCACAACTCATGTACCACTTTCCGTTTTTCGGGCGCACTTTCGTACGTTTAGAAAACTAGCCCTTTATATTACGCGACGTGTACCTTTTACAAAAATTAGACTTACATAACAATAAATTACCTTTATAAAAATATCACTTATAAAGTTGAGCATTGTGGTCATTTACTTCTATAAATCCAAGTCTCGTTGTTTGTCAAAATATTTTATTTTAAATTAAACATTTTGTGACATGTACCTATATTAATAACTAGACTTAAATTAATTAAAAACTAACCCACTCAGAGTGTAACTTAATCTTTTGAGTGTTTTGGTCATTTCCTTTTATAAATCATAGTCTCGTTAGTTATCGAAGTATATTTAATGACATTAGCTTAAACCAAAACGTCTTTTGACTAAATTAAAATATATTTATAATATATAGGTTTGAAATACTTTAATAAAATATTTAGATTTTAATTATATTTCAAAGTATATTTGAAGATCGTTTATAATATTATATCCTATAACGTTTATACTTTAAAAAAAATATAATTTCCTTATGCGTCAACGTTTAGTTTGTTTTCCTTAAACTTTCTAAATAATATAACTATATTCCCAAAGTTTCACTTTCACTCTAAATAATAGGAAGGTTAACTAGTTAACGTTTATATAGAAAGTCGAACAGAAAACTCCACTAACATTTGGCTAGTTCCCGTTAATTGACACATTTGCCTTTACTTATAACTCACTTTACCATTTTCCGAATACGGTTAATAATAAGGGTTACCTAATTCAAAGTGGACCTCCTAACAGATACTCTTAATCATAATTCAATGTATCTGATAATTCAATAATTTGATATTATCTTTTAATCTCGTCGATAAACTTACATCGAACAAATACATTCATGTAAAGTATAATTCATTCAATACCTTGATAGCATTTCCAAATTCATAAAATAGATCTCATATCTTATATTCATAATAACTAATCCGTTCAATGTTTCATTAATATAACTCAACTTAAAATCAGACATATGTATATGTATATATATATATTTATTTACACATAATTGTTCGTGAATCGTTTGGCATGGTCAAAGGATATTTGATTACAGAAATATAGTTTCAAAACTTTCGAGACTCAACATTACAGATTTTGCTTATCGTGTCGGATATATATAAAGATTAAAGTTTAAATTTGATCGAAAATTTCCGGGTCATCACATTACCTACCCGTTAAAAGAAATTTCGTCCCGAAATTTGATCGAGGTCGTCATGGCTAACTAATAAAATGTTTTCATGACGAATATGAATCGATAATAGAGTTTTATCATAATTGAGTGATATAGATAAAACGATTTGTTTTTGTGAAGAGCACGAATGAAGCTATCACCTAAGAGTGAAAATGAATAAATGCAGGTTTGACCTAACAGGTGGCGTAGTCAAGATTGATTTCCGAAATTTAAGGAATTTAGAAGAAGATCTCCATAATAAGATTTGATTCGTCGGTAATTAAGGAGATTAGGATCCTCTTTGGTTATACGCGATAATCTGCTTTGATTGCTCTATCTATAAATCCACCCCCTTCGTTTCCTTACAACTCACACCTTCTATTCTTTCTTCCTCAATTCATACTTTAAAGTATTCATTAATATGCTCCATCCCATCCTGATCTTTGATATCCTTTTAACGTTCATATCTGTCATTCTTCTTTTTAATCTGCCAACAAAAGAATCTATTTACTTTTACTATACTCTAGGGTTTATAGTGTTTTTAGTTCTCCCGTGTCTTTACGTTGCTATATGCATTGACATATACGGTTTATAATTTACGGGTGGTTGTTGGGTTTTATATCTTCCCTTGTACTTCGATGTTCCTGCTTCTGTCTTCTATAATCATTGTCATCCACAGTTAATGTTCTCTTCTATTTGCTGCGGTTTATACCCCAGTTTCTATTTCGGAGCTTTGTCCTTTCGTTTCTTCTTCTTGCGATTAAATAGCTCTTGTAATGGTCCAGAATTCGTAGGTATGGATTTCAGAATGAACATAGTAATTGTTCTAAGTTAGAATTTGAAAGGGTAATATCTTGATTTGTCAAATTACCAGAATATCCTGAAAAAGGCCGAATCATTAAGAAATATTTTCTTGATATATTTAGAGGTTAGATAGAATGTAAGAGTCGTGTAAATGACACATGATGACGGTATGTCCTGTGAATCATCACGTCCATTAGAAACTCAGCATGAATTACTGTAATATAATGACGTTGATCAAGTGTCATTATATTATACTAACTCATGCATCAGTTCCCAACACTACTTCAAAAACATTCATATTCGAATTTTTCAGAATTTAGAAACTAACACAGTCTCTTTTATTTTGCAGATATTACGGAGAGATAAATGATACTTGATAAGAATAGTTGTGATGATATTTCCAGAAATATGGAGAATATGTATAATGGAAGATACGAAGATATCTTATAATATTTAAGATATGATGATGATGAAGAATATCTGTCTGTGAAGGTTTAGAATAAGAAGTAAGGTGTTTGCTAACGAGTTCAGCAGGCACTGAATCATTTAGATCCTTTGAAGGCAGATTCAGTCTCTATGATTTGTCCACGGCTTCCCTCATACTTTGCTCAATCCGTTTTTCAGTACCAAATCCTTTCTTTTTCTGAGCTTTACCAACTCACTATCTTTTATCATCAAAATTTTGACCGTTTAAACCTTCTACCATTTTTATGTTTCCTCTGCATTTAATGCTATAATATCTGAATCTCTGGTTATCAATCCGAGGTGGGTTCAGAAGAATCGTGTTTCAGATGATTAAACGCTGGTGGTAATATGGTGGAATATGAAAGGTTCCCCAGTAATAATGACGAAAGAGCAACGTATCTATCGGGGTTATAATAAGACTAGTCCGACTGAGAAATCGAAATTGACTTGCTGGAGCTGTGACAAAATTGGCTACTTTGAAAAGAAATCGAAGTGTTATTTTTGCTAATAAATGCTAAAGAATTCGACGAGGGTACTTGTTAAACTACGACTTTGGTTTCGAGAGCTTTTCAGGTACAAGACTTTGGATAATGTGTGGTTGGATCATCATCTCGATTGTTCAATGTTTGAAGTGTCTTCCAGGATTTCGAAGGGTTTTAAATGCAGATTGTCATAGTCAATATCCAAATGATAAAATCGTCCTGATTCCCGAATGAATTTCATCTATTTCTGAGTGTTACGAATAAAAGTGATGTTCTGTCACAGTTTTGAATTCAAAGTATGACTTTGATAGATGTAGGAATTCTAAGAGTGATGTCTTCTGTTAAATCTTGACTTGGATTTTTTTTTTGATTTGTCAAAATTAGAATATGTAATCAAATTTGGATGAGAATAGTTATTTTGATTTTTACGAAAGAATGTATATTGTTGAGAGAGTAGTGAATACAGTTGGTGATTGCTGAATCAGATTCAAAGAATGTAACATATTAATTGTGAATTTAGACATCTCTCGGGTATTACCTACCCGTTAAAAAAAATTCACAAATAATGTTTTGAATAAGAATTTTCATTACAGTCCTTATGAAAATATATGTGAATATATTTTCTTCAGATGTAATACAGATTCAATGAGTTTAAATCATACTAAGCTCATTTGATTTTCAGATTGAATTAGAAATGAATTTTTTTTTTTTTCTAAAACATTAGAGATTTCATAATCTTTGCGGAGTATTTCACTAATGTAGTCAATACTTCAATATTTATTCTTATTGATATTCTTCAGTGAAGGATGTTGACGCTTGAAGAATTCTTGCGAACTTCGCAAAGTACGATTGATGTTTTCTAGAAAGTTTCGAGTGCATCGAAGATGAAAGTGTAAAATCAAACATGTTATTGAATGATACACTTGACTTATTATGAGACGGAATTCATTGAATTGAAGCAGAGATTGTGGTTAACAATGATGAAATTGTTAACGAATAATGTACATCATAGCATATTAGTAATATGAATTAACCGGATAGTTAAGTTCCATACATAATAGCTTAGTACAGAAAGATTTATTATGGTTAAATTTTTTTTTTTTTTTATATATATATATATATATATATATATAGGATATACATATAAATTCTTTGGAGGAACTGAGTTAATACTTCATAACTCGTTGATATAATATACTCGTTATTAATTCGTAATGATTTCCATAGTGATTCTTGAACTGGCGAAGCTTGTGAGGTTGGAGGTGTTGACGATTCTCACTATGTTGACAGCATTTGACTGTGTTGGTGAGGCTATTGGTACTGCTGATGTTGTTGGTAAAACAAGTCTAGCTTGTACCTTACGCACTAGTCTTGTTAGGGTTTCGGTTCTTCTCTCTATCATCTCTGTCCACTCATCTAGTTTTTGGTTAAGGCTGAGATAGATAATCTCTAAAACTTTAGAGATTACATAATCACCACAGAATGTTTCTCCGATGAAGTTATGAATCAATACTTCATCATTTGTTGTTGTTGGTACTCCTTGGTATCTTTGGTGCGTGTGACGTTGATATCATATATATAGATTGGGATATTGAGGTGTGTGATGCATATGTGATTGTTGGTGGTGGTAATGATCCTGTTGTTGATGGTGGTGTTGTTGATGCCGGTGATGCTGCTGGTGCTTAGGGTATTGAGGCTTGCGATGTTGATGTTACTGGCGGTACTGATTATGCTGCTGGTGCTGCTGATGGTGTTTGTAATCCTTGCACCATAAGCTCCAAAGCCGTCACACGAGCACGAAGTTCGTTAACTTCTGCTAGTATACCGGGATGATTGTTGGTTGGGACGAGCGGATAAATAAAATCTAGAATTTGATGTAGTATATAATCGTGACGAGATACTCTGGAAATGAGAGAGAAAATGGTTTCACGAACAGGTTCGCCGGTAAGTGCTTCAGTTTCATCGCCAAGAGGGTAATGTGGTGGATGGAAAGGATCACCTTCTTCTTGTCTCCAATAATTGAGGAGGCTACGAACACATCCCCATTTCATCCAGAATAGATGATGACTGATTGGTTGATCTATTCCGGTCACACTGTTTTCGGAGCTCGAATGGAAATCCATATCGACATAGCTATCGAAATCTGAGGAGTTCGAACTGGTTGAGGGATCCATCTTGTATGATTAGGGAAAGAATTTTGTTATGAAATAGATTATAGGAATTAGATTTGATATTCTTCAATACATAATTTACATATGTATATATATTATCAAAATCCCATAAATTACGGAAGAAACTTTGAAAGATGTCAGTCAAAGTTCACAGTAACAGATATGCCAGGATAAGATTTCGTCTATACACTATTATGCAATAAATGCAAGAAAGCGCGTATAGACTAAAGAATGATAATCAGGTAATTTCCTAAGGATGGTAGGTAGATGATTTCCGACTAAATGATAAGCAAAACTTTTGACATGCAGACACGGTCGAAGTCCAGACTCACTAATGCATCTAAACAACTATCAGTTAGACACACTAATGCAAGACCTGGTTCGCTAAGACCACCGCTCTGATACCACATGAGATGACCCGTCCCAATCCATAAGGACGAATACAATAACATATGATTACATCGCGAGGTATTTGACCTCTATATGATACATTTTACAAACATTGCATTCGTTTTAAAAGAAAAGCTTTCATTTACATCGAAAGTTGACAGGCATGCATACCATTTCATAATATCCAAACTATAAATGACCTAATCTGTCATCTACTTAAATATAATCTTTAATGAACTTCAACGACTCGAATGCAACGTCTTTTGAAATATGTCATGAATGACTCCAAGTAATATCTTTAAAATCAGCTAATGTACAGCGGAAGATCTCTTTCAAACCTGAGAATAAACATGCTTTCAAGTGTCAACCAAAAGGTTGGTGAGTTCATTAGTTTATCATAATCATTTATTTTCATCATTTTTATAGACCACAAGAATTTCATTTCCAGTTCTCTTAAATATACGTCCCATGCATAGAGACAAAAATAATCATTCATATGGTGAACACCTGGTAACCGACATTAACTAGATACATATAAGAATATCCCCTATCATTCCGGGATCCTCCTTCGGACATGATATAAATTTCGAAGTACTAAAGCATCCGGTACTTTGGATGGGGTTTGTTAGGCCCAATAGATCTATCTTTAGGATTCGCGTCAATTAGGGTGTCTGTTCCCTAATTCTTAGATTACCAGACTTTAATAAAAAGGGGCATATTCGATTTCGATAATTCAACCATAGAATGTAGTTTCAATTACTTGTGTCTATTTCGTCAAACATTTATAAAAGCGCATGTATTCTCAGTCCCAAAAATATAAAGGGAAAAAAGGCAAATGAAACTCACCATACTGTATTTTGTAGTAAAAATACCTATAACATCATCGAACAAGTGTAAGGTTGGCCTTGGATTCACGAACCTATATTAATTATATATATTTATATGACGGTCAATATTTGTCTAACAATTTAGGCCAAGTCATAGTGTACCACAATCCTAATGCTCGAGTCTGACTCAACAGTATAGTAACATGTTATATTACCCATGCTCATTTAAAATTCTAGTAAAAGGTGACGTGTGAAACAACGTAACACAAATGGTATCATAATCATAAAATAGTATTTTAGTATTTAGAGAAAGTCAACACGAAAAAATTAACTGAAAAGTTAACGGGAAAAGTCAAAGTTCAAGGTCAAAAGTCAAAGGTTAAAGTAAAAACGAGGTCGCATGCAAAAATACAATAACTTATACAAAAATGATTTTTTTCGGTCAAGCATGACTAAACGACCACTTCAGCGATTTTTAGAAAAATTATCGAAACTCCGATTGATAAACGGCCAAAGATAAAAGTTACACATTACCAAAAAGATTAAGCATAAATTTTTACAGAAGTAAACTAAATCTAGACAACTCGTAGTTGCCAACGCGGTTTCGGCGTTTCAAAGTTAATTTTTCAGCTTTAATAAATTTACAAAAGTGACCGAGTAGCCTACTTTGGAGATTTTTAGAAAATTCCTCGAAACTCGGATTGACAAGCGGTCAAAGCCTTCAAATTCTCGTTACTACAAAGATATAACATGATTTTTGGCAAAAGTAAACACACATCAGGTCGACCATGGCAACTGATACAAAACTGACATTTTTAATAAAAAGTTCCAGCTCTTTTTAGAATTTTAAAATGTGACCAAACAGTCAACTTTGACGATTTTTAGAAAAATCGTCGAGACTCGAATTGACAAACGGCCAGAGTCGTTTGTTAGACCTTACAGCAAAGAATTTAGTGGTATTTTTGTTTTAATCTGAAACAACGCAGGTCAGCGAGAATTTCAGTTTCCGTATCGACGTTTCATCAAAATTTACAAAATTTATTTTATCCATAACTTGACAACCGTTCAACGAAACGAGACGTGCTTTATATGAAAATTCATCTACTCGACGAGTAGAATCCAAATAACCACTTTTTATTACCCAAAAATTTAGTTCACTAATTATCATTAGCAATCTTAATTACGAAATTAAGTGTTTAATTCAAAACTTTCTAACCGTTCATCGAATCCATTCGATATCTAAATGAAAAGTTCTTAATTTTTCGCTAGCTTTCCAATGACATGCATATCTTATACCTTATTTCATCCATAGTATAACAACCTTTAAGATTCAACATAACCTATCTAAGGGCAATATCAAATGTACAAGCATGCATGATCCTATTTTCTCGAGCACTAGTCAGGGATACACTATTAATATGTAAAAATAAATTTAGGAGTACTCACGTATCAATATTGAGGTTCAATATTGTAGGAAAGGTTCGTAAACGCAACGGAGATGATAAACACTAGGTTGACCTCACGAGCATACCCATGAACCATTCCCATCACCTCCATAGCTATAACCCATAATTTCCTTAGCCCTATCCCACTCGAAAAACACATTTTGAAATAATTCGTTCATGACCTCGTCGTAATATTTTATGTGTAATAATACTAATAATATCGCTCCTAATAATACTAATACTAATATTAATAAGATTAATATTAATAATCTTAATATCAAAAATAATGATCATAATATAAAATAAATAATAATATTACGGAGTATGTGACATGAAAGAATGATATGAGTGTGCTCAAATCGATCGACATATAAACTCATTTAACTCACCTAACCCTCCTTGCCGACACTTTCATATTCCAATTCACATATGCACGTTTATAACATATATATAAATATTATTTAATATATAATATATTTAATCTTTAGAATTAATTAAATATTATATTATATTTATGCTCATGGTAAAAATATAATTTTTACAAAAATGACACGGTCGTGGTCTCACAACTCATGTACCACTTTCCGTTTTTCGGGCGCACTTTCGTACGTTTAGAAAACTAGCCCTTTATATTACGCGACGTGTACCTTTTACAAAAATTAGACTTACATAACAATAAATTACCTTTATAAAAATATCACTTATAAAGTTGAGCATTGTGGTCATTTACTTCTATAAATCCAAGTCTCGTTGTTTGTCAAAATATTTTATTTTAAATTAAACATTTTGTGACATGTACCTATATTAATAACTAGACTTAAATTAATTAAAAACTAACCCACTCAGAGTGTAACTTAATCTTTTGAGTGTTTTGGTCATTTCCTTTTATAAATCATAGTCTCGTTAGTTATCGAAGTATATTTAATGACATTAGCTTAAACCAAAACGTCTTTTGACTAAATTAAAATATATTTATAATATATAGGTTTGAAATACTTTAATAAAATATTTAGATTTTAATTATATTTCAAAGTATATTTGAAGATCGTTTATAATATTATATCCTATAACGTTTATACTTTAAAAAAAATATAATTTCCTTATGCGTCAACGTTTAGTTTGTTTTCCTTAAACTTTCTAAATAATATAACTATATTCCCAAAGTTTCACTTTCACTCTAAATAATAGGAAGGTTAACTAGTTAACGTTTATATAGAAAGTCGAACAGAAAACTCCACTAACATTTGGCTAGTTCCCGTTAATTGACACATTTGTCTTTACTTATAACTCACTTTACCATTTTCCGAATACGGTTAATAATAAGGGTTACCTAATTCAAAGTGGACCTCCTAACAGATACTCTTAATCATAATTCAATGTATCTGATAATTCAATAATTTGATATTATCTTTTAATCTCGTCGATAAACTTACATCGAACAAATACATTCATGTAAAGTATAATTCATTCAATACCTTGATAGCATTTCCAAATTCATAAAATAGATCTCATATCTTATATTCATAATAACTAATCTGTTCAATGTTTCATTAATATAACTCAACTTAAAATCAGACATATGTATATGTATATATATATTTATTTACACATAATTGTTCGTGAATCGTTTGGCATGGTCAAAGGATATTTGATTACAGAAATATAGTTTCAAAACTTTCGAGACTCAACATTACAGATTTTGCTTATCGTGTCGGATATATATAAAGATTAAAGTTTAAATTTGATCGAAAATTTCCGGGTCATCACACGTATTTGTTTCGATATATTTATTGACAGAATTAAGAGATAATATCAAATGATTGAATTACCAGATACATTATGATATGATTACAGGCCTATGTTATGAGGTCCACTGTGATTTAAGAAATCTATTCTTTTTGACCACTCATTACTTAACTAGTATGATAAAATAACGATATTTATATTTTATTTTATCAAAGATATATAACGATTTAAATTAATATTATATATATTTATACGCGTATTATACGTACATAGTTTTATACTTTAACTTTACATTTACTTTACTTTAACTTTAATAATTCATACTTTAATAATTCACTTTAATAATTCATACTTTAATAATTCACTTTAATAATTCATACTTTAATAATTTACTTTAATAATTCATACTTTAATAATTCACTTTAATAATTCATACTTTAATAATTCACTTTAATAATTCATACTTTAATAATTCACTTTAATAATTCAAAAATCTATTATAAATAGAATTCAATAGGTTTTATTATTTCATAGAAACTTGAAAATATATTTCTCTAAACTCTCTCAATCGAATTACACATATATATTTTCTTTGTATTATTTCAAGATATTATTAGTATACATAAAATACTACGACGGAGTTATATTCAGACGATTTTAAAATAAGTTTTCAAACGGAATAGAGCTAAGGAAATTATGGGTTATAGCTATGGAGGTTATGGGTATTGATCGAGGGTATTGCTCGTGAGGTCAACCTAACGTTTATCATTTTCGTTTCGTCTACGTACTTTCCTGCAATATTGAATCTCAATATTGATACGTGAGCACTCATAACTTAACTTTTATATTTCAATAGTGTATCCCTGACTAGTGCTCGAGTATATAGGATTATGCATGCTTGTACATTCGATATTGTCCTTAGATAGGTTTGTTGAATCCTGAATTAGATACATATGCTACTGAGATAGGGTATATGATATGCATGTCATTGGAAAGCTAGCGAAAAATTAAGAACTTTTCATTTAGATATCGAATGGTTTCGATGAAAGGATTAGAAGTTATAGTCAACTGAATTTTAGTATTATTGTTAAAATGATTATTATTACTATCGTCGTTATTATTTTAATAGAAATATCATTGTTATTATAAAATATCATTATTACTATTATGTTAGTATTATCATTTTATCATAATAACATTTTTAGTAAATATAAATATTGTTATTTTTTTATAGAATAATAATAATTATTATTACAAAATAATACAACTTTTACTTATTATTATTATGATCAATATTATTTTATCAAATAAATAGGGGATACAAATATATTTTTCACCACGCGTAATATAATTACATTAATAATACTTACCACTATAGTTTTATGATATTAAGTGAACTTTATAAATTTTACTACTTAAGATATATAAAAGTATATTTTATCATATATATAAACGTTAATATAAATTTTTATTAATAAATGACTTTTATTATTATAAAATCTAATAAATATATTTAAATATATAAAATGACTATAGTTAAGTTATATAATAAACACGTATAAATTTTAGAAGTCATTTTGGGTTAAGTTGACTTTTGTTGACTTTTGCATATTAGTCTCGAGCATTAGGATTGTGGTACACTATGACTTGACCAAAAATTGTTAGACAAATATTGACCAACATATAAATATATATAATTAATATAGGTTCGTGAATCCGAGGCCAACCTTGCACTTGTTAAATGACGTTATATGTATTTTTACTACGAAATACAGTATGGTGAGTTTCATTACTCCCTTTTTATATATATTTTTGGGCTGAGAATACATGCGCTGTTTTATAAATGTTTTACGAAATAGGCACAAGTACTAAAACTAATTCTATGTGGGTTTAAACCAGAAATATACCCTTAGCTTGGTAACATTAAACTACTTGTCTATGTACGGTAGGCGCGAATCCTAAAGATAGATCTATTGGGCCTGACAAACCCCATCCTGACTATGGGATGCTTTAGTACTTCGAGGTTATTTTAAACACACCTGATCTGGTGTACTTAAGAGGGTAAAACATGAACGTTAAGGCTTGTTACCGGGTGCCTACAACTTATAGAATACTTTTATACACTTGCGAGTGTACGGATATTTATAGAAACTGAAATCTTGTGGTCTATTACTATTACGGAAATGATTGATTATGATAAACTAATGAACTCACCAACCTTTTGGTTGACACTTTAAAGCATGTTTATTCTCAGGTATTAAAGAAATCTTCCGCTGTGCATTAGCTCATTTTAAGGATATTACTTGGAGTCATTCATGACATACTTTGAAAGACGTTGCATTCGAGTCGTTGAGTTCATCAAGATTAATATTAAGTCAATTATAGTTGGATGTAATATGAAATGGTATGCATGCCGTCAATTTTTGATGTAAAGAAAGTTTGTCTTTTAAAAACGAATGCAATGTTTGTAAAACGTATCATATACAGGTCAAATACCTCGCGATGTAATCAACTATTGTGAATCGTTTATAATGTATATGAACGGATCCTTTCAGTTGGTATCAGAGCGGTGGTCTTAGCGAACCAGGTCTTGCATTAGTGTGTCTAACTGATAGTTGTTAAGATGCATCAGTGAGTCTGGACTTCGACCGTGTCTGCATGTCAAAAGTTTTGCTTATCATTTTTAGTCTGAAATCATCTACTTACCACCCTTAGGAAATTATCTGCTTATCATTCTTAAGTCTAGACGCGTTTTCCTACATTTATTGCATAATAGTGTATAGACGAATTCTTATCTTAGCATATCTGTTAATGTGAACTTTGACTGACATCTTTCAAAGATTCCTCCGTAATTTATGGGATTTTGGTATTATATATACATATGTAAATTATGTATTGAAGAATACCAAATCTAAATTCTACAATCTATTTCATACAAAAAAATTCTTTCCCTGATCATACAAGATGGATCCCTCAACCCGATTTGAGTTCCTCGGATTCCGACAGCTATGCCGATATGGATTTCCACATGAGCTCTGAAAGCAGGGTGACCGGAATGGATCAACCAATTAGCCATCATCTATTCTTGATGAATTGGGGATGGGTTCGTAATCTACTTAACCATTGGAGACAAGAAGAAGGTGATCCCTTTCATCCACCACATTGCCCTCTTGGCAATGAACCTGAAGCACTTTCTGGCGAACCTGTCCGAAACACCATTTTCTCTCTCATTTCCAGAGTATCTCGTCATGATTATATACTACACCAAATTCTAGATCTTATTTATCCGCTCGTCCGAACCGACAATCACCCCGGTGTAATAGAAGAAGTCAACGAGCTTCGCGCTCGGGTAGTGGCTTTGGAGAATATGGTGCAAAGGTTACAAACACCAGCAGCAGCACCGACAACATAACCAGTACCACCATCAACAACATCAACAGTACCATTACCACCACCAACAACAACCGCATCGCAAACCTCAACTTCACAATCTGTCCCACGAGCATCGACGTCATACGCCATGTAGATACCAAGGAATACCACAACGATTAAGTATTGATTCATAACTTCATTGGGGAAACATTCTAAGACGATTATGTAATTTCTAAAGTTTAGAAATTATCTATCCTAGCCTTAACCATAAATCAAATGAGTTTAATTTAATATTAACTCATTAAATCTATATTACATCTGAAGAAATATACACATATATATTTCCATAAAGACTGTAATAAAATTCTTTTGTACAAAATATTAATTGTGAATTTTTTTTTAACGGGTAGGTAATAACCGAGAGATATATAAATTCACAATTAATATGTTACATTCTTCGAATCTGATTCAGCAAGTCATCCATTATACTCCCTACTTTCACAACAATATACATTCTTTTATAGAAATCAAAACAACCATACTCATTCAAAATCTAATTACATATTCTGATTTTAAAATCTCAGAATTCGATTCAAGATATAACCGAAATCATCACTCTTAGATTCCTACATCTTTCAAAACTATACTTTGACTTCAAAACTGTTCTAGAACCTCATTTCTATTCATGGAACTCACAAAAATATTTGTATCATTCAAAATCTTAGAACATCATATGTATATTAACAATTACAATATGTGTTCAAACACTTCGAAATTCCTAAAGACATGCGAGATGATGATCCAACCACACATTACCCACTGTCATGCACCTGAAAAGCTCTCGAAACCAAAGTTATAGTTTAACATGTATCCATGTCAGATCCTTTGATATTTATTACCAAATATAATTTTTCAATCTCTTTCCAAAATAGACAGTTTTGTCACAGCTCCAGCAAATCACCTTCATTTGTTTATACGAATAAACCCTTCATCATGGTTACCGGGGAACCTTTCATATCTCGTCACATTAGCAGTAAACTTATCAACAACTTCATTAACCTTCGACTTAAGCCTCTCCAAAAATCCACTATACTTATTCATTAAAACCCCATCATGTACTCACCTACATCCTTTAACAATAATTGTGACACCAACTACTGGGAATTAGCAATCAGTATTTTGAATTTCGCGACAATTTTACGTTAAAAGTTATATGTATACATATAACGTCTATCTCCTAGACTTACATACTTCGAATGTGAATTTTCTGAAAAACATCCCAAACTATGAACTAGTTCTCCGAAATTGGAAAAATGCTGATGAAGCAGCAAAAACTGTAAACGACTTTAACAGTCAAAAGTTTGATGATAAAGAATAGTATGGTGGTAAAGTTGAGAAAAAGAGAAGGTTTGAAACTGGAAAATGGATTGAGCAGACCATGAAGGAGGCTGTGGACAAATCACAAAGACTAAACCTGCCTTCAAAGGATCCAAATGTTTTAGTATCTACTGAAATCGTTAGCAAACACCTTACTTCTTATTCTAAACCTTCACAGACAAATCTTCTTCATCATCCATCTATGTTAAGAATTCTAAGATATTATCGTATCTTTTATTATAAATATCTTCGATATTCCTGAAGATATTTTCACAACTATTCTTATCCGAAATCTTTTATCTCTTCGCAATATCTGCGTTACAACATAAAAAGAAACTGTGTTAGTTTCTAAATTCTGAAGAAAAAAAAAAATTCGAATTTAAAATAGGAATGTTTTTAAAGCAGTGTTGGGAACTGAAACATGAGTTAGTATAATATAATGACACTTGATCAACGTGATTATATTACAGTAAGTCATGCTGAGTTTCTAATGGAACGTGATGATTCATAGAACATACCGTCATCATGTACTATTTACACGACTCTTACATTCTACCCAATTTCCAAACATATTAAGAACATATCATCTTGATAGCTCTATATTTTCAGATATTCTGGTAAGTTGCCAAATTAAGATCGTACCATTACGATTTTCTTCTTGGAACATTAACTATGTTCATCCAAAAATTCATATCTACGAATTCTGGACCATTATCCGCTTGACTTAAGGCTGGGAAGAGAAAATGAAAGCATGAAGCTCTGAAATATAATGGAGAATATAAAGCCCGATAACAACCTCGAAATTACAAACCGTGTATATCAATGCGTATAGCAATATAAAGACACGGGAGAATGAAAAACACAATAACCCCAAGGTAATGGTAGAAGAAAATAACTTCCTCCGGTGGTAGATGAAAAAGAAGAATGACAGATATGAAAGTTAAGAGTATATCAAGAATCAATACTGGATGAAGCATATTAACGAATGCTTTAAAGTATGAATTGGGGAGAAAGATTAGAAGGTGTGAGCTGTGGAAATAAAGAAACGAAGGGGGTGGATTTATAGTAAAATATCAGACAGAGAAATCGAGACAGATTATCGCATTTAATCAAAGAAGGTCATGATTTTCTTAATCGCCGAAGAACCAAATCTTATTGCAAATATTTTCTTTAAATCCAATGAATTCTGGAAATCAATCATAACTACGTCATCGGTTAAAATAAATATACGTTTACTCATTTCACTCTCTTGCGATAGCTTCACTTATACTCTTCGCGTAATCAAATTATCTATATTACTCAATGATGATAAAACTCTATTTATCAACTCATATTCATCATGAAAACATTTTTATAGTTAGCCATGACGACCTCGATCAAATTTCGGGACGAAATTTCTTTAACGGGTAGGTACTGTGACGACCCGAAAATTTCCGACCAAATTTAAACTTAACCTTTATATGTTTCCGACACGATAAGCAGAATTTGTAATGTTGAATCTCAAAAAGTTTAGAACTACATTCATGTAATCAATTATCCTTTGACCGTGTTCGACGATTCACGAACAATTATGTGTATATAGATATGTATATATAATATATAATATTAACTGAAAACATTAACAAAGTATTAGATATATGATACTTTACATGAACGTATTTGTTTCGATATATTTATTGACAGAATTAAGAGATAATATCAAATGATTGAATTACCAGATACATTATGATATGATTACGGGCCTATGTTATGAGGTCCACTGTGATTTAAGAAATCTATTCTTTTTGACCACTCATTACTTAACTAGTATGATAAAATAACGATATTTATATTTTATTTTATCAAAGATATATAACGATTTAAATTAATATTATATATATTTATACGCGTATTATACGTACATAGTTTTATACTTTAACTTTACATTTACTTTACTTTAACTTTAATAATTCATACTTTAATAATTCACTTTAATAATTCATACTTTAATAATTCACTTTAATAATTCATACTTTAATAATTCACTTTAATAATTCATACTTTAATAATTCACTTTAATAATTCATACTTTAATAATTCACTTTAATAATTTATACTTTAATAATTCACTTTAATAATTCATACTTTAATAATTCACTTTAATAATTCAAAAATCTATTATAAATAGAATTCAATAGGTTTTATTATTTCATAGAAACTTGAAAATATATTTCTCTAAACTCTCTCAATCGAATTACACATATATATTTTCTTTGTATTATTTCAAGATATTATTAGTATACATAAAATACTACGACGGAGTTATATTCAGACGATTTTAAAATAAGTTTTCAAACGGAATAGAGCTAAAGAAATTATGGGTTATAGCTATGGAGGTTATGGGTATTGATCGAGGGTATTGCTCGTGAGGTCAACCTAACGTTTATCATTTTCGTTTCGTCTACGTACTTTCCTGCAATATTGAATCTCAATATTGATACGTGAGCACTCATAACTTAACTTTTATATTTCAATAGTGTATCCCTGACTAGTGCTCGAGTATATAGGATTATGCATGCTTGTACATTCGATATTGTCCTTAGATAGGTTTGTTGAATCCTGAATTAGATACATATGCTACTGAGATAGGGTATATGATATGCATGTCATTGGAAAGCTAGCGAAAAATTAAGAACTTTTCATTTAGATATCGAATGGTTTCGATGAAAGGATTAGAAGTTATAGTCAACTGAATTTTAGTATTATTGTTAAAATGATTATTATTACTATCGTCGTTATTATTTTAATAGAAATATCATTGTTATTATAAAATATCATTATTACTATTATGTTAGTATTATCATTTTATCATAATAACATTTTTAGTAAATATAAATATTGTTATTTTTTTATAGAATAATAATAATTATTATTACAAAATAATACAACTTTTACTTATTATTATTATGATCAATATTATTTTATCAAATAAATAGGGGATACAAATATATTTTTCACCACGCGTAATATAATTACATTAATAATACTTACCACTATAGTTTTATGATATTAAGTGAACTTTATAAATTTTACTACTTAAGATATATAAAAGTATATTTTATCATATATATAAACGTTAATATAAATTTTTATTAATAAATGACTTTTATTATTATAAAATCTAATAAATATATTTAAATATATAAAATGACTATAGTTAAGTTATATAATAAACACGTATAAATTTTAGAAGTCATTTTGGGTTAAGTTGACTTTTGTTGACTTTTGCATATTAGTCTCGAGCATTAGGATTGTGGTACACTATGACTTGACCAAAAATTGTTAGACAAATATTGACCAACATATAAATATATATAATTAATATAGGTTCGTGAATCCGAGGCCAACCTTGCACTTGTTAAATGACGTTATATGTATTTTTACTACGAAATACAGTATGGTGAGTTTCATTACTCCCTTTTTATATATATTTTTGGGCTGAGAATACATGCGCTGTTTTATAAATGTTTTACGAAATAGGCACAAGTACTAAAACTAATTCTATGTGGGTTTAAACCAGAAATATACCCTTAGCTTGGTAACATTAAACTAGTTGTCTATGTACGGTAGGCGCGAATCCTAAAGATAGATCTATTGGGCCTGACAAACCCCATCCTGACTATGGGATGCTTTAGTACTTCGAGGTTATTTTAAACACACCTGATCTGGTGTACTTAAGAGGGTAAAACATGAACGTTAAGGCTTGTTACCGGGTGCCTACAACTTATAGAATACTTTTATACACTTGCGAGTGTACGGATATTTATAGAAACTGAAATCTTGTGGTCTATTACTATTACGAAAATGATTGATTATGATAAACTAATGAACTCACCAACCTTTTGGTTGACACATTAAAGCATGTTTATTCTCAGGTATTAAAGAAATCTTCCGCTGTGCATTAGCTCATTTTAAGGATATTACTTGGAGTCATTCATGACATACTTTGAAAGACGTTGCATTCGAGTCGTTGAGTTCATCAAGATTAATATTAAGTCAATTATAGTTGGATGTAATATGAAATGGTATGCATGCCGTCAATTTTTGATGTAAAGAAAGTTTGTCTTTTAAAAACGAATGCAATGTTTGTAAAACGTATCATATAGAGGTCAAATACCTCGCGATGTAATCAACTATTGTGAATCGTTTATAATGTATATGAACGGATCCTTTCATCTATATACATTAAATATCGTTACAACGATAATCGTTACATATATGTCTCGTTTCAAAATCATTAAGTTAGTAGTCTTATTTTTACATATGTAGTTCATTGTTAATACACTTAATGATATATTTACTTATCATTTAACATAATTAACCAAGTGTATCAATATCTTAATATGATTCATATGTACCTAGTAAGACGTTATAACGATAATCGTTATATATATCATTTTCGAGTTTCTTAATTTAATAGTCTCATTTTTATGTATATAACTCATTGTTAAAATACCTAATGAGATACATACTTATAATAAAATCATGTTAACTATATATATAACCATATATATGTCATCGTATAGTTTTTACAAGTTTTAACGTTCGTGAATCACCGGTCAACTTGGGTGGTCATTTGTCTATATGAAACCTATTCCAATTAATCAAGTCTTAATAAGTTTGATTGCTTAACATGTTGGAAACACTTAATCATGAAAATATCAATTTCATTTAATATATATAAACATGGAAAAGTTCGGGTCACTACAATCTAGTCACCTTTCGCATGTACAAGTCCTCTATACTCTAGAGAACTCGCTCTCGAGCGCGCTCTACACTAACATATCTCTATACGAGACAGTCAAAATTAACACTCTACGTCCCGAGTTTGCTCACCAAACGGGATGACTTCCAGCAAACTACTCGAACACGCCTACCAAACCGAGGCAATACCGTATCCTCCAGGTACATACTCCCCCACTTAGGGTTTTGACCCCACACTATCACTGCCAAGATGATAACATCTCGTGGAATTTCGACATTCCACAACAGACATGACCGGTCTCGATGTTGGTCATACTCAACAATTCTTCGCAAATTTACAACAAGGTACTCGAACCTCGACCTTTCAAATCGATCAAATGTTAACGCCCGCTAATCATCAAAATAAACCATTATCATACCTTTGAGTTTCACATCGGTACCAAGTACGAGGTAAACACACCACCGGAGTGAAACATTCCACTAGCAGGTATACGGAGGCACCTGACGCAGTGTTATGCAACTCCCATTACTACCATCGAGTCTCAAGAGCTCGACCCTTACGGGGTCTACTCTCGGTGTCACACATCACCTGACTACTCAAAGTCACACTAATCCAATGAACCTTACGGCTCAATACCCAAAACTTTATAGGTACACCCGCTAGTCACTAACCACCGAGGCCGCATAGCTATCCTATTTAGCTTTCAACTCATCACTAAGGAGATGCTTGGAAACACCAAGACTTACACCCTCTCGCACATCGTCGCAATCGTCAGCACGGTTGTCAACACACTTCAAAGCTAGTCAAATCCCGTGACTCTACTCGTACATATGTGTGGTTAACGTAAACGCCTCTCGAACGGCATACCATTTCTACGCTAACACTTAAAGGAGAGCAATACAAGTAACCATCTAATCACATCACGGTTACACTCGACTCGGTTTAGCCCCCAACACCAAATGATTAACCCAACTCGTTTAGTCAAACACACTCAGTTAACCCGACTCGGTCAAACCCTAACAATGATTGATTAACCCGACTCGGTTAGTCTAGCACACTAGGTCAACCTGACTTGGTCAAACCCTAACAACAAATGATTAACCCAACTCGGTTAGTCAAACACACTAGGTCAACCCGACTCGGTCAAACCCTAACGACAATTGATTAACCCGACTCGGTTAGTCAAACACACTCGGTCAACCCGACTCGGTCAAACCCCTAACGACAATTGATTAACCTGACTCGGTTAGTCAAACACACTCGGTCAACCCGACTCGGTTAAACCCTAACAACAATTGATTAACCCGACTCGGTTAGTCAAACATACTAGGTCAACCCGACTCGGTCAAACCCTAACAACAATTGATTAACCCGACTCGGTTAGTTAAACACACTAGGTCAACATGACTCGGTGAAACCCCTAATGACAATTGATTAACCCAACTTGGCTAATCAAACCTCAATGGACTAACTCGACCTAGCTAGTCACTACATCATATGGATAAACCCACTTATTACCCAAAAAGTCACCCACACAAAGATAGGTACCGAAATCGATTAGTACCTGAATCAAGAGTCGCTAGACCTCCGCGCTCCATCACTAATCAACTCGGGACACTCCGAATTTCGGTGTCCCTCCTTCCGGCACTTAAAACATGCAACCTTACCCGACGGACATTCACGATACTTATGTCCCGTTTTCCCACAATTATTGTGGTGCCCCGTACAAAATTAACGTGTACGGATCATCAACAACAGGATCATTACAAGGTCAAACACTATATGCCATTTTAAAATAAGTTTGCATTCATAAGAAAAGGTGACGTCATAACTAACGTCAAAAGTTTTACAAATGAAAGTAGGCTTCTACGAATAGAAGCAATTAACATAAGTACGAGACCCGTAGGTCATTACAAATTCTTTGTTTCAAAAGTAACATAGTTTGTGAATGCAAGGTAAACGTTTCATGCAGAGACATCTCTAACAAAAGCAGCGAGAGTCTACACAGCAAGACAACTGCTGTAACGACCCGCATTTTTTTCGATCATACTATACTTATAAGATTAATATTTACATAAATTAAACCTTGCCAACATGATAAGCAATCCAAATTGTCGAGACTGATATTTCCGAAAAGAGTTTTACACAACGTTTGACCGTCTAGTTTGACCGATGATATCACGAACTATACAATATATGATAATTATAAGTTTGTGTATATAAATGTATATATACATATTTAACATGATTAATAAATGTTTTAATATCTCATTTTGTATTAATAACAACAAGTTATATGTGTATTTTGAAACTACTAACTTAAGTTTTCAAAACGATAACTATACGTAACGTTATTTGACATAAATACTTAAGACATATAATGTTTATACATATATTGTATAAGTAATGTATTTAATCACTTTTAAAGACTTAAATACATAAAACCATATAAGTGTATTCACAAAAGATAGCTATATTTGAATCCTCATTCCATTTTTCACAAAATTTCTATACGTATACCTAGAGTATTTGTACTCGTATCATACCAAGCTCCTATACGTATTTACTAATAGTAAATACACATCAAAATCACCACCTAACCAGCCATTATTCATGCCATGAGGGCTAGGTAATTACTTTTGGAAGCTTATTGACTAATTACATAAGATAACAAACTAAATTTTGTCCATGTCTACCTTAAGAACACGTTTTTAAGGAGCCTCATGTATCATCACTTTGATTCAACTTTCTCTTCCATTTTTCTAGCAAAACACACACTCTTCCATAACCCTTAAACCCCTTAATCATCTCAGCTCACATCTATGAAGATCTAGCTTCAAAAACACTACTAAAACACCATAAGAAAACCATACAAAAACACTTCAAGAAAACCCTCCAAGAACACCAACTTACTTCCAATCTTTCATCCACTTCTATCACCCTTTTGATTCTAGCTTCTTACTTCTCTTTTACAGCAACTTCATCCAAGGAACTTGAGGTAGAATATATGTTCATAACCTTATTCGATTCATATATATATAGCTATCATATTTTGTGGTATACAAGTTTAACAACAAGAACATAGTTTGAATGTTTTCAAACTTGTTTGCAAACTAAATAGATCCTTCTAACTTAACTTTTAAAATACTTCAAGACCTGTAATATAACTTATGTATATGCTAATTTAACAAGGTAAAACTTGGTTTTTCAAAGTATAAGTATTTTTAGAAAAATGGTCATTAAATGATTTTGTTGTAACGAAAATGATTAACTTCATAAGTTTCACTAAAGTTTGACCTATGCCGTGTGATTTTGAATACAAACTAAGGTATTTACAGTTCATAGTCTTAAAGAGGGACTCGATCCAAGGAGATGGCAAGTTGAATCAACGAAAACGGACTTGTAACGAAGAAACTATGACCGAAACAAAATTGGTTATCCAAGGCTTAAATGACTTCGGGATTCATTGGAAAAATTTACATAAAATCACATACTTCTAAGATAACATGATATTTTATATATATGTACTTATAATTCAATTTTATATGGTTCAGGATCACCCGTAAACAACACGAGAAGATTAATCATAAGATCCCATGATTGTACGCAACACGTCATTTGACAACACCGGTACCATGGGTCAAGATTAATCTCGACCAATACATATACGTTGGGGTTTTATTTATTTCGTTGGGGGTTTTATTTATTGCGGGTATATTAAACATCTAAAAATGAACCATTAAAAATTGAATTACTAACATCGGAATGCTAACTTCGGACTAAGGAAATATTCAAAGTATTAAAAGTATAACAAGTATATATATATATGTAACGTTTGTTTAAAATGAAAACATATTGATATATTATATATGGATAGGTCCGTGATATCAACCGGAAGACCGAGTCAAATTATTTATATCATCAAGACAAGTGTGAGTATATAGTCCCACTTTTAAACTCTAAATATTTCGGGATGAGAATACATGTATTTTATGTTTTACGATATGGACACAAGTAACTGAAAAATATGTTCTACGTTGAGTTGTACCACTGGCATACTTCCCTGTAGCTTGGTAACTAATATTTACAGCGGTATTGTAAACGCGAATCCTGTTGATAGATCTATCGGGCCTGACAACCCCAACCGGACTGGACGACCAGTATTCAACGGTTGCACAGTACTTCGTTTTTGTGACTACACTTGGTACGGTGTAGTAAGATTTCATATTAAAGGGAATATGCGACGTGAAAATGTTAAGTATGGTTACCGAGTGCTCAACCACTTAGAATACTTTTATTAAACTGATTATATACGAAATCTTGTGGTCTATATATATATATTGCTGCCGGCACTAAACCTATATCTCACCAACTTTATGTTGACCTTTTAAAACATGTCTATTCTCAGGTGATTTCTAAAGCTTCCGCTGCATCATGTTGGATCTAACCAGGATCTTGCGTACGCATGTTTGTGTCAAAAATAAAACTGCATATCCAAGATGTTGTACTGTAAAATATGCTAGAAACCGTGTTGTTGTCATCATTTGTAAAGTTTGTAAGTCGAAGATTTTCGCTAAACGTTAATCTTCTTTTTATTGTCTTAAGTTTGTAACAAAAATAATGGTTATGGTTTGTAATGTATAATATATGCAGTTTTCTTTCAAAAATGTCTCATATAGAGGTCAATACCTCGCAATGAAATCATACGTTATCTAACGCGTTCTTATGGTTAAGGACGGGTTATGACATGTGGTATCAGAGCGGTGGTCTTAGCGAACCAGGTTTGCATTAGTGTGTCTAAACCGATAAGTCGTTAGGATACATTAGTAAGTCTGGACTTTGACCGGGTTTGATTTTAAAAAAAAAAAAAAAACCATTGCTTATCACTGTTGGTTAAAAATTCATATGTAAATATTATGTAAGTACTAATGGGTTAGTTGTTGTGTGATAGATGTCGGGCTCGAAACTTATTATCACATTCAGCGACTCCGAATCAGAATCTTCAGATTGTGTTTCAGTCATTAACATATCCGATGACGAAAATGGTATTTTTGGGGAAGACTCACAATTTCCAGATGAACCAACTATAGAAATATCGGAAAGTGAACCCGAGGAGGAAAGTGAACCCGAAGAGGAAAGTGAACCCGAAGAAGAAAGTGAACCCGAGGAAGAAATACTAGAAATTACGAAAGAAAAATTCGATCAAGGAAAGAAACGAAAAGCGAATGAATTAGAAAATTCAAATCCCGAACTTAGTGAGAATGACGTAGCACCAATTCCACTCAACACTACCACCCCTATTCCCGCTATTCCTATTAGTGCTATCCCCGCATCTAGTTCTTCGGCTCCTCAGCCAAAACGTAGGCAGACAGCTAGGATAAGCGTTAGGCCATTCATTGGAACTAAACGCCCTAGAAAATAGACCGAACGATGCACCGCCGTATTAAGCCATGGAATCATATAATGTTTTGTATAATATTATTAGTGTGGTTTGCTTAAAGTTTGATGTAAGATAAGCATATGTAAAATAGCGAAGTATGAAATGCAATAATTTTCCATGGTTAAGTATTAATTAGATTGTAGTAATTGATTCTGTACTAAGCTATTAAGTATGAACATTAACGGGTAGGTACTACCCAAGATATAATTATAAAACGCTAATAAGAAGAAAAGGCTTTTATAATAATACCTGGTTCATATTATTAACAAGCTATAAATGTACTATAAATACATACTACATCTATAATAATCCATGTGAATAATTATTTTCTTTCATTAGGAAATGGCGCGATTGAACCGAATGACGGAACAAGAAGTCGAGAACTTCATCAACCAGCGAGTCAACGATAGAATGCTATGGGTCGAAGCTGCAAGAGCTACTGCAGTTAATCCAAATCCTCGTGTAGGATGCTCCTACAAGACGTTTCAAGCTTGCAAACCTTCATCATTCAGTGGAACGGAAGGACCTATCGGTTTAACCCGATGGATAGAAAAGATGGAGACGGTGTTCAAAATCAGCGGTTGTGATGAAAAAGACATGACCAAGTATGCATCGTGCACTTTACAAGATAGTGCACTCACATGGTGGAAGAATTATGTGAAGGCGGTAGGAGGAGATGTAGCTTATGATACTCCATGGGAAGAATTCAAAGCAATGATAATCACCGAGTATTGTCCAAGGAATGAGGTTATTAAGTTAGAAGATGAGTTACGAAGTTTGAAGGTGGTTGGTACTGAAATCACCAACTACAACCAGCGATTCATGGAATTAGTTTTACTATGTCCTGAATTGGTCCCAACCGAAGCACGGAAGATTGAAATGTACAAAGGTGGTTTGCCCAAAAAGGTCAAGGCAAACGTTACGGCGTCGAAACCTAAGACAATTCATGAAGCTATAACCATGGCGAACGAGCTAATGGATCAGGTCATTTTGGACAAGAAAGCATTCAATACTGAGGTGAAGGTATTGGGGAACAAGAAAAAGTGGAATGGAGGTTATGATCGAGGTAACCAACAACAACCTTATAAGAAACAAGAAACCACGAAAGGTGCGGGTAGCGGTTCAGGCTTTGGTTACAAAGGACAAAGTCCTTTATGCAACCGTTGTCACAAACATCATTTTGGTTACTGCAGTGTGTTGTGCACCAAATGCAATAGACAGGGACATCTTGCTGAAGATTGTAAGGCTCTCGTTACAAATGCAAATGGTAACAAGACTCCTGCCACCAACGCAAATAGAACTGCTTTGGCTAACATTACTTGTTTTGGGTGTGGAAAACAAGGTCATTATAAGAGCCAGTGCCCGAATCAGAATGGCGGACCTGCACGTGGAAGAGCGTTTGTTATTAATGCTAGAGAGGCACGAGAAGACCCGGAGCTTGTTACGGGTACGTTTACCATTAATAACTTATCAGCATCTATTTTATTTGATACTGGCGCCGATAGAAGTTACGTGTGTATAAATTTTTACACTAAATTGAATTGTTCATCAGTACCTCTAGATGCTAAGTACTTGATTGAGTTAGCTAATGGTAAACTAATTAAAGCCGATAAAATTTGTCGTGGTTGTGAAATAAATCTAGCCGGAGAAATGTTTAAAATCGACTTAATACCCGTAGAATTAGGAGGTTTTGATGTAATAGTCGGCATGGACTGGATGTCCAAAATAGGAGCGGAAGTTGTTTGTGCCAAGAAGGCAATTCGTATTCCTGGTAAGGATAAAATACCGGTGATGATTTATGGAGAGAAGGGTAATTCAAAACTAAAACTCATTAGCTGTTTGAAAGCCAAGAAGTGTTTAGAAAAGGGATGTTACGCTATTTTAGCACATGTTAATAAAGTCGAAAAGAAAGAAAAGTGTATCAACGACGTGCCTGTGGCAAGAGATTTTCCTGAAGTTTTTCCGGAAGAATTGCCGGGATTACCTCCATTTAGATCGGTAGAATTTCAAATAGATTTAGTACCAGGAGCTGCACCAGTGGCTCGTGCTCCATATAGACTTGCACCGTCCGAGTTAAAAGAACTTCAAAGTCAGTTAAAAGAATTACTGGACCGTGGATTCATACGACCGAGTACTTCACCGTGGGGAGCTCCAATTTTGTTTGTTAAGAAGAAAGATGGATCTTTTAGGATGTGTATAGACTATCGTGAATTAAATAAGTTAACTATCAAGAATCGGTATCCACTACCGAGAATTGATGACTTATTTGATCAATTGCAAGGATCATGTGTGTATTCGAAAATCGACTTAAGATCGGGCTATCATCAACTACGCGTCAAAGAAGAGGACATTCCGAAAACTGCTTTTCGGACACGTTATGGTCATTACGAATTTTTGGTTATGCCGTTTGGATTGACGAATGCGCCAGCTGTATTCATGGACCTCATGAATCGAGTTTGTAGTCCGTATTTAGATAAGTTTGTTATCGTTTTCATTGATGATATTCTTATCTATTCCAAGAGTGAGCAAGAGCATGAAGAGCATTTAAGGTTGATACTAGAGTTGTTGAGAAAAGAACAACTTTATGCTAAATTTTCTAAGTGTGCTTTCTGGTTGAAAGAAGTGCAATTTCTTGGTCACGTTGTTAATAGCGAAGGAATTCAGGTTGATCCAGCAAAAACTGAAGCTATTGAAAAATGGGAGACTCCTAAGACACCAACGCAGATACGCCAATTTTTGGGTTTAGCCGGTTATTATAGAAGGTTTATTCAAGATTTTTCCCGAATAGCTAAACCGTTGACAGCGTTAACGCAAAAAGGGAAGAAATATGAATGGACCTCGGAGCAGGAGAACGCATTTCAATTACTGAAGAAGAAGTTAACTACGGCGCCTATTTTATCGTTACCAGAAGGGAACAATGATTTTGAAATATATTGTGACGCTTCGCGACAAGGTTTTGGTTGTGTTCTTATGCAACGGAAGAAAGTTATTGCATTTGCATCCCGACAATTGAAGATTCACGAGCGAAATTATACGACGCATGATCTAGAATTGGGAGCAGTCGTGTTTGCATTGAAGATGTGGAGACACTACTTGTATGGGGTTAAATTCACTGTGTTTACTGATCATAAAAGCCTTCAACATATTTTTGATCAGAAACAATTGAACATGAGGCAACGTAGGTGGGTCGAGTTAATAAACGACTATGATTGTGAAATTCGTTATCATCCCGGGAAGGCAAACGTGGTGGCTGATGCTTTAAGCAGAAAAGAACGAGAACCAATTCGAGTTCGAGCAATGAACATAAAAATTCGTATGAATCTCAACTCACAAATCAAAGAAGTTCAACGAGAAGCACTTACTAAAGAAAATGTAGGAAATGAAATAATGAAGAAGTATGAGAAGCAACTCATTATGCGGGAAGATGGAATTCGATATTTTGCAAATCGTATTTGGGTACCGAAGTTGGGTGGATTAAGGAAGTTGATATTGAACGAGGCACATAAGACAAGATACTCGATATATCCTGGAGTTGGAAAAATGTATCAAGATCTTAAGACACGTTATTGGTGGCCTAATTTAAAAACAGACGTTGCAACATATGTTGGGGAGTGTTTAACTTGTTCCAAGGTTAAAGCAGAACACCAAAAGCCGTCAGGGTTACTTCAACAACCAGAAATCCCAGAATGGAAATGGGATGGTATTACCATGGATTTCATCACGAAGTTACCAAAGACTGCCTGGGGATACGACACCATTTGGGTGATTGTTGATCGTCTCACCAAGTCTGCACATTTCTTGCCTATAAAGGAAACGGATAGAATGGAGAAACTATTACGATTGTATATAAAGGAAGTTGTTTCAAGGCATGGAATACCTATTTCCATTATATCCGATCGTGATAGTAGATTTACCTCAAAGTTTTGGCAATCACTACAGGAGGCACTAGGAACTCGTTTGGATATGAGTACCGCATATCATCCGCAGACCGACGGGCAGAGTGAAAGAACAATTCAGACTCTTGAAGATATGCTCAGGGCATGTGTGATCGATTTTGGAAACGGATGGGATAAGTATCTACCGTTAGCAGAATTCTCGTATAATAATAGTTATCATGCGAGCATTGGAGCTGCACCATTCGAAGCATTGTATGGAAGGAAGTGTAGATCTCCTATCTGTTGGACTGAAGTAGGAGATCGGCATTTAACTGGTCCCGAGATCATACACGAAACGACCGAGAAGATAGTACAAATCAAGGAGAGATTGAAAACAGCCCGTAGTCGCCAAAAGAGCTACGCCGATGTCCGAAGGAAACCATTAGAGTTTCAGGTCGGGGACATGGTTATGCTAAAGGTGTCACCTTGGAAAGGTGTAATACGTTTCGGCAAAAGGGGTAAACTAAACCCAAGGTACGTAGGCCCGTTCAAGATCATCGAACGCATTGGACCGGTAGCTTATCGACTCGAGTTACCGCAACAACTCGCCGGAGTACATAATACCTTTCACGTCTCAAACCTTAAGAAGTGTCTTGCAAAGGAAGACCTTACCATTCCTCTTGAAGAAATCCATGTCGACGAGAAACTACAATTCGTCGAAGAACCAATTGAAATCATGGACCGTGAAGTTAAACAGCTCAAACAGAGCAATATACCGATTGTTAAGGTTCGTTGGAATGCTAGAAGAGGTCCCGAGTTTACTTGGGAACGCGAGGATCAGATGAAACGAAAGTATCCGCACTTGTTTCTCGAGGACGCAAAATAGGTACAATTTTAAAATTTCGGGACGAAATTTATTTAACGGGGAGGTAATGTAACGACCCGCATTTTTTTCGATCATACTATACTTATAAGATTAATATTTACATAAATTAAACCTTGCCAACATGATAAGCAATCCAAATTGTCGAGACTGATATTTCCGAAAAGAGTTTTACACAACGTTTGACCGTCTAGTTTGACCGATGATATCACGAACTATACAATATATGATAATTATAAGTTTGTGTATATAAATGTATATATACATATTTAACATGATTAATAAATGTTTTAATATCTCATTTTGTATTAATAACAACAAGTTATATGTGTATTTTGAAACTACTAACTTAAGTTTTCAAAACGATAACTATACGTAACGTTATTTGACATAAATACTTAAGACATATAATGTTTATACATATATTGTATAAGTAATGTATTTAATCACTTTTAAAGACTTAAATACATAAAACCATATAAGTGTATTCACAAAAGATAGCTATATTTGAATCCTCATTCCATTTTTCACAAAATTTCTATACGTATACCTAGAGTATTTGTACTCGTATCATACCAAGCTCCTATACGTATTTACTAATAGTAAATACACATCAAAATCACCACCTAACCAGCCATTATTCATGCCATGAGGGCTAGGTAATTACTTTTGGAAGCTTATTGACTAATTACATAAGATAACAAACTAAATTTTGTCCATGTCTACCTTAAGAACACGTTTTTAAGGAGCCTCATGTATCATCACTTTGATTCAACTTTCTCTTCCATTTTTCTAGCAAAACACACACTCTTCCATAACCCTTAAACCCCTTAATCATCTCAGCTCACATCTATGAAGATCTAGCTTCAAAAACACTACTAAAACACCATAAGAAAACCATACAAAAACACTTCAAGAAAACCCTCCAAGAACACCAACTTACTTCCAATCTTTCATCCACTTCTATCACCCTTTTGATTCTAGCTTCTTACTTCTCTTTTACAGCAACTTCATCCAAGGAACTTGAGGTAGAATATATGTTCATAACCTTATTCGATTCATATATATATAGCTATCATATTTTGTGGTATACAAGTTTAACAACAAGAACATAGTTTGAATGTTTTCAAACTTGTTTGCAAACTAAATAGATCCTTCTAACTTAACTTTTAAAATACTTCAAGACCTGTAATATAACTTATGTATATGCTAATTTAACAAGGTAAAACTTGGTTTTTCAAAGTATAAGTATTTTTAGAAAAATGGTCATTAAATGATTTTGTTGTAACGAAAATGATTAACTTCATAAGTTTCACTAAAGTTTGACCTATGCCGTGTGATTTTGAATACAAACTAAGGTATTTACAGTTCATAGTCTTAAAGAGGGACTCGATCCAAGGAGATGGCAAGTTGAATCAACGAAAACGGACTTGTAACGAAGAAACTATGACCGAAACAAAATTGGTTATCCAAGGCTTAAATGACTTCGGGATTCATTGGAAAAATTTACATAAAATCACATACTTCTAAGATAACATGATATTTTATATATATGTACTTATAATTCAATTTTATATGGTTCAGGATCACCCGTAAACAACACGAGAAGATTAATCATAAGATCCCATGATTGTACGCAACACGTCATTTGACAACACCGGTACCATGGGTCAAGATTAATCTCGACCAATACATATACGTTGGGGTTTTATTTATTTCGTTGGGGGTTTTATTTATTGCGGGTATATTAAACATCTAAAAATGAACCATTAAAAATTGAATTACTAACATCGGAATGCTAACTTCGGACTAAGGAAATATTCAAAGTATTAAAAGTATAACAAGTATATATATATATGTAACGTTTGTTTAAAATGAAAACATATTGATATATTATATATGGATAGGTCCGTGATATCAACCGGAAGACCGAGTCAAATTATTTATATCATCAAGACAAGTGTGAGTATATAGTCCCACTTTTAAACTCTAAATATTTCGGGATGAGAATACATGTATTTTATGTTTTACGATATGGACACAAGTAACTGAAAAATATGTTCTACGTTGAGTTGTACCACTGGCATACTTCCCTGTAGCTTGGTAACTAATATTTACAGCGGTATTGTAAACGCGAATCCTGTTGATAGATCTATCGGGCCTGACAACCCCAACCGGACTGGACGACCAGTATTCAACGGTTGCACAGTACTTCGTTTTTGTGACTACACTTGGTACGGTGTAGTAAGATTTCATATTAAAGGGAATATGCGACGTGAAAATGTTAAGTATGGTTACCGAGTGCTCAACCACTTAGAATACTTTTATTAAACTGATTATATACGAAATCTTGTGGTCTATATATATATATTGCTGCCGGCACTAAACCTATATCTCACCAACTTTATGTTGACCTTTTAAAACATGTCTATTCTCAGGTGATTTCTAAAGCTTCCGCTGCATCATGTTGGATCTAACCAGGATCTTGCGTACGCATGTTTGTGTCAAAAATAAAACTGCATATCCAAGATGTTGTACTGTAAAATATGCTAGAAACCGTGTTGTTGTCATCATTTGTAAAGTTTGTAAGTCGAAGATTTTCGCTAAACGTTAATCTTCTTTTTATTGTCTTAAGTTTGTAACAAAAATAATGGTTATGGTTTGTAATGTATAATATATGCAGTTTTCTTTCAAAAATGTCTCATATAGAGGTCAATACCTCGCAATGAAATCATACGTTATCTAACGCGTTCTTATGGTTAAGGACGGGTTATGACATGTGGTATCAGAGCGGTGGTCTTAGCGAACCAGGTTTGCATTAGTGTGTCTAAACCGATAAGTCGTTAGGATACATTAGTAAGTCTGGACTTTGACCGGGTTTGATTTTAAAAAAAAAAAAAACCATTGCTTATCACTGTTGGTTAAAAATTCATATGTAAATATTATGTAAGTACTAATGGGTTAGTTGTTGTGTGATAGATGTCGGGCTCGAAACTTATTATCACATTCAGCGACTCCGAATCAGAATCTTCAGATTGTGTTTCAGTCATTAACATATCCGATGACGAAAATGGTATTTTTGGGGAAGACTCACAATTTCCAGATGAACCAACTATAGAAATATCGGAAAGTGAACCCGAGGAGGAAAGTGAACCCGAAGAGGAAAGTGAACCCGAAGAAGAAAGTGAACCCGAGGAAGAAATACTAGAAATTACGAAAGAAAAATTCGATCAAGGAAAGAAACGAAAAGCGAATGAATTAGAAAATTCAAATCCCGAACTTAGTGAGAATGACGTAGCACCAATTCCACTCAACACTACCACCCCTATTCCCGCTATTCCTATTAGTGCTATCCCCGCATCTAGTTCTTCGGCTCCTCAGCCAAAACGTAGGCAGACAGCTAGGATAAGCGTTAGGCCATTCATTGGAACTAAACGCCCTAGAAAATAGACCGAACGATGCACCGCCGTATTAAGCCATGGAATCATATAATGTTTTGTATAATATTATTAGTGTGGTTTGCTTAAAGTTTGATGTAAGATAAGCATATGTAAAATAGCGAAGTATGAAATGCAATAATTTTCCATGGTTAAGTATTAATTAGATTGTAGTAATTGATTCTGTACTAAGCTATTAAGTATGAACATTAACGGGTAGGTACTACCCAAGATATAATTATAAAACGCTAATAAGAAGAAAAGGCTTTTATAATAATACCTGGTTCATATTATTAACAAGCTATAAATGTACTATAAATACATACTACATCTATAATAATCCATGTGAATAACTTAACGTATATGTTCACGAGATTTCAGTATTTCAAAACGCTAGGTCACGAGATTTCAGTATTATTAACAAGATATAATTATAAAACGCTAATAAGAAGGTAGGCCACGAGATTTCAGTATTTCAAAACAGTATGAAAAGTATATGTTCAACCGTGGGTACTTGGTAACTAACTTAACGTAATATCACCCCCTAAAAGTACACTTGGCGAGTGCGTAAGTTTACGAAGTATTAAACACCCGTTAAATGCTAGCGCTACTAGCCCTAGTGGGGATGTCAAACCCTATGGATCCATATCTAAGATTCGCGTTCACCGGTTCAAAGACCAATGACTAAACGTTACCGAGCTAAGGGGAAAGTTTATGCCGTTGTATAACCCACACATATATAAAGTTTAAGTACTCGTGCCTAGTATGTAAAACGTAAAAAGTGCATGTATTCTCAGTTCCCAAAATAGTTAAAGTAAAAAGGGATGCTATAACTCACATTGAAAAGTAGTAAAGTCGGTACGAGATAAGTAAGCAAGTAGTTGGTCCGAAAGGTCCTCAACCTAAGTCAAAAGTTACTAAGTCAGTAAATTGTTCCCAAAGGTTTAAAAGTATGTAAATTAGGTCTTAAGTGTCATCATCATCATCAACATAAGTAAAAAGTAAAGTAAGTTTTCAATCAAGAATAGAGATCGAAACAAAGGCTAACTTTGTTCAGCTGCTACGACCTCTATACAAACTGAAATGAGGTGAGACCAGTGGCCATAGCTCCGTATATGAGTCCTTTAATGTAGTGACCCGAACTTTTCCATGTTTATATATATATTAAAAGAAATTGTTATTTACATGATTAAGTGTTTCCAACATGTTAAGCAATCAAACTTGTTAAGACTTGATTAATTGAAATAGGTTTCATATAGACAATTGACCACCCAAGTTGACCGGTGATTCACGAACGTTAAAACTTGTAAAAACTATACGATGACATATATATGGTTATATATATAGTTAACATGATTTTATTATAAGTATGTATCTCATTAGATATTTTAACAATGAGTTATATACATAAAAATGAGACTATTAATTTAAGAAACTCGAAAACGATATATATAACGATTATCGTTATAACAACGTCTTACTAGGTACATATGAATCATATTAAGATATTGATACACTTGGTTAATTATGTTAAATGATAAGTAAATATATTATTAAGTGTATTAACAATGAAATACATATGTAAAAATAAGACTACTAACTTAATGATTTCGAAACGAGACATATATGTAACGATTATCGTTGTAACGACATTTAACTGTATATACATCATACTAAGATATATTATATATCATAATATCATGATAATATAACAATTTAACATCTCATTTGTTATAATAAACAATGGGTTAACAACATTTAACAAGATCGTTAACCTAAAGGTTTCAAAACAACATTTACATGTAACGACTAATGATGACTTAACGACTCAGTTAAAATGTATATACATGTAGTGTTTTAATATGTATTTATACACTTTTGAAAGACTTCAAGACACTTATCAAAATACTTCTACTTAACAAAAATGCTTACAATTACATCCTCGTTCAGTTTCATCAACAATTCTACTCGTATGCACCCGTATTCGTACTCGTACAATACACAGCTTTTAGATGTATGTACTATTGGTATATACATTTCAATGATCAGCTATTAGCAGCCCATGTGAGTCACCTAACACACGTGGGAACCATCATTTGGCAACTAGCATGAAATATCTCATAAAATTACAAAAATATGAGTAATCATTCATGACTTATTTACATGAAAACAAAATTACATATCCTTTATATCTAATCCATACACCAACGACCAAAAACACCTACAAACACTTTCATTCTTCAATTTTCTTCATCTAATTGATCTCTCTCAAGTTCTATCTTCAAGTTCTAAGTGTTTTCATAAATTCCAAAAGTTCTAGTTTCATAAAATCAAGAATACTTCCAAGATTGCAAGTTTACTTCCAAGTTTTCTAAATCTATTCCAAGTAATCATCTAAGATCAAGAAACCTTTGTTACTTACAGTAGGTTATCTTTCTAATACAAGGTAATAATCATATTTAAACTTTAATTCAATTTCTATAACTATAACAATCTTATTTCGGGTGGAAATCTTACTTGAAATTGTTTTCGTGTCATGATTCTGCTTCAAGAACTTTCAAGCCATCCAAGGATCCTTTGAAGCTAGATCTATTTTTCTCATTTCCAGTAGGTTTATCCAAGGAACTTGAGGTAGTAATGATGTTCATGACATCATTCGATTCATACATATAAAGCTATCTTATTCGAAGGTTTAAACTTGTAATCACTAGAACATAGTTTAGTTAATTCTAAACTTGTTCGCAAATAAAAGTTAATCCTTCTAACTTGACTTTTAAAATCAACTAAACACATGTTCTATATCTATATGATATGCTAACTTAATGATTTAAAACCTGGAAACACGAAAAATACCGTAAAACCGGATTTACGCCGTCGTAGTAACACCGCGGGCTGTTTTGGGTTAGTTAATTAAAAACTATGATAAACTTTGATTTAAAAGTTGTTATTCTTAGAATATGATTTTTATTATGAACATGAAAATATATCCAAAAATTATGGTTAAACTCAAAGTGGAAGTATGTTTTCTAAAATGGTCATCTAGACGTCGTTCTTTCGACTGAAATGACTACCTTTACAAAAATGACTTGTAACTTATTTTTCCGACTATAAACCTATACTTTTTCTGTTTAGATTCATAAAATAGAGTTCAATATGAAACCATAGCAATTTGATTCACTCAAAACGGATTTAAAATGAAGAAGTTATGGGTAAAACAAGATTGGATAATTTTTCTCATTTTAGCTACGTGAAAATTGGTAACAAATCTATTCCAACCATAACTTAATCAACTTGTATTATATATTATCTAATCTTGAGATACCATAGACACGTATACAATGTTTCGACCTATCATGTTGACACATCTATATATATTTCGGAACAACCATAGACACTCTATATGTGAATGTTGGAGTTAGCTATACAGGGTTGAGGTTGATTCCAAAATATATATAGTTTGAGTTGTGATCAATACTGAGATACGTATACACTGGGTCGTGGATTGATTCAAGATAATATTTATCGATTTATTTCTGTACATCTAACTGTGGACAACTAGTTGTAGGTTACTAACAAGGTCAGCTGACTTAATAAACTTAAAACATCAAAATATATTAAAAGTGTTGTAAATATATTTTGAACATACTTTGATAAATATGTATATATAGTTATAGGTTCGTGAATCAACCAGTGGCCAAGTCTTACTTCCAGACGAAGTAAAAATCTGTGAAAGTGAGTTATAGTCCCACTTTTAAAATCTAATATTTTTGGGATGAGAATACATGCAGGTTTTATAAATGATTTACAAAATAGACACAAGTACGTGAAACTACATTCTATGGTTGAATTATCGAAATCGAATATGCCCTTTTTTATTAAGTCTGGTAATCTAAGAATTAGGGAACAGACACCCTAATGGACGCAAATCCTAAAGATAGATCTATTGGGCCTAACAAACCCCATCCAAAGTACCGGATGCTTTAGTACTTCGAAATTTATATCATATCCGAAGGGTGTCCCGGAATGATGGGGATATTCTTATATATGCATCTTGTTAATGTCGGTTACCAGGTATTCACCATATGAATGATTTTATCTCTATGTATGTGATGTGTATTGAAATATGAAATCTTTTGTTCTATTGTTACGATTTGATATATATAGGTTAAACCTATAACTCACCAACATTTTTGTTGACGTTTAAAGCATGTTTATTCTCAGGTGAATACTAAGAGCTTCCAGTGTTGCATATTAAAATAAGGACAAGATTTGGAGTCCATGTTTGTATGATATTGTGTAAAAACTGCATTCAAGAAACTGATTTCGATGTAACATATTTGTATTGTAAACCATTATGTAATGGTCGTGTGTAAACAGGATATTTTAGATTATCATTATTTGATAATCTACGTAAAGCTTTTTAAATCTTTATTTATGAAATAAAGGTTATGGTTTGTTTTAAAAATGAATGCAGTCTTTGAAAAACGTCTCATATAGAGGTCAAAACCTCGCAGCGAAACCAATTAATATGGAACGTTTTTAATCAATAAGAACGGGACATTTCAGTTGGTATCAGAGCGTTGCTCTTAGAGAACCAGAAAATTTGCATTAGTGTGTCTTATCGAGTTTGTTAGGATGCATTAGTGAGTCTGGACTTCGACCGTGTTTTCTTTAAAAATGATTACTTAACATTTTTGTTGGAAACTATATATTATTAACATGTATATATTATGTGATATATTAATCTCTTAACATGTTTGATATTGTGTGATAGATGTCTACCTCTAGCACAAATCCCATTGACTCACCTAATAATAACGAAGAGTCGAATATATATTGGACTGATTCACAAGTTCCCGAAGAGGAACCGGAAGAAGAATCGAAACCGGAAGAAGAATCAGAACCGGAAGAGGAGGAACCGGAGGAGGAAATAGAACCGGTGGGGGAAATAATAAAACGGTTAAGTAAAAGAAAATCCTCAACCAACCGACCAAGGTTAATTATGGTCAATGGTGTTTCCGCCAAGGAAGCAAAATATTGAGAGGATTACCAATTCTCCGATGAATCGGATTCCGACGAGAATTCCGATGATGTTATAGAAATTACCCCAACTGAATTTAAAAAGGCAAAAGAAAATAATAAGGGAAAGGGCATAAAAATAGAGAAATCTAATTCCAACCCCGATGAACTTTATATGTATCGTCAACCCCCGAAGTCCTTAAGTTGTAACAATGACCCGGGAACCTCTAAACCACCAGGTTTTTCTAAACCGTTGTGGAAAACGACAGCTAGTATTAGGGGAACATCATATATCCCTAGAAACTTGGCAAAACGAACCAAAACCGAAGAAGAAGAAACGAGCGAGTCGGAATAAGATAGTTGTATTCGTATGGTGTAATATATGTAATATAGTGTGCTTATGCTTTATGATATATGTAAAAATTGCTTGTATTAATAAGTATTTTTTTTTATGAATGTAACTCTTGTCTATTTTACAGTATAAAAACACAAAATGGATAGACAACCCAATATTTTAAGAGACCTACCCGGAGACATGATTGATGAAATCTTGTCTAGAGTCGGTCAGAATTCCTCGGTATAACTATTTAAGGCGAGATCTGTTTGTAAGACATTCGAAAAACGTTCCAAGAATGTCTTGGTTTATAAGAGACTTTCGTTTGAAAGATGGGGGATATCACATTGGGAAACCCATAAGTTACGATGTGTTTACTTTGATGCATATATTGCGGGGAACCCAAATGCTATTTTACGCAACGGGTTAAGAAATTATTTTGACTCAATGTATCCGAATATAGGACTTCATAATTTAGAAAAAGCGGCTAACATGCAACATAAAGAAGCATGCTATGCTTACGGGTTAGTAATGTTCGCTTCTCACCAAAGTGAGAAAAAGAACATCGGGCTACAGCTATTAAACAAAACGTTCCCACAAGTGACGGAGTCGGTAATTGGGGTAAGAAATGAGGTTTTTAGGTTATTACGAGACTGTTGGTCATTACGTAACCCTCGTCCCTTTGACGATGTTACAACACGCTGTCTTATCAACGGCCATAACGGTTATGTTCCACAAGACCAAGGATGGAAAGTAGTCCTAGTAAAACCAGAATGCATGACTTGTTTCTGGACGTATGAATTACGTGTCTTTATTGCCTTTGCTGAATGACTTGTGTACTAGCTAGAATTATCTTCACAACTATATTGTATCAAAGTTATTGTGTGCTATATTTCATGCTTTATGTAAAATAAACGGTATTGTAAGTTTGTAAAATATTGTATAAAAGTTTGAACGCGAAATATTATTATAATCAATTTTTCATATAGAATTGTAGTAGTTGAATTGTATATTAGCTACTAAGTATGAACTTAACGGGTAGGTACTACCCGAATTTAAACTTATAAAACGCTAATATGAAGAAAAAGCTTTTATAAATGAGTTCATATTATGCTACGAAATACTATTAACTACTCTTAATATTCTGTATGATTAACTTGTTCCATTTGACTATTTTGAAGGAAATGGCACCGACTACTCGACACACCGTGAATATGAATGAAGAGGAATTTCGTACTTTTCTAGCTTCAAACATAGCCACAGTACAGGCTGCGCTACATACTAACAATAACCTTGGATCTAGCAGTACAGGAAATTGTGTAGGTTGCACCTACAAAGAATTCACTGCCTGCAAACCTTTGGAATTTGATGGAACCGAAGGACCGATCGGATTGAAACGGTGGACCGAGAAGGTCGAATCGGTGTTTGCCATAAGTAAGTGTACTGAAGAGGACAAAGTGAAGTACGCTACGCATACCTTCACAGGTTCTGCGTTAACATGGTGGAATACCTATCTAGAGCAAGTGGGACAAGATGATGCTTACGTACTACCGTGGTCAGCATTCAAGCACTTGATGAATGAGAAGTACCGTCCCAGAACCGAGGTCAATAAGCTCAAGACAGAACTTAGTGGGTTACGAACCCAAGGATTTGATATTACCACGTACGAAAGATGATTCACAGAATTGTGCCTATTGTGTCCGGGAGCGTTCGAAGATGAGGAAGAGAAGATCGACACGTTTGTGAAAGGATTACCGGAAAGAATCCAAGAAGATATAAGTTCACACGAGCCCGCCTCCATACAACAGGCATGTAGAATGGCTCACAAACTAGTGAACCAGATTGAGGAAAGAATTAAAGAACAGACGGCTGAAGAGGCCAATGTGAAGCAAGTCAAAAGAAAGTGGGAGGAAAACGGTGATAAGAATCACTAATACAACAACAACAGCAATTACAATAATAATCGCAACAATTATCCCAACAATCGCAACATCAATCGCAACTACAACAAACGGCCCAACAACAACAACAATAACAACAACAACAACAACAACAACAACAACAACAACAACAACTACAACAATCGTCCCAACAACAATAACAATCGCAACAACAACAACAATCAGAAGCAGCTATGCCAAAGGTGTGAAAAGTATCACTCGGGGTTCTGCACCAAATTTCGAAACAAGTGTAAAAGAAATGGGCATAGCGCGGCGAAGTGTGAGGTCTACGGACCAGGGGTTAATAGAACGAAAGGAACAAATGGTGTCAGAACGAGTAATGGCAGAGCAAGTAGTGTCGGAGCAAGTTATGCCAATGTAGTTTGTTATAAATGTGGAAAACCGGGCCACATTATTAGAAATTGCCCGAACCAGGAGAACACGAATGGACAAGGCCGTGGAAGAGTTTTCAATATTAATGCGGCAGAGGCATAGGAAGACCCGGAGCTTATTACGGGTACGTTTCTTATTGACAATAAATCTGCTTACGTTTTATTTGATTCGGGTGCAGATAGAAGCTATATGAGTAGAGATTTTTGTGGTAAATTAAGTTGTCCATTGACGCCGTTGGATAGTAAATTTTTACTCGAATTAGCAAATGGTAAATTAATTTCAGCAGATAATATATGTCAGAATCGAGAAATTAAACTGGTTAGCGAAACATTTAAGATTGACTTGATACCAGTAGAGTTAGGGAGTTTTGATGTGATAATTGGTATGGACTGGTTGAAAGAAGTGAAAGCAGAGATCGTTTGTTACAAAAATGCAATTCGCATTATACGAGAAAAAGGAAAACCCTTAATGGTGTACGGAGAAAAGGGCAACACGAAGCTACATATTATTAGTAATTTGAAGGCACAAAAACTAATAAGAAAAGGTTGCTATGCTGTTCTAACACATGTCGAGAAAGTACAAACTGAAGAAAAGAGCATCAATGATGTTCCCGTCGCAAAAGAATTTCCCGATGTATTTCCGAAAGAATTACCGGGATTACCCCCACATTGATCCGTTGAATTTCAAATAGATCTTGTATCAGGAGCTGCACCAATAGCTCGTGCTCCTTATAGACTTGCACCCAGCGAGATGAAAGAACTGCAAAGCCAATTACAAGTACTTTTAGAGCGTGGTTTCATTCGACCAAGCACATCACCGTGGGGAGCTCCTGTTTTGTTTGTCAAGAAGAAAGATGGTACATTCAGGTTGTGTATCGACTACCGAGAGTTGAACAAACTTACCATCAAGAACCGCTACCCACTACCGAGAATCGACGACTTATTTGATCAACTACAAGGCTCGCCTGTTTATTCAAAGATTGACTTACGTTCCGGGTATCATCAAATGCGGGTGAAAGAAGATGATATTCCAAAGACTGCTTTCAGAACACGTTACGGTCATTACGAGTTTATGGTCATGCCGTTTGGTTTAACTAATGCACCAGCTGTGTTCATGGACCTTATGAACCGAGTGTGTGGACCATACCTTGACAAGTTTGTCATTGTTTTCATTGATGACATACTTATGTACTCAAAGAATGACCAAGAACACGGTGAACATTTGAGAAAGGTGTTAGAAGTATTGAGGAAGGAAGAATTGTACGCTAAATTTTCAAAGTGTGCATTTTGGTTGGAAGAAGTTCAATTCCTCGGTCATATAGTGAACAAAGAAGGTATTAAGGTGGATCCGGCAAAGATAGAAACTGTTAAAAAGTGGGAAACCCCGAAAACTCCGAAACACATATGCCAGTTTTTAGGACTAGCTGGTTACTACAGAAGGTTCATCCAAGACTTTTCCAGAATAGCAAAACCCTTGACTGCATTAACGCATAAAGGGAAGAAATTTGAATGGAAGGATGAACAAGAGAAAGCGTTTCAGTTATTGAAGAAAAAGCTAACTACGGCACCTATATTGTCATTGCCTGAAGGGAATGATGATTTTGTGATTTATTGTGACGCATCAAAGCAAGGTCTCTGTTGTATATTAATGCAACGAACGAAGGAGATTGCTTATGCGTCTAGACAATTGAAGATTCACGAGCAAAATTATACGACGCATGAATTGGAATTAGGTGCGGTTGTTTTTGCATTAAAGACTTGGAGGCACTACTTATATGGGGTCAAAAGTATTATATATACCGACCACAAAAGTCTTCAGCACATATTTAATCAGAAACAACTGAATATGAGGCAGCGTAGGTGGATTGAATTGTTGAATGATTACGACTTTGAGATTCGTTACCACCCGGGGAAGGCAAATGTGGTAGCCGACGCCTTGAGCAGGAAGGACAGAGAACCCATTCGAGTAAAATCTATGAATATAATGATTCACAATAACCTTACTACTCAAATAAAGGAGGCGCAACAAGGAGTTTTAAAAGAGGGAAATTTAAAGGATGAAATACCCAAAGGATCGGAGAAGCATCTTAATATTCAGGAAGACGGAACCCGGTATAGGGCTGAAAGGATTTGGGTACCAAAATTTGGAGATATGAGAGAAATGGTACTTAGAGAAGCTCATAAAACCAGATACTCAATACATCCTGGAACGGGGAAGATGTACAAGGATCTCAAGAAACATTTTTGGTGGCCGGGTATGAAAGCCGATGTTGCTAAATACGTAGGAGAATGTTTGACGTGTTCTAAGGTAAAAGCTGAGCATCAGAAACCATCAGGTCTACTTCAACAACCCGAAATCCCGGAATGGAAATGGAAAAACATTATCATGGATTTCATCACTAAATTGCCAAGGACTGCAAGTGGTTTTGATACTATTTGGGTAATAGTTGATCGTCTCACCAAATCAGCACACTTCCTGCCAATAAGAGAAGATGACAAGATGGAGAAGTTAGCACGACTGTATTTGAAGGAAGCCGTCTCCAGACATGGAATACCAATCTCTATTATCTCTGATAGGGATGGCAGATTTATTTCAAGATTCTGGCAGACATTACAGCAAGCATTAGGAACTCGTCTAGACATGAGTACTACCTATCATCCACAAACTGATGGGCAGAGCGAAAGGACGATACAAACGCTTGAAGACATGCTACGAGCATGTGTTATTGATTTCGGAAACAGTTGGGATCGACATCTACCGTTAGCAGAATTTTCCTACAACAACAGCTACCATTCAAGCATTGAGATGGATCCGTTTGAAGCACTTTATGGTAGAAAGTGTAGGTCTCCAATTTGTTGAAGTGAAGTGGGGGATAGACAGATTACGGGTCCGGAGATAATACAAGAAACTACCGAGAAGATCATCCAAATTCAACAACGGTTGAAAACCGCCTAAAGTCGATAAAAGAGCTACGCTGACATTAAAAGAAAAGATATAGAATTTGAAATTGGAGAGATGGTCATGCTTAAAGTTTCACCTTGGAAAGGCATTGTTCGATTTGGTAAACGAGGGAAATTAAATTGAAGGTATATTGGACCATTCAAGATTATTGATCGTGTCGGACCAGTTGCTTACCGACTTGAATTACCTCAACAACTCGCGGCTGTACATAACACTTTTCATGTCTCGAATTTGAAGAAATGTTTTGCTAAAGAAGATCTCACTATTCCATTAGATGAAATCCAAATCAACGAAAAACTTCAATTCATCGAAGAACCCGTCGAAATAATGGATCGTGAGGTTAAAAGACTTAAGCAAAACAAGATACCAATTGTTAAGGTTCGATGGAATGCTCGTAGAGGACCCGAGTTCACCTGGGAACGAGAAGATCAGATGAAGAAGAAATACCCGCATTTATTTCCAGAAGATACGTCAACACCTCCAACTGCTTAAAATTTCGGGACGAAATTTATTTAACGGGTAGGTACTGTAGTGACCCAAACTTTTCCATGTTTATATATATATTAAATGAAATTGTTATTTACATGATTAAGTGTTTCCAACATGTTAAGCAATCAGACTTGTTAAGACTTGATTAATTGAAATAGGTTTCATATAGACAATTGACCACCCAAGTTGACCGGTGATTCACGAATGTTAAAACTTGTAAAAACTATACGATGACATATATATGGTTATATATATAGTTAACATGATTTTATTATAAGTATGTATCTGATTAGGTATTTTAACAATGAGTTATATACATAAAAATGAGACTATTAATTTAAGAAACTCGAAAACGATATATATAACGATTATCGTTATAACAACGTCTTACTAGGTACATATGAATCATATTAAGATATTGATACACTTGGTTAATTATGTTAAATGATAAGTAAATATATTATTAAGTGTATTAACAATGAAATACATATGTAAAAATAAGACTACTAACTTAATGATTTCGAAACGAGACATATATGTAACGATTATCGTTGTAACGACATTTAACTGTATATACATCATACTAAGATATATTATATATTATAATATCATGATAATATAACAATTTAACATCTCATTTGTTATAATAAACAATGGGTTAACAACATTCAACAAGATCGTTAACCTAAAGGTTTCAAAACAACATTTACATGTAACGACTAACGATGACTTAACGACTCAGTTAAAATGTATATACATGTAGTGTTTTAATATGTATTCATACACTTTTGAAAGACTTCAAGACACTTATCAAAATAATTCTACTTAACAAAAATGCTTACAATTACATCCTCGTTCAGTTTCATCAACAATTCTACTCGTATGCACCCGTATTCGTACTCGTACAATACACAGCTTTTAGATGTATGTACTATTGGTATATACACTCCAATGATCAGCTCTTAGCAGCCCATGTGAGTCACCTAACACATGTGGGAACCATCATTTGGCAACTAGCATGAAATATCTCATAAAATTACAAAAATATGAGTAATCATTCATGACTTATTTACATGAAAACAAAATTACATATCCTTTATATCTAATCTATACACCAATGACCAAAAACACCTAAAAACACTTTCATTCTTCAATTTTCTTCATCTAATTGATCTCTCTCAGGTTCTATCTTCAAGTTCTAAGTGTTCTTCATAAATTCCAAAAGTTCTAGTTTCATAAAATCAAGAATACTTCCAAGATTGCAAGTTTACTTCCAAGTTTTCTAAATCCATTCCAAGTAATCATCCAAGATCAAGAAACCTTTGTTACTTACAGTAGGTTATATTTCTAATACAAGGTAATAATCATATTCAAACTTTAATTCAATTTCTATAACTATAACAATCTTATTTCGAGTAGAAATTTTACTTGAAATTATTTTCGTGTCATGATTCTGCTTCAAGAACTTTCAAGCCATCCAAGGATCCTTTGAAGCTAGATCTATTTTTATCATTTCCCGTAGGTTTATCCAAGGAACTTGAGGTAGTAATGATGTTCATAACATCATTCGATTCATACATATAAAGCTATCTTATTCGAAGGTTTAAACTTGTAATCACTAGAACATAGTTTAGTTAATTCTAAACTTGTTCGCAAATAAAAGTTAATCCTTCTAACTTGACTTTTAAAATCAACTAAACACATGTTCTATATTTATATGATATGCTAACTTAATGATTTAAAACCTGGAAACACGAAAAACACCGTAAAACCGGATTTACGCCGTCGTAGTAACACCGCGGGCTGTTTTGGGTTAGTTAATTAAAAACTGTGATAAACTTTGATTTAAAAGTTGTTATTCTGATAAAATGATTTTTATTATGAACATGAAACTATATCCAAAAATTATGGTTAAACTCAAAGTGGAAGTATGTTTTCTAAAATGGTCATCTAGACGTCGTTCTTTCGACTGAAATGCCTACCTTTACAAAAACGACTTGTAACTTATTTTTCCGACTATAAACCTATACTTTTTCTGTTTAGATACATAAAATAGAGTTCAATATGAAACCATAGCAATTTGATTCACTCAAAACGGATTTAAAATGAAGAAGTTATGGGTAAAACAAGATTGGAAAATTTTTCTCATTTTAGCTACGTGAAAATTGGTAACAAATCTATTCCAACCATAACTTAATCAACTTATATTGTATATTATCTAATCTTGAGATACCATAGACACGTATACAATGTTTTGACGTATCATTTCGACACATCTATATATATATTTCGGAACAACCATAGACACTCTATATGTGAATGTTGGAGTTAGCTATACAGGGTTGAGCTTGATTCCAAAATATATATAGTTTGAGTTGTGATCAATACTGAGATACGTATACACTGGGTCGTGGATTGATTCAAGATAATATTTATCGATTTATTTCTATACATCTAACTGTGGACAACTAGTTGTAGGTTACTAACGAGGACAGCTGACTTAATAAACTTAAAACATCAAAATATATTAAAAGTGTTGTAAATATATTTTGAATATACTTTGATATATGTATATATTGTTATAGGTTCGTGAATCAACCAGAGGCCAAGTCTTACTTCCCGACGAAGTAAAAATCTGTGAAAGTGAGTTATAGTCTCACTTTTAAAATCTAATATTTTTGGGATGAGAATACATGCAGGTTTTATAAATGATTTACAAAATAGACACAAGTACGTGAAACTACATTCTATGGTTGAATTATCGAAATCGAATATGCCCTTTTTTATTAAGTCTGGTAATCTAAGAATTAGGGAACAGACACCCTAATTGACGCGAATCCTAAAGATAGATCTATTGGGCCTAACAAACCCCATCCAAAGTACCGGATGCTTTAGTACTTCGAAATTTATATCATATCCGAAGGGTGTCCAGGAATGATGGGGATATTCTTATATATGCATCTTGTTAATGTCGGTTACCAGGTGTTCACCATATGAATGATTTTTATCTCTATGTATGGGATGTGTATTGAAATATGAAATCTTGTGGTCTATTGTTACGATTTGATATATATAGGTTAAACCTATAACTCACCAACATTTTTGTTGACGTTTAAAGCATGTTTATTCTCAGGTGAATACTAAGAGCTTCCGCTATTGCATACTAAAATAAGGACAAGATTTGGAGTCAATGTTTGTATGATATTGTGTAAAAACTGCATTCAAGAAACTGATTTCGATGTAACATATTTGTATTGTAAACCATTATGTAATGGTCGTGTGTAAACAGGATATTTTAGATTATCATTATTTAATAATCTACGTAAAGCTTTTTAAACCTTTATTTATGAAATAAAGGTTATGGTTTGTTTTAAAAATGAATGCAGTCTTTGAAAAACGTCTCATATAGAGGTCAAAACCTCGCAACGAAATCAATTAATATGGAATGTTTTTAATCAATAAGAACGGGACATTTCATTTAACCACTGACCAATTTTCAGAACCAAAATCATCTTCGTTTGACCATGGCGACGGTTTTTGTTCGAGTAGGTCAGAAATTTCAGCACAACGTTAAAAGGGCGTAGTGACTTTCGAAAGGCTATTAATCCTAAACCGTTAGTCGGATTAAGACGAGTCATAAACAAAAAGTCATCTACTCGAATCGAAAAATTTGGAAATCAACTTTTCCAGTAGCCCAGGTGACTGATCAGACCTCAAAAATAGTAAGCAAAGTGCTCCGGTGGGTTCTTGGTGCTTGATGCTCATCACGGTTCTCATCCTTGATGCTTGTGGCTTCAAGTGTACAACTTGTTAATGTGTTTGCATCATCTTAACCAAATTTTGACCATCATGACACTAGTGTATGTCTAAGATATTGAAGCACAACTCATTTAAGGGTTGCAAGTAGGTTGATGAACCAAAGTTACATCAAGATCTTAAATCCGACACATACATGAGTTCTAGTAGTAATATTAAGCTATAAACTTGAATGTAAACTAAATAAACAAGATCTTAAGTTGTAGAACTTAGATCTGAGTTAGATCTTAAAGATCCTAGACTAAAAAGTCTAGATCTAGTGTTCTTAAGTTAAACCCTAAGTTATGGAACTTGGATCTTTACTTTAATAAAACCATAAGTTATGAAACTTAAATTTTTATCTTGTAAAATGTATATAAGCTTATAAGCTTTTGTTTTAGACAAAATTGGAAGACCATAAGCTATAGAAACTTAGATCCAACATAAGTGTATGAAGTTATAACTAGAAAGTTAAAATTCCATGTTCTTGAACTTACAAAGTTTATACTTTAGTTTCAAGAAAAATGAGATCAAGTTTAACTAGTAATACTTGACCAATATTAATAAATAACGAATTTAAATAAATAAAATGAAGAAATAAATTAAAGTTACAAGTAACAAGTTCATGTTTGTTTCATACTTAAGAAGATTCAAGCCAAAGCTTGGATCTTAAGAAAATAAACCTTAAGTTTACAAAACATGAACACAAGTAAGATCTTAAAGCTTATGAACTTTAGATCTTTATAATATCTCAAGTGTAGAACCATAAGCTAACAAGCTTAGATTCTTGTTCTTGGTTCTTCATCAAAACAAAGGATGGAAGAAGCAAGATTACATGAAGATACAAACTAGTAAGTTTGATCTTTAACAACAAACAACAACCAAGTATGATGAAGATGATACAATTCGGTTTCAAAGGAAAAAGAAGAAGAAAAATAAAACATATCACTTACAATTTTGAGAGAAAAGTTGAGAGAAATAAAGTGGTGTAAGTATGTGTGTGTAAAAATGAGGTTCAATACTAGCAAATAAGTAACAAAAAAAGAAAAATGGAACTCCTCTCCCCTTGCACACAAACCGTCGGTTTTGGGGACTAAATGGGGAGGTCAAAATTTAACTTTCAAGTGTGGGAGGATGGTGACTGCTAGAATGATGTATAAGGTTAAATGCATGGAAAGTTGGTCATGCATGCTTGCAACAACTTTGTCTCCTCATTTAACTAATTAATCCAGTTTAGTCTTAAAGAATCATTAGCATAATAGTGGGCTTACTAGTAGTCCATTAAGAAAAGTAGGGTGGGCTTCCAAGTTCAATAATAAAAACCCAAGTATAAGTAAGCAATAAATTAGTAAAAGCCCAAGTAATTAACTACTTACATTAGTTAATTAAAAATGATTAATAATAATTAATCATGAACGTAAATAATATTCTAAATATTATTCGTGAAAAGCGCGCGTCGAAATGACAAGTCGGGACATGGAAAGTCAATTACGGTAACAAGTAAACTGTATAAGAATACATTTATTAATACGTAAGTATTAATAATAAATATTAATAATATAAGTTGGGAAATCCAGGATCGTTACATTACCCACCTGTTAAAGAAAATTTCGTCTCGAAATTTTAAGCTGAGGTAGATGGAGGAGTTGGGAAACGGTGAGGATACTTCTGCATCATTTGATCCTCTCGTTCCCAGGTAAACTCAGGTCCTTGTTTAGCATTCCATCAGACTCGGACGATCGGAATCTTGTTGCATTTCAAAGTTTTGACCTCACGGTCCATAATTTTGACATGTTCTTCCACGAAGTGGGGTTTGTCATCAATCATAAGTTCTTCCAGTGGTATGACAAGTTTCGGTTCAGCAAGACACTTCTTCAAATTCGATACGTGGAAGGTAGGATGAACGGAGCTCAATTGAGTCAGAAGATTCAGACGGTAAGCAACGGGTCCAACACGCTCCAAGATTTCGAAAGGACCAATGTATCGCGGATTGAGCTTCCCACGCTTTCCAAAACGGATCACACCTTTCCAAGGTGCGACCTTCAACATTACACGATCACCCACATTGAATTTGAAGTCTTAACGTTTAAGATTGGCATAACTCTTTTGGCGATCACGGGCCGTCTTGAGTCTCGCTTGAATTTGGACAATCTTCTCGGTTGTTTCATGGACTAACTCGGGTCCGGTGATTTGCTTTTCGCCTACTTCGGCCCAACAAATAGGAGAACGGCATTTACGGCCATAGAACGCTTCGAAAGGTGCGGCATTAATACTCGAATGATACCTGTTGTTGTAAGAGAATTCGGCCAGCGACAAATGCCTTTCCCAAGCCTTTCCGAAATCAATAACACAAGCACGCAACATGTCTTCCAAAGTCTGAATCATTCGCTCGCTTTGTCTGTCGGTTTGCAGGTGATACGCAGTGCTCATGTCGAGACGAGTCCCCAAGGCTTCTTGTAAAGAACGCCAAAATCTAGAAGCAAAATGGGCATCTCGGTCTGAAATAATTGATAAGGGCACACCATGACGAGATACAAGCTCCTTTATGTATAGTTGAGCGAGTTTCTCCATCGTATCCGTTTCCTTCATGGTTAAGAAGTGTGCAGATTTGGTAAGACGGTCAACGATAACCCAGATGGTATCGTATCCGCCCACCGTCTTTGGTAGTTTCATAATGAAGTCCATTGTTATCCTTTCCCACTTCCGTTGCGGGATTTACGGTTGATGAAGTAACCCGGAGGGCCTCTGATGTTCGGCCTTAACCTTTGAACAAGTCAAACACTTTCTAACGTAAGTAGCAACATCTTTCTTAAGATTTGGCCACCAATGCTGTTCCTTGAGATCGTGGTACATTTTACCGGATCCTGGATGAATCGAATATCTTGACTTGTAGGCTTCGTCCAGAATGAGGTTTTGCAAATTCCCATAACTAGGCACCTAAATTCTTCCCGCAAAGTATCGGAGTCCAGTCTCCTTAACTTCGAATCGAGAGACGAGAATGTTCAAGTGTTCATGAGAAATATTTGTAGTGACCCGAACTTTTCCATGTTTATATATATTAAATGAAATTGTTATTTACATGATTATGTGTTTCCAACATGTTAAGCAATCAAACTTGTTAAGACTTGATTAAATAAAATAGGTTTCATATAGACAATTGACCACCCAAGTTGATCGGTGATTCACGAATGTTAAAACTTGTAAAAACTATATGATGACATATATATGGATATAAATATAGTTAACATGATATTATGATAAGTATGTATCTCATTAGGTATTTTAACAATGAGTTATATACATAAAAATGAGACTATTGAATTAAGAAACTCGAAAACGATATATATAACGATTATCGTTATAACAACGTCTTACTAAATACATATGAATCATATTAAGATATTGATACACTATGTTTAATCATGATAAATGATAAGTAAACATGTCATTAAGTGTATTAACAATGAACTACATATGTAAAAACAAGACTACTAACTTAATGATTTCGAAACGAGACATATATGTAACGATTATCGTTGTAACAACATTTAACTATATATATATATATATATATCATACTAAGATATATTAATATATCATAATATCATGATAATGTAATAATTTAACACCTATTTAGATATAATAAATAATGGGTTAACAACATTTAACAAGATCGTTAACCTAAAGGTTTCAAAACAACATTTACATGTAACGACTAACGATGACTTAACGACTCAGTTAAAATGTATATACTTGTAGTGTTTTAATATGTATTCATACACTTTTGAAAGACTTCAAGACACTTATCAAAGTACTCTACTTAACAAAAATGCTTACAATTACATCCTCATTCATTTTCATCAACAATTCTACTCGTATGCACTAGTATTTGTACTCGTACAATACACAGCTTCTAAATGTATTTACTATTGGTATATACACTCCAATGATCAGCTCTTAGCAGCCCATGTGAGTCACCTAACCATGTGGGAACCATCATTTAACATGTAGCATGAAATATCTCACAAAATAACAAACTAATGGAGCCTATATGGTGATACCATATTCACGTAAATGAACACACACATACACACTTTCATTTTGTAACTTACATGCATCAAACTACTCTATCTCAAGTGTTCTTCCATTGTTCTAAGTGTTCTTCATCATCTTCATCAAAATCTAGCTCAATCTAGTTCATAAATCCATACATAAACCAAGTTATAAAACAACTACTCAAGAACACACCAACAACACTTCCAAGTTTGCTAGCTTACTTCCAATCTTGCAAATCCACTTTTAGTGATCATCCAACCTCAAGAAATATTTCTTATTTACAGTAAGATATCTTTCTAATACAAGGTAATACTCATATTCAAACTTTGATTCAATTTCTATAACTTTAACAATCTTATTTCGAGTGGAAATCTTACTTGAACTTGTTTTCGTGTCATGATTCTACTTCAAGAACTTTCAAGCCATCCAAGGATCCTTTGAAGCTAGATCTATTGTTCTCATTTCCATTAGGTTTATCCACAAAACCTAAGGTAGTAATGATGTTCATAACATCATTCGATTCATATATATAAAACTACCTTATTCGAAGGTTTAAACTTGTAATCACTAGAACATAGTTAGTTAATTCTAAACTTGTTCGCAAACAAAAGTTAATCCTTCTAACTTGACTTTTAAAATTAACTAAACACATGTTCTATATCTATATGATATGCTAACTTAATGATTTAAAACCTGAAAACACAAAAAACACCGTAAAACCGGATATACGTCGTCGTAGTAACACCGCGGGCTGTTTTGGGTTAGTTAATTAAAAACTATGATAAACTTTGATTTAAAAGTTGTTCTTATGGGAAAATGATTTTTATTATTAACATGAAACTATATCCAAAAATCATGGTTAAACTCAATGTGGAAGTATGTTTTCCAAAATGGTCATCTAGACGTCGTTCTTTCGACTGAAATGACTACCTTTACAAAAAAGACTTGTAATCTGTATTTTCAACTATAAACTTATACTTTTTATGTTTAAATTCATAAACTTAAGTTCAATATGAAACCATAACAACTTGAATCACTCAAAACGGATTTAAAACGAAGAAGTTATGGGTAAAACAAGATTGTATAATTTTGCTTGTTGTAGCTACGTGAAAATTGGTAACAAATCTATATTAATCATATCCTAGCTAACTTATATTGTATAATACATATATTTTAATATATTATGTAATCTTGGGATACCATAGACACGTATACAAATGTTTTGACATATCATATCGACCTATGTATATATATTATTTGGAACAACTATAGACACTCTATATGCAGTAATATTTGAGTTAGCTATACAGGGTTAAGGTTGATTCCAAAAATATATATACTTTGAGTTGTGATCTAGCCTGAGACGTGTATACACTGGGTCGTGGATTGATTCAAGATAATATATATCGATTTATTTCTGTACATCTAACTATGGACAACTAGTTGTAGGTTACTAACGAGGACATGTGACTTAATAAACTCAAATCATTAAAACGTAATAAAAATGTTGTAAATATATTTTGAACATACTTTGATATATATGTACATATTTGTTATAGGTTCGTGAATCGACCAGTGGCCAAGTCTTACTTCTCGACGAAGTAAAAATCTGTGAAAGTGAGTTATAGTCCCACTTTTAAAATCTAATATTTTTGGGATGATAATACATGCAGTTTTATAAATATTTTACGAAATAGACACAAGTAATTGAAACTACATTATATGGGTGAATGATCGAAGCCGAATATGCCCCTTTTGCTTGGTAGCCTAAGAATTAGTAAACCGATCTACTAATTGACGCGAATCTTAAAGATAGATCTATTGGGCCTAACGAACCCCATCCAAAGTACCCGATGCTTTAGTACTTCGTATTCATTTTTATCATGTCCGAAGGATTTCACGAAATGATGGGGGATATTCTTATATGCATCTTGTTAATGTCGGTTACCAGGTGTTCACCATATGAATGATTTTTATCTCTATGTATGGGATGTATATTGAAATATGAAATCTTGTGATCTATTATTACGACTTGATTAATATATAGGTTAAATCTATAACTCACCAATATTTTTTTTTGACGTTTAAAGCATGTTTATTCTCAGATGATTATTAAGTGCTTCCGCTGTTGCATGCTAAAATATGGACAAGATTCGGTGTCAGCATGATTGTATAATATTGTTTAAAACTGCATTCGAGATTTACTTTATTGTAACACATTAATATTGTAAACCAATATGTATTGGTAGTGTGTAAGTGTGATATTTTTAGATTATCATTTCTTGATAATCTAGGTGGTGTCTTTTTAACCTTGTCGATAAAATAAAGGTTATGGTTTGTTTTAAAAACGAGTGCAGTCTTTGAAAAACGTCTCATATAGAGGTCAAAACCTCGCAAAGAGATCAATTAATATGAAACGTTTATAATCGATATGAATGGGACATTTTAGTTGGTATCTGAACGTTGGTCTTAGAGAACCAGAAATTTGCATTAGTGTGTCTTATAGAGTTTGTTAGGATACATTAGTGAGTCTGTACTTCAACCGTGTTTTCTTTAAAAACGTTTGCTTAACACTTTTGTTGGAAACTATATATTATTAACATGTAAATATTATGTGATATATTAACCTCTTAATGTGTTTGATATTGTGTGATAGATGTCTACCACTAGTACAAATTCCATCGATCACCTAATAATAATGAAGAGTCGAATATATTTTGGGAAGATTCACAAATTCCTGAAGAAGAACCGGAAGAGGAGGAACCGGAAGAGGAGGAACCGGAAGAAGAGGAACCGGAAGAGGAGGAACCGGAAGAAGAAGAGGTTCCGGAGGAAGAAATATTGATACCTACAGTAAATTGATTAAATAAAAGAAAATCCTCAACCAACGGACCAAAGTCAATAATGGTCAATGGTGTTTCCGCCGAGGAAGCAAAATATTGGGAAGATTACCAATTTTCCGATGAATCGGATCCCGATGAGGATTCCGATGATGTTATAGAAATTACCTCGACCCAATTTAATAAAGCGAAAGAAAATAATAAGGGAAAAGGTATAAAAATAGAGAAACCTGATTCCAACCCCGATGAACTTTATATGTATCGGCAACATCCGTATTTCCTAAAATGTAACAATAACCTGGGAACCTCTAAACCACCAGGTTTTTCTAAACCATTGTGGAAAACGACGGCTCATATTAGAGGAACACCATATAACCCTAGAAAATTAGGAAAACGAACCAAGTCCGAAGAAGAAGAAACCAGTGATTCAGATTAGAGGGTTGTAATCATGTTGTGTATTATATGTATTGTAGTGTGCTTGTACTTTTATGTTCTATGTAAAAATTGCTTGTATTGTTTGTTAATTATCTTTTACTAATCAAATCCTTGTCTATTCTACAGTATAAAAACACAAAATGGACGTTAAGGGTAGATAACCGAATATTTTAGAAGACCTACCAGAGGATATGATTGATGAAATCTTGTCTAGAGTCGGTCAGAATTCATCAGCACAATTAGTTATGGTGAAATTAACTTGTCAAACATTTGAAAGACTTTCCAGAAATGCCTTAGTTTAGAAAAGGCTTTCCTTTGATAGGTGGGGTATATAACATTGGGGAGACTGTAAGTTACGCCGTATTTTCTTTAAAGCGTTAAATGCGGGGAACCCAAATGCAATTTTACGCTACGGGTTAAGAACCTATTTTGACTCAACATATCCCAACATAGGATTTCATGAGTTAGAAAGAGCTTCTAACATGCAACATAAAGAAGCATGTTATGCTTACGGGTTAGTGATGTTCGCTTCTTACCAAAGTGAGAAAAAGAACATCAGATTACAACTTTTAAATAAAACCTTCCCACAAGTGACGGATTCAGTAGTTGGGGTGAGAAACAAGGTTTTTAGATTATTACGGGGCTGTTGGACATTACGAAACCCTCGTACTTTTGACGACATTACAACATGCTGCCTAGCTAATGGTCATAACGGTTACTTTCCACAAGACCAAGGATGGGAAGTCATCTTAGTAAAACCAGAATGCATGACTTGTTTATGGACTTATGAATTACGTGTCTTTATTTCTTTTGCTGAACGACTTGCGTATTAACTAGAATTGCCTTTATATCTACTGAGTAGCAAAGTTATTATGTGCTATATTTCATCCTATATATATAATAGCGGTATTGTAAGTTTGTAAAATATTGTAAAAAATTTGAACGTGAAATATTATTATAATCATTTTTTTTTTCATATAGAATTGTAGTAGTTGAATTGTATATTAGCTACTAACTATGAACTTAACATTTAGGTACTACCCAAATTAAAACTATAAAATGCTAATATGAAGAAAAATGCTTACAATTACATCCTCGTTCAGTTTCATCAACAATTCTACTCGTATGTACCCATATTCATACTCGTACAATACACAGCTTTTAGATGTATGTACTATTGGTATATAAACTCCAATGATCAGCTCTTAGCAGCCCATGTGAGTCACCTAACACATGTGGGAACCATCATTTGGCAACTAGCATGAAATATCTCATAAAATTACAAAAATATGAGTAATCATTCATGACTTATTTACATGAAAACAAAATTACATATCCTTTATATCTAATCCATACACCAACGACCAAAAACACCTACAAACACTTTCATTCTTCAATTTTCTTCATCTAATTGATCTCTCTCAAGTTCTATCTTCAAGTTCTAAGTGTTCTTCATAAATTCTACAAGTTCTAGTTTCATAAAATCAAGAATACTTCCAAGTTTGCTATCTTACTTCCAATCTTGTAGAGTGATCATCCAACCTCAAGAAATCTTTCTTATTTACAGTAAGATATCTTTCTAATACAAGGTAATACTCATATTCAAACTTTGATTCAATTTCTGTAACTATAACAATCTTATTTCGAGTGGAAATCTTACTTGAACTTGTTTTTCGTGTCATGATTCTGCTTTAAGAACTTTCAAGCCATCCAAGGATCCTTTGAAGCTAGATCCATTTTTCTCATTTCCAGTAGCTTTATTCAGAAAACTTGAGGTAGTAATGATGTTCATAATATCATTCGATTCATACATATAAAGCTATCTTATTCGAAGGTTTAAACTTGTAATCACTAGAACATAGTTTAGTTAATTCTAAACTTGTTCGCAAACAAAAGTTAATCCTTCTAACTTGACTTTTAAAATCAAATAAACACATGTTCTATATCTATATTATATGCTAACTTAATGATTTAAAACCTGGAAACACGAAGAACACTGTAAAACCGGACATACGTCGTCGTAGTAACACCGCGGGCTGTTTTGGGTTAGTTAATTAAAAACTATGATAAACTTTGATTTAAAAGTGGTTCTTCTGGAAAAATGATTTTTCTTATGAACATGAAACTATATCCAAAAATCATGGTTAAACTCAAAGTGGAAGTTTATTTTCTAAAATTGTCATCTAGACGTCGTTCTTTCGACTGAAATGACTATCTTTACAAAAACAACTTGTAACTTATATTTCTGACTATAAACCTATACTTTTTCTGTTTAGATTCATAAAATAGAGTTCAATATGAAACCATAGCAATTTGATTCACTCAAAACGGATTTAAAATGAAGAAGTTATGGGTAAAACAAGATTGGATAATTTTTCTTGTTGTAGCAACGTGAAAATTGGTAACAAATCTATATTAATCATATCCTAGCTAACTTATATTGTATTATACATGTATTCTAATATATTATGTAATCTTAGGATACCATAGACACGTATGCAAATGTTTTGACATATCATATCGACCCATGTGTATATATTATTTGGAACAACCATAGACACTCTATATGTAGTAATGTGGGAGTTAGCTATTCTGGGTTGATGTTGATTCCAAAAATATATATACTTTGAGTTGTGATCTAGCCTGAGACATGTATACACTGGATCGTGGATTGATTCAAGATAATATATATATCGATTTATTTCTGTACATCTAACTGTGGACAACTAGTTGTAGGTTACTAACGAGGACAGCTGACTTAATGAACTTAAAACATCAAAATGTATTAAAAGTGTTGTAAATATATTTTGAACATACTTTGATATATATGTACATATTTGTTATAGGTTCGTGAATCGACAAGTGGCCAAGTCTTACTTCCCGACGAAGTAAAAATCTGTGAAAGTGAGTTATAGTCCCACTTTTAAAATCTAATATTTTTAGGATGAGAATACATGCAGGTTTTATAAATAATTTACAAAATAGACACAAGTACGTGAAACTACATTCTATGGTTGAATTATCGAAATCGAATATGCCCCTTTTTATTAAGTCTGGTAATCTAAGAATTAGGGAACAGACACCCTAATTGACGCGAATCCTAAAGATAGATCTATTGGGCCTAACAAACCCCATCCAAAGTACCGGATGCTTTAGTACTTCGAAATTAATATCATATCCGAAGGGTGTCCCAGAATGATGGGGATATTCTTAAATATGTATCTTGTTAAAGTCGGTTACCAGGTGTTCACCATATGAATGATTTTTATCTCTATGTATGGGATGTATATTGAAATATGAAATCTTGTGGTCTATTGTTACGATTTGATATATATAGGTTAAACCTATAACTCACCAACATTTTTGTTGACGTTTTAAGCATGTTTATTCTCAGGTGATTATTAAGAGCTTCCGCTGTCGCATACTTAAATAAGGACAAGATTTGGAGTCCATGCTTGTATGATATTGTGTAAAAACTGCATTCAAGAAACTTATTTCGTTGTAACATATTTGTATTGTAAACCATTATGTAATAGTCGTGTGTAAACAGGATATTTTAGATTATCATTATTTGATAATCTACGTAAAGCTTTTTAAACCTTTATTGATGAAATAAAGGTTATGGTTTATTTTAAAATGAATGCAGTCTTTGAAAAACGTCTCATATAGAGGTCAAAACCTCGCAACGAAATCAATTAATATGGAACATTTTTAATCAATAAGAACGGGACATTTCATTGGTGCTATTTTGTATTATAAGTGGTTAATATTTAAAGTTTGTTAGTTAAGTTGAAAGGGGACTAGTGATGCAAAGTTAATTTAAGGACCTCCCTTATTATGGTTTTGGTGGGGAGGGTAGAAAGTGCAAATGAGGTAAAGTTAAATCAATTAAAAGAGTAAAATGCTGGAAAATCATTATCAGTTGCAAAAGAATGCAGGAACTTAGTGTGTGCTTGTGTGTGTGTCGACCCAAACAAGAAGAGAAGAAGAAATCTTCAATTGAAAGGATTTTGTATATGCAAGTGGAAATTAATGAAATCTAGTGTGCTCTAATCATCATAGCAAGTTTTAATTCTTCAATTTCTTCTCCATTTGTGCACATTAGGGTTCTTAAATCCCTAAAGACAAGGTATGAACTTTTATATCTAAGTATCACTAGAATTTGGGTGTTTTGGATGAATCTAAAGCTTAAAAGTAGTTGTATGTTGAAAATGTGCACACTTGTATGATTAAAAATGAATTTGTAATTGATAATGGAAGTAAGCTCATGTATGAACTTGCATTTTGAGTGTATGTTGTGATTATGATGAATTAGATGTTATGTATAGCTTAGAATCAAGTCATGCACACTAGGTGTTTGATGAAATGCCTCAATGAAAATGTTATGAGATTTAGTTAAACTTGTAAAGGAGAGAGTTTATATATATGAATTGTTATTATTGTTGTAAGTAATGATATTTAGATGTATGATAATTTTAAGAATGTTAGTAGTTGAAATGGGTTTATGCACTTTTGATGCTTGAAAGAGTTACAAGTCATGTTTGTAAGAGAGGAACTACAGAAATTGTGTAATTAAGGAAATGATGTTTGTATGATAATGTTGTTATATTGGAAAAGATAAGATAAACTTGTTATGAATATAAGTGTTCATGTGAATGTTGGAGTAAAAAGGGGATTAAGTCAATGTGTAAGTGTATGAAAGTGTTGTAAGCTATTGAAAGTTGTGATTTCGTTGAGTTATATTATTGATGAAATTAGCTCATGTATAGGTGCTAATCAAGGCATAGGAGCTTCAAGTGATCAAGGAACCTCATTTAAACAAGGTGAGTTTATAGGGGGTAATTTGGGCGGGTCAAGAGTGGCTTAGTGTTCTCGGATTGCATCCGTGCAAGAGAGCAACAACTAAGTGCACGAGATGAGTAGCTTAGATAGAATTATTAGGTTCACCTAATAGTTGTATCCATGGTTAATGATTAGCTTAGGCAAGGTTAATAAGCTTGCTTAGTAATCCTTGTCTATGTTATGACTTAGCTTAGGCACTTTGGGTGTCTATGTACATATGTATGAATGCAATATGATTAAGGTAGCTTAGGCATATGTGTATGTCTATGGTTGTGTTTAGCTTAGACATGATTACTAGGGTTGGCCTTAGTAAGTTATGTCTATGGTAAGTAATGGGTCGGATCCGAAAGTAAGTAAGCAACCATCTGGTTGGAAATATAAAATGATATAATGATTATGCCCAATATTGTATGCTTTATTATTCACATATAACTCACTAAGCATAAAAGCTTACCCCCATGTTGTTTTATGTTTTTATAGGAACGAAAGGACACCGGGAAGGTAAGGAGCCTATGTAAAGATAGCGGAGCTTTGGGTTTTAGTAAGTGGTAATGCAAGTCTCTATTTTGAATCATGCTCTAATGGTACCGCTTATCAACGCCAAGTATTTTGAATTTATAAACTATGTTACTTTTGAAAGAGTTGGACCAAATGTTATGTTTAAGTTGTGTAAAAACGTTGCTTATGATTAAAGGATTTTCGAAGTCTTTAATGATGTATGAAACTATTTTAATTAAGCTTGTTATGTATTATGTTGTCTAAAATATGTTGGATCATGATGAAATGGTAAAAATTGTGGTTTTTGTAACATGTTGCAGCTCAGTACCAGCAACCGTGTAAGGTCGCGCTGCGACACTACATGTCGCGCCGTGACATATCAAACATTTCAAATACAGAAGGGCTGTTAATCGGGAATAATTTCTTTTGAAATATCGCGCCGCAACCAAGGCTTGCCGCGCCGCAGCATACCACTTGGTCTGGGCAGACACCTGTTTAAAAAAAAATGTCTATCGTTTCAAGGCGTGAAAGCATAAAGGGAAGAAATTTGAATGGAAGGATGAACAAGAGAAAGCGTTTCAATTGTTGAAGAAAAAGTTAACTACGACACCTATATTGTAATTACCTGAAGGGAATGATGATTTTGTGATATATTGTGACGCCTCAAAGCAAGGTCTCGGTTGTATATTAATGTAACGAACGAAAGTAATTCCTTATGCGTCTAGACAATTGAAGATTCACGAGCAGAATTATACGACGCATGATTTGGAATTAGGCGCGGTTGTTTTTGCATTAAAGACATGGAGGAACTACTTATATGGGGTCAAAAGTATTATATATACCGACCACAAAAGCCTTCAACACATATTTAATTAGAAACAACTGAACATGAGGCAGCGCAGGTGGATTGAATTGTTGAATGATTACAACTTTGAGATTCATTACCACTCGGGGAAGGCAAATGTGGTAGCCGATGCCTTGAGCAGAAAAGACAGAGAACCCATTTGAGTAAAAGCTATGAATATAATGATTCACAATAACCTTACTACTCAAATAAAGGAGGCGCAACAAGGAGTTTTAAAAGAGGGAAACTTAAAGGATGAAATACCTAAAGGATCGGAGAAGCATCTTAATATTCGGGAAGACGGAACCCGGTATAGGCTTGAAAGAATTTGGGTACCAAAATTTGGAGATATGAGAGAAATGGTACTTAGAGAAGCTCATAAAATCAGGTACTCAATACATCCTGGAACAGGGAAGATGTACAAGGATCTCAAGAAATATTTTTGGTAGCCTGGTATGAAAGCTGATGTTGCTAAATACGTTGGAGAATGTTTGACGTGCTCTAAGGTCAAAGCTGAGCATCAAAAACCATCAGGTCTACTTCAACAACCCGAAATCCCGGAATGGATATGGTAAAACATTACCATGGATTTCATCACTAAATTGCCAAGGACTGCAAGTGGTTTTGATACTATTTGGGTAATAGTTGATCATCTCACCAAATCAGCACACTTCCTACCAATAAGAGAAAATGACAAGATGGAGAAGTTAGCATAACTGTATTTGAAGGAAGTCGTCTCCAGACATGGAATACCAATCTCTATTATCTCTGATAGGGATGGCAGATTTATTTCAAGATTCTGGCAGACATTACAACAAGCATTAGGAACTCGTCTAGACATGAGTACTGCCTATCATCCACAAACTAATGGGCAGAGTGAAAGGACAATACAAACGCTTGAAGACATGCTACGAGCATATGTTATAGATTTCAGAAACAGTTGGGATCGACACCTACCATTAGCAGAATTTTTCTACAACAACCGCTACCATTTAAGCATTGAGATGGCACTGTTTGAAGCACTTTATGGTAGAAAGTGCAGTTCTCCGATTTGTTGGAGTGAAGTGGGGGACAGACAGATTACGGGTCCTGAGATAATACAAGAAACTACCGAGAAGATCATCCAAATTCAGCAACGGTTGAAAACCGCCTAAAGTCGACAAAAGAGCTACGCTGACATTAAAAGAAAATATATATAATTTGAAATTGGAGAGATGGTCGTGCTTAAAGTTGCACCTTGGAAAGGCGTTGTTCAATTTGGTAAACGAGGGAAATTAAATCCAAGGTATATTGGACCATTCAAGATTATTGATCGTGTCGGACCAGTAGCTTACCGATTTGAGTTACCTCAATAACTCACGGCTGTACATAACACTTTCCACGTCTCAAATTTGAATAAATGTTTTGCTAAAGAAGATCTCACTATTCCATTAGACGAAATCCAAATCAACGAAAAACTTCAATTCATCGAAGAACCCGTCGAAATAATGGATCGTGAGGTTAAAAGACTTAAGCAAAACAAGATACCAATTGTTAAGGTTTGATGGAATGCTCGTAGAGGACCCGAGTTCACCTGGGAACGAGAAGATCAGATGAAGAAGAAATACCCGCACTTATTTCCAGAAATTACGTCAACACCTCCAACTGCTTAAAATTTCGGGACGAAATTTATTTAACGGGTAGGTACTGTTGTGACCCGAACCCTTCCATGTTTATATATATTAAATGAAATTTTTATTTACATGATTAAGTGTTTCCAACATGTTAAGCAATCAAACTTGTTAAGACTTGTTTAAATGAAATAGGTTTCATATAGACAATTGACCACCCAAGTTGACCGGTGATTCACGAACGTTAAAACTTGTAAAAACTATATGATGACATATATATGGATATATATATATAGTTAACATGATATTATGATAAGTAAGTATCTCATTAGGTATTTTAACAATGAGTTATATACATAAAAATGAGACTATTGAATTAAGAAACTCAAAAACGATACATATAACGATTATTGTTATAACAACGTATTACTAAATACATATGAATCATATTAAGATATTGATACACTATGTTTAATCATGATAAATGATAAGTAAACATGTCATTAAGTGTATTAACAATGACCTACATATGTAAAAACAAGACTAATAACTTAATGATTTCGAAACGAGACATATATTTAACGATTATCGTTGTAACAACATTTAACTATATATATATATATATATATATATATATATATATATATATATATATATATATATATATATATCATACTAAGATATATTAATATATCATAATATCATGATAATTTAATAATTTAACATCTCTTTAGATATAATAAACTATGGGTTAACAACATTTAACAATATCGTTAACCTAAAGGTTTCAAAACAACACTTACATGTAACGACTAACGATGACTTAACGACTCAGTTAAAATGTATATACATGTAGTGTTTTAATATGTGTTCATACACTTTTGAAAGAATTCAAGACACTTATCAAATTACTTCTACTTAACAAAAATGTTTACAATTACATCCTCATTCATTTTCATCAACAATTCTACTCGTATGCACTCGTATTTGTACTCGTACAATACACATCTTCTAAATGTATTTACTATTGGTATATACACTCTAATGATCAGCTCTTAGCAGCCCATGTGAGTCACCTAACCATGTGGGAACCATCATTTAACATCTAGCATAAAATATCTCACAAAATAACAAAATAATGGAGCCTATATGGTGACACCATATTCACGTGAATGAACACACACATACACACTTTCATTAAACTACTCTCTCTCAAGTGTTCTTCCATTGTTCTAAGTGTTCTTCAACATCTTCATTAAAATCTAGCTCAATCTGATTCATAAATCCATACATAAACCAAGTTATAGAACAACTACTCAAGAACACACCAACAACACTTCCAAGTTTGCTAGCTTACTTCCAATCTTGCAAATCCACTTTGAGTGATCATCCAACCTCAAGAAATCTTTCTTATTTATAGTAAGATATCTTTCTAATACAAGTTAATACTCATATTCAAACTTTGATTCAATTTCTATAACTTTAATAATCTTATTTCGAGTGGAAATCTTACTTGAACTTGTTTTCGTGTCATGATTCTACTTCAAGAACTTTCAAGCCATCCAAGGATCCTTTGAAGCTAGATCTATTGTTCTCATTTCCATTAGGTTTATCCACAAAACCTAAGGTAGTAATGATGTTCATAACATCATTCGATTCATATATATAAAATTACCTTATTCGAAGGTTTAAACTTGTAATCACTAGAACATAGTTTAGTTAATTCTAAACTTGTTTGAAAATAAAAGTTAATCCTTCTAACTTGACTTTTAAAATCAACTAAACAAATGTTCTATATCTATATGATATACTAACTTAATGATTTAAAACCTGAAAACACGAAAAACACCGTAAAATCGGATATACGCCGTCGTAGTAACACCGCGGGCTGTTTTGGGTTAGTTAATTAAAAACTATGATAAATTTTGATTTAAAAGTTTTTCTTCTGGGAAAATAATTTTTATTATGAACATGAAACTATATCCAAAAATCATGGTTAAACTCAAAGTGGAAGTATGTTTTCCAAAATGGTCATCTAGACGTCGTTCTTTCGACTGAAATGAATACCTTTACAAAAATGACTTGTAATCTATATTTTTTAATATAAACTTGTACTTTTTCTGTTTAGATTCATAAACTTAAGTTCAATATGAAACCATAGAAACTTGAATCACTCAAAATGGATTTAAAACGAAGAAGTAATGGGTAAAACAAGATTGGATAATTTTGCTTATTGTAGCTACGTGAAAATTGGTAACAAATCTATATTAATCATATCCTAGCTAACTTATATTGTATAATATGTATATTCTAATATATTATGTAATCTTGGGATACCATAGATACGTATACAAATGTTTTGACATATTATATCGACCTATGTATATATATTATTTGGAACAACCATAGACACTTTATATGCAGTAATGTTTGAGTTAGCTATACAGGGTTGAGGTTGATTCCAAAAATATATATACTTTGAGTTGTGATCTAGCCTGAGACGTGTATACACTGGGTCATGGATTAATTCAAGATAATATATATCTATTTATTTCTGTACATCTAACTGTGGACAACTAGTTGTAGGTTACTAACGAGGACATGTGACTTAATAAACTCAAATCATTAAAACGTAATAAAAATGTTGTAAATATATTTTGAACATACTTTGATATATATGTACATATTTATTATAGGTTCGTGAATTGACCAGTGGCCAAGTCTTACTTCCCGACGAAGTAAAAATTTGTGAAAGTGAGTTATAGTCCCACTTTTAAAATCTAATATTTTTGGGATGAGAATACATGCAGTTTTATAAATATTTTACGAAATAGACACAAGTAATAAAAACTACATTATATGGATGAATGATCGAAGCCGAATATGCCCCTTTTGTTTGGTAGCCTAAGAATTATTAAACCGATCTACTAATTAACGCGAATCCTAAAGATAGATCTATTGGGCCTAACGAACCCCATCCAAAGTACCGGATGCTTTAGTATTTCGTATTCTTTTTATCATGTCCGACGGATTTCCCGGAATGATAGGGGATATTCTTATATGCATCTTGTTAATGTCTGTTACCAGGTGTTCACTATATAAATGATTTTTATCTCTATGTATGGGATGTATATTGAAATATGAAATCTTGTGGTCTATTATTACGATTTGATAAATATATAGGTTAAACCTATAACTCACCAACATTTTTTTTGACGTTTAAAGCATGTTTATTCTCAGGTGATTATTAAGAGCTTTCGCTGTTGCATACTAAAATATGGACAAGATTCGGTGTCAGCATGATTGTATAATATTGTTTAAAACTGCATTCGAGATTTACTTTGTTGTAACATATTAATATTGTAAACCAATAAGTATTGTTAGTGTGTAAGTGTGATATTTTTAGATTATCATTTCTTGATAATCTAGGTGGTGTCTTTTTAACCTTGTCGATAAAATAAAGGTTATGGTTTGTTTTAAAAACGAATGCAATCTTTGAAAAACGTTTCATATAGAGGTCAAAACCTCGCAAAGAGATCAATTAATATGAAACGTTTATAATTGATATGAACGGGACATTTCAATATTCTCCTCCTTGAGAGCCTTATCTTGGGCTACTAGGATCTGGCTATTGAGATTCGAATGAATGGTTATGTTCAGGGCCCGGACACGAAGAGGTGCCATCCTCTCCTTTCGGCTCAAAGCGTCAGCTACAACATTGGCCTTGCCATGATGGTAATGAAGTTCATAATCATAGTCGTTCAGCATCTCGATCCATCGTCGCTATCTCATGTTCAGTTGTTTCTGATCGATGTGTTGGAGGCTTTTGTGGTCGGTGAAGATAGTAATTTTAGTTCCATAAAGATAGTGTCTCCACAATTTGAGCACAAAAACAACGGCTCCAAGTTCGAGATCGTGAGTAGTTTAGTTTCGCTCTTGAATCTTCAGTTGACGAGAAGCATAAGCAATGACCTTCGTTCTTTGCATCAATACGCAACCGAAACCATTTTTCGAGGCATCACAATATACAACGAAACCGTCACTGCCTTCTGGAAGTGATAAGATAGGCGCGGTGGTCAACTTCTGCTTCAAAGTTTGAAATGCTGATTCATGTTCGGTTTCCCAGAAGAACTTCTTCCCTTTGTGAGTCAGCGCAGTCAAAGGACGCGCAATCAGAGAGAAACCTTCAATAAATCTTCGGTAGTAACCGGCGAGACCTAAAAATTGGCGGATATGAGTCGGAGTAGTGGGGGTTTCCCACTTGCTGATAGCTTCGATCTTTGTGGGATCAACTTTGATACCTTGATCGCTCTTAATATGACCCAGGAATTGGACTTCCTTCAACCAAAACTCGCACTTGGAGAATTTGGCATAAAGTTGCTCTTGTCTCAAGAGTTCAAGCACTAGTCGAAGATGTTGCTAATGTTCTTCTTCGCTTTTGGAGTAGATGAGGATATCATCTATGAAGACGATAATGAACTTATCCAGGTATGGCTTGCATACACGATTCATGAGATCTATAAACATGGCAGGTGTGTTAGTTAAACCGAATGGCATTACGAGAAACTCTGACCATAACGGGTTCTGAATGCAGTTTTCATCACATCACTCTCCTTCACTCTCATCTGGTGATAACCTGATCATAAATCGATCTTAGAGTAAACGCTTGATCCTTGCAACTGATCGAAAAGATCGTCAATTCGGGGAAGGGGATACCGATTCTTGATCGTCAACTTGTTCAGCTCACGATAATCGATACACATGCGGAAAGATCCGTCCTTCTTCTTCACAAATAAAATAGGTGCGCCCCAAGGCGATGAACTTGGTTGGATAAATCCACGGTCTAGCAGTTCTTGTAGTTGGCTCTACAACTCTTGCATTTCGGAAGGTGCGAGTTGATAAGGTGCGAGTCGATAAGGTGCGCGAGCTACAGGTGCTGCTCCTGGCACTAAATCGATCTGAAACTCCACTGCCCTCGTTGGCGGTAATCCCGGCAATTCTTCTGGGAAGACATCGGGAAATTCGTTCACAATTCGTACATCATCTACGCTCTTCACCTCGGTCTTTAATGTTTTCACATGTGCTAAAACAGCAAGACGTCCTTTCTTCATGATCTTTTGTGCTTTCATGCAACTAATGAGGTTCAGCTTCGAGTTACATCTCTCTCCGTAAATAATCAGTGGCTCACTATCTCCGTGTGGTATAGGAATAGCTTTATCTCCACAGATAGTGTCGGCCCTTACCTTGGTCAACCAGTCCATACCGACAATCACATCAAAACTTCCTAATTTGATGGGTATCAAGTCAATCTCAAAATTCACACCAGCTATGTTGATAATACCTCCTCGGCTAATTTGGTCAAGTTTCTCAAGTTTTCCATTGGCTACCTCAACAAGCATACTCTCCTTTAAAGGAACTAACGACCAATTTATCTTAGAGCAAAAGTGTCTACATACATAACTCTTATCGGCACCAGTATCAAATAGGACAGAAGCTAATAGATTGTTGATAGTGAATATACCTGTAACCAAGTCGGGGTACTCACGGGCATCCCTTGCGTTTACGTTGAAAGCTCTTCCACGCGCTGGCCCACCGTCCTTTCTCTTGTTGGGGCATTCATTCCTGAAGTAGCCCTGTTTTCCACACTCATAGCACTTCCTTAACCCAATAGGGTTTGTCTTCACAGTTGGGGTGGTGATCTTGCAGTCTTTGCCAATATGCCCAGTCCTTTTGCACTTTTCACAGACCACGTTGCAGTACCCAGTATGATGCTTGTAGCATCTCTTGCACTGCGGGAGACTACCCTTGTAGTTATGGTTTGAGCTAGGGTTCGGGTTCCTTCCGTCGTTGTTTCCCTTGAAACTTTCATGCCTCTTAGCTGGGTTTTGATCAAAGACCCTTCCCTTGTTGCTGTCTGATGTGTGCGAGGTGGTGTACAAAATAGTTATATTTTTACTACAAAAAACTATTAAATACGATACAATTTTACACAAGTTATTTATTTATTTATAGAGTAGATATACCTAAACCTTGCTACAACACTTATAGGCAGTGTACCTAATCGTACAGTAGTGTAGTTTTTAGTAAGTCCGGTTCGTTCCACAGGGAGACTTTAGCCAAGTTTAACGCTATATAAAAAATACAAATATATATATATATATACATATATATATATATATACATATATATATATATATATATACATATATATATATATATATATACATATATATATATATATATATACATATATATATATATATATATACATATATATATATATATATATATATATATATATATATATATATATATAAGTAGTATTATTATAATAAAAGGGGGTTTTTACCGTTTAATGACCGGTTTGTCGATTTTAAAACTTAAGTCGCAGTTAAAACCTAATGTAAAATATTAAATATATAAAAGACTTAATTTAAAGCGTAAAGTAAATAACGATTATGAAATTGCGATAAATAAAAAAGTGATAAATTAAATAACGGTAAATAAAATTGCGATAATTAAAAAGTACGATAATTAAAATGACAATAAATAAAAGTGCGATAATTAAAAGTGCAATTAAATATGAAATAAAAGAAATTAAATATGAAATAAAGGAATTATGCTTATTTAAACTTCCATAATCATGATGTTCGACGTGTTGTTTTTAGTTTATTACCATGGGTTAATTGTCCTTTGTCCTGGATTATTCGATATGTCCATACAGATTTGTCCATAATAGTCCATCATTCATAATCATAAAGTGCGGAAGTCTTCGTCAAATTATTCTTATTCCCGAAGTCAAATATTCCAACTAATTGGGGATTCGAATTGTAACAAGGTCTTAATACTTTGTTTAATGAATACACCAGGTTATCGAATGTGTGTAGTCCAAGATTTTACTACTTTGTTAACAATTACACCAATTACCCTTGAATGTAATCTGCCCCTGTTACAACAAGTCTATTAACTATTAATCCAGTTCCGTGTCCGGTTAAATGAACAATTATTGGTATTTATAGATATCCCTCCCACCGTACCCAGTCAAGCGTATGTGGTTATATATAATACGTCAAATTATAAGTCTATATATTAAATTAATGAGGTATCGTTTAGTTAATATAAAGCCCATTAATAGCCCATAGTCTAATTTTCACAAGTGTCGTTCTTTTGTCCAAACCCCAATTATGGTACAAAGCCCAATTACCCCGTCTTAATATTTTAGCCCAACATCATGATTACTTCAATTTGAATAAGCATAATAATAACTTAGCTACGAAACATTAATTTAAAAAGGTTGAACGTAACTTACAATGATTAAAAATAGCGTAGCGTTACACGGACAGAATTTTGACTTACGCCCTTACAACATTCGCTAACATACCCTTATTATTAGAATTTAAAATTAAAACTAAAATTATAATATAAATAAATAAATATATATATATATATATATATATATATATATATATATATATATATATATATATATATATATATATATATATATATATATATATATATATATATATATACGTTTGAGTAAGAAGAAGAAAAAGATATATAAATTCATCCAAAACTCGCGAACTTTATAGGACCTGACCTGTCACTGTTCACCATGCGATCGCATGGAGTTATAGCCTCCAGGCCATGCGATCGCATGGCCCCTTTTTCCAGCTCACAGGAGTTTGTTTTCATTCTGCCGACGGTTTATATAAATATATATAATATATAAATAATTTTAAGAATTATTTAAATATTATATTATATTTATGTGCATAGTTGACTCGTAATTTTTAGTCCGTTGTGTCGAGCGTTGAGAGTTGACTCTGATCCCGGTTCCGGATTTTTGAACGTCCTTGCGTACAATTTAATATCTTGTACTTTGCGTTTTGCGTCTTGTACTCTTGTAATTTCGAGACGTTTCTCATCAATAATTTGAACCACTTTGATTGTACTTTGTACTTTTTAGCTTTTTAGTCGTTTGCGTCTTCAATTCATCGAATCTGCTTTTGTCTTCACCTTTTATTATTTAAACGAATATCACTTGTAAATAGAATAATTGCAACTAAAAGCTTGTCTTTTTTGAAGGATAATGCTATGAAATATATGTTCGTTTTTAGCATTATCAAATATTCCCACACTTGAGCGTTGCTTGTCCTCAAGCAATATAGTCTAAAAAATACTAGAATCACTTCTTTATTCTTCACACTTTGTACATCAGTGATTTCTATACGGCGGTATGAACAATGGTAGTAACGATGTGGTTTACAGTCCCATATGACTATAAAAATTTAGATCCTTAAGGAAATTGGATCTTTATGAAAATATTTGATCTTTTGAAAATTCAATCTAGCTTTTATCCTAGATAAGTTTTCCGGAATAACCCTTCACCGGTGTTTGCGAAATTGTTTTTATGGGTTTGGTGGGTTTCAGATTTGAAAATTTTAGCTCAAAACTTGCGGTTTTGTGTCACCCACTTGCTAACCTTGTATTGGGAAAGCAACACATCCAGTGTACTTGCTCCGTATATTACCTTTCGGTAAACTACCGTCCGGTTGTAAAGGAAAGCGTTGAACAAGCAACTGTTAAGGCAATGTCCCATGACATGCTTTTATTTATGGTCTATAACGTGTCGGATGCAATTACTATCCTTTGTAGGAGCAATAGAAAAGCTTACCCTATAGTTTTTCAGTCTGACACAAGGTCCTGTCTTTGACCATGCTATGCAACCACCGTTCTTACGGTTGACACCCGATTTAGTTCAGGTGACCTAATGAATTCCAGGTGAATTCCTAGGATTTTACGTTCAATGGTAATGAACGCATTGAAAATAGGGTTTTCAGAAAATAAATCGGTTTGTAATTTTGATCAAAATATTTTCTCGTTCAAGCTCGAGTTTAGATATCATCGAATTCATGAGTTTGTAATTCTCAATCTTTAAAAGTCAATCTCAAGGATTGAGTAATATCAGTCTTAAAAGCTGATTTTTTGATCTTTAAGGAGATTATCCTTTCTGGGGTCTGATTCATTAGTCTTATCAAGCTAATTTGCACGACGCCCTCCCCATTTTATGAAACAGATCCTCTCATGGTTAGGATAAGTTTGACCACTTGGCGACCCTGTTTGATGCTGAGGTCCGTGGATTTCCAGCTGATTTTCGAGAAAACTTTTCAAGGTTTTTCGTAGACTCTACAACTGGTCTGGGCGACAACTTCCTGACCTAAATCAAGAAGCGCGTTTCTTTTTCGAAAGACTTTACTTCCTTTTAATGATGGAATTGATTCATCGTGTAGATCCATCATTTCTTTCAAATATATTATAATTTTTCGGGTAAAACGGTTAATTTTTTTTTCAAAACAAAAGTATCTTCAATTATTTATACAAAAATATGTGATATATGTTTTAAATAACTTGGTAAATTTTTCCCACACTTGGCTTTTATTTTCTTTTCTTTGCCTTTTTATTGTCCTCTATTCCATTTTAAATGAATTCTAATATTTTAGGTTGTTTCTCAATTTATGTACTTTCCGAGGTAACAATAATTTCGGTGTTAACACCTACTTTTATCGTTCATAAATATGTATAATCATGATTTTGAGTTCATTTAATTGAAAATTTTGAAAAATTTTACTAGAATTGGGTAGTCAGTATATAAGACTAGGGCTGTTGTTTATTATCAGAGAGCACTAGATTCTAATACAACTACTGCATTACTAGTATTTTTAATGGTAACCAAGTGTATAAGTTAAAATTTTAAAAATCCGAAAGAATTTAACCCCTTCCCACACTTAAGATCTTGCAATGCCCTCATTTGCAAGAAATCAGTAACAATTTAAATTATTGAGGGTGATTAGCGTAGAAAAATGATTAAATTTTACCAAAGTTTCCAAACATATTGGTGTTTGTTTGTTGAATGATAAATGGTGCACATCATGTGTTCATTCCGTCTAGTTGCTACATCACATTTGTTTTTCGTTTTGTCGTCAAAATTAGTAGCTTTTGCTGAACTTAATGCCAGTCTTTAAAAATGCGCTGTTTTACCCTGTTGTGTATATGAAATAAAATACATACAATACAAATAAAAACATGCATGGTAATTTGAAATGAGACTTAAAATCCCACTTTCAAATCAAATATGAAATATTAGTACAGCATAATAGAAATATTAAACTTACATAAAAGTATCAAAATATAATGTGTTTAAACATAAATAAATAGAAATAATAAAAAGATAAAAATCATAGAAATCACCAACAGGAACGATATCAATCTGGATAGGGGTTCCAGTTCATGTCGTCGTTCGGGTTCCATGGTTAGTGATAGGTGTACTGGTAGGCCTGGTTAGGGTCGTAGAGAGTATATGGTGGTCTCATCTTGGGCTGGTGTGGAGGATAGTAAGCGGGTCGGGTCGGGACGTAGTGATCCTGAGGTGACAGCCGGCTCATAATCTGACGCTGATGATAGTCCCATCTATCATGCTGTCGTTTCCTGGAATGCTCGTAATCATTTCTGGCTTGCCACTGCTCCATCTGACTAAATCTCTCCCCGTTTGTCATATCTACCTCATCTACACGCTGGTAGACGTCAGTCATAGCCTCCCTAATGACATCCCTAATGTCATCCGCTTCCTCCATTTCCTCATCTGAACCTCTCTATACCTGTGGATGACAACCTTCATAGGGTACTGCCTGGTTGCGTCTGCTCTTTAATACCTTAGCACCCTGATAGACCTTCAATCATAAAGGTTCAACCTGTTCCCTACATTCTAAAAGTGGACTCCCTTGGTCCCTATCTACACCCAAATACTCTCCAATGAGAGTAACCAAAATACCTCCTCCTATTATTCCCCTATCCTGTATTCCTTCCACCATCTTAGCCAAATAAAAACCAACACAGTAAGGGATATTAACAAAGCCTCTTGGTTCTCGAATACACTTTAGGTAAAATAAATCATGTAAGGTCATTTTCTCCTTGTTGTGACCTCTCTGTGTAATCGAGTTAGCCAAAAATCTATGAATTATACAAAGCTCGGCTTTGTTAATATGTAAGTAGGAGTGTTTTCCTCCCAGCGTAAAAACATTATAATCTGACATACGCCTCCAGACGGCATTCGTATAAAAATTCCTATCTACCCTTTCACCACGATAAATCAAATTCATACAATCGGGTAGTAGCAATTCACCGGGCGTATATATCTGTAAAGCCCTGGCCATGTCCAGCATGGACATCCTGTACATTCTACGGCCAAGTATAAATCTAAGAAAACTTCTATCATCTAACCTATCTACATCCGCATTTAACGCTATAATACTCATAAGCTCAATGCACCATTCCTTATATACAGGTCTACGAATGGTGAATAAACATTCCCAATCATGAAAAGAAGAGCTGCCATACCTTTGGATCAAATGCTGTCTAGCTGAGTTAGCAAGTTGGACCCTTTCCAAAGGCTCCCAATCGATTACCCTTGGCACTTCTACATTTTTCAGTATCAGTTTGAATTTGTTACTTTGATATGTCGGGTAATCTCTCCAGCTTCTATCGAATCTCAGATTAGGATGCAACGTGTGTTCAGGAATCGTTGGGTATTCTACTGGCGGATGCATCAGAAATACTATGAAGGCATCAACAAATTGTAGTGGATAATAATAAGGTACGTGTTGATCAGGCTGATGTTGTTGTTCCTGTTGTGGTTCTTGTTCGGGTTCTGGCTCTTATTGCGGCTCATATACTGGTTCCGGTTCTGGTTGTGGTTGTCTAGATGATGATGATGCACCTCCAGTTTCAGTATATTTCTGCAAAACACATTAAACACAAAATTTGTTCATCGAAATATGCATTAGTGTTAGCAAAATAACAACTTAAAATAATCATAATGACATGTTTAATCAAAATTAAACTTATGCTCATTTTCACAATTTTATCAATTCTACACTTTTTCAAATAAACATATATGAAAATGTATACAAAGTTCATAAGCATTTAACTCAAATAACATGACAAAATACTAACAATTTAACTCTAATTACACTAGAAATTAACAAAATTGAATTAGGTAAAATATTGATAAATATCACAAAAACTAGAAAATTTAAGAGTTTTGGGGTGTAATTTTTACCTTTTTGTTGAAAAATCCGAACCTAGGCATGATTAGAGCGAAGTTTTGTGAGAAATTTGGTTGAATTTGGGTGAAAAATGGTGATTTTTGGTGATAATATGTGTATGTGTTCGTGTATATGTGTGTTGGAGAAGTGAGACAGAGAGCAGCTCGCTGCCCTTTTTGTTTCTGGCCTGATTTCCAGCCTCATGCGATCGCATGAGGTTACAGGGTAAATCTCATGCGATCGCATGAGGTCCCTTTTTTTTTTTTATGAAACCTTTACTAATAAAACATATAATTAATTAAAAATTAAAATTTTGTTTTTAGGATGAGGGCGTTTCGGATCGTTGTCCTAGTCTGTCCCTCGACAAATTTTTAAAATTTGTCATTTTTTAAGCGCAGTTTTAAAAGCATAAATTTTTGGATTTTTTAAATGTTTTTGGCTTACTTTAATTCAATAAGATTAAAAATAATGATAATAAAAATTCTCGTCCCTCCCTTGGGTAGAGCAATTTCGGTTCAGCGACCTAGTTTTCAACTCAAGACGAATTTTAAAAATCATATTTTTAACTAAGCGAAATAAAGTAAATTTTTGTTTTTAAATTCACACCAAATCTAAATTTAAAATGCATAAAATTAAAAAATTTATATTATTAAAATTAAAAATTCATACCACACTTATATTATATTTTTGATTTTATATATACAAACTTATATTAAAATATTAATTTTTCAAATATGTACAAACTTAAGTATATTGATTTTAAAAAGTTTACAATAATAATTTAATATTTATATATTAATTTTAAAAACAAGGTAAAAAATTTAAAATAAAAAAAATCTTTTTGGTCTTTTATCCCACTTTAATCAATCAAATATTATAAAAAATATATGCCCCTCTTTTCGGTAAAGTAATTTCGGCTATATTACATAGTTTTACTCCTGACGAATTTATGAAATATTTTGGGTTGATTGATTAAAGATATTTATACCTTAAGAATAAACGGTAAATTTCGCAGTGATGTAATAAATTTTTGCATGATATCAATAATTTCGGTCGCAAAACCTAATTTTATTTAGTATCAATTTAATACTTTATAGCGAACGATTTAGCGTTTATTATCAAAAGGTTAAAAGCAATAAAATAAAAATAAAAACTGTACATACTTACCTGTGAGATAGAATTCTCAGTGACCTGCTTTAGCCCACTCATAAGATAGTCGGACTAATTGGTTTTCCATAGCTACATAGGCATAACCTCGAGCATTCAACGATTTTTCTTCGAAACATATGAACGGTCCTTCTCTGCATAAAGTAACGAACTCGGTATTGGAATATGTCTGATTCCTTCGTGTGACCATTTTCCGCATTTGTGACATCTTTCAAGGTGTCGTGCTCTTCTTTTCGCTGCGGATTTTGATTTTCCTTTACCAAAATGTAACTTATTATGATCGTTTCTAAGTTCTTTTCTTACTCCGTCCAATTTGGCTCTTATTAATGATACCAGGTCACTCGGGAGTGTGTCATTATTACGTTTAATGATCAAAGCGTGTAGCATTACACCATGGTTCAGATCAAAGGAATTCTTCATCTCGTAAAACCTAAAAAAATAAAAATTCAGAATGGGGGAGAAGACTAGTTCTTTAGGGTCTGCTAGGGAAAGACCACTCGGATTCCATTCTCGAGAACTACACAAAAACAGAATATCTAACTCTAACAGAAATACATATTACCCTAAAAAGATTTGAATCTCCCCACACTTAGTTAGCTGTGGTGTCGAAATTATGATTAACTTCGTTGTCAACTTCCATCGGACCATGTATGTAATGTTTAACTCTGTGACCATTAACTTTAAATTCAATCCCATTTGAATTTATTAACTCTATTGTTCCTTATGGGAAAACTCTTTTGACTATAAATGGTCCAGACCATCTTGATTTCAATTTTCCAGGAAATAGCTTGAATCGTGAATTGAAAAGAAGAACTCTGTCTCCTTCTTTAAATTCTTTTGAACTTCTGATTCTTTTATCATGCCATTTCTTCATTCTTTCTTTATAGATTAATGAATTTTCGTATGCTTCATGTCTTAATTCTTCTAATTCGTTTAGTTGACTTAATCGTAGACATCCGGATTCATGTAAATCAAGATTACATGTCTTCAAAGCCCAAAATGCTTTGTGTTCAATTTCTACTGGAAGATGACATGCTTTTTCGTAAACGAGTTTGAAAGGTGTGGTTCCAATTGGAGTTTTTTAGGCTGTTCTAAAAGCCCAGAGTGCATCCTCCAATTTCATGGACCATTCCTTCGGATTTGATCCTACGGTTTTCTCTAGAATACGTTTTAATGCTCGGCTGGTATTTTTAACTTGTCCACTTGTTTGGGGATGATAAGCGGTGGAGATTTTATGAGTTACTCCATATCTTTTGAGAACTTTCTCAAGTTGATTGTTACAAAAATGAGTACCCCGATCACTTATTAAAGCTTTCGGTGTTCCGAACCTTGCAAAAAGACGTTTTAAAAAGTTGACTACAACTCATGCATCATTCGTTGGGAGAGCTTGTGCTTCCGCCCATTTAGATACATAATCAATGGCTACGAGAATGTATAGATTATTATGAGATTTTGGAAATGGACCCATAAAGTCAATATCCCAAATGTCAAATACTTCACATACTTGAATGACATTTTATGGCATTTCATCTCGTTGACTTATTTTTTCGGCCCTTTGACAAGCATCACAGGATTTGCAAAGAAGGCGTGCGTCTTTGAAAATTGTAGGCCAATAGAATCCAGCATCGTAAACTTTTCTTGCTGTGAGTTGAGGCCCATAATGCCCTCCTGTTGGTCCTGTGTGACAATGGTTTAAAATTTGACCAGCTTCATCTTCGAATACACATCGGCGTATTATTCCATCTGGACAACTTTTAAACAAATGTGGATCCTCCCAGAAATAGTGTTTTATATCACTAAAGAATTTCTTTCGTTTTTGGTACGATAATCCTTTTTCAAGGAATCCACATACTAAGTAGTTTGCATAGTCTGCAAACCATGGAATTTCATTATAATCTATCTTCAATAGATATTCATTAGGAAAGTTGTCTTGTATGGTCAATTCATTTAGAACTTCTAATTCAGGATTTTCAAGACGAGAAAGATGATCTGCGGCGAGATTTTCTGCTCCCTTTTTATCTCAGATTTCAATATGGAACTCTTATAAGAGTAAGATCCAACGAATTAATCGTGGTTTGGCATCTTGTTTCGAAAATAGGTATCTAAGAGCAGAATGGTCGGTATAGACCACCGTTTTTGCTAGAACGAGATATGAACGAAATTTGTCAAAAGCAAAGACAATAGCAAGGAGTTCTTTTTCAGTAGTTGTGTAATTCATTTGTGCTCCTTGTAACGTCTTACTAGCGTAATAAATAGGTTGAAATCATTTTTAAATCCTTTGTCATAAAACGGCTCCCATTGCAAAATCACTTGCATCGCACATAAGTTCAAACGGTAGATTCCAATTTGGAGTTATCATAATCGACGCATTAGTGAGTTTTTATTTAAGAATATTAAAAGATTTGATGCATTCATCTGAAAAGATGAATGGAGCATCCTTTTCTAGGAGTTTATTCATAGGAGTGGCAATTTTAGAAAAATCTTTTATGAAACGTCGATAAAAACCGGCATGCCCTAGAAAACTCCTAACTCCTCTAACATTGGTGGGATGTGGAAGTTTAGCAATTACATCTACTTTAGCTCTATCCACTTCAATTCCTTCCTTTGAAATCTTATGACCAAGAATGATGCCTTCTTTAACCATGAAATGGCATTTCTCCCAATTAAGAACTAGATTTGATTGTTCGCATCTAATAAGCATTCGTTCAAGATTAATTAGACATGATTCAAATGTATCACCGAAGACTGAAAAGTCATCCATGAAAACTTCCATGCATTCTTCTATCATGTCGTGAAAAATCGCCATCATGCACCTTTGAAAGGTTGCAGGGGCATTGCAAAGTCCAAATGGCATGCGTTTGTAAGCAAAAGTACCATAAGGGCACGTGAACATGGTTTTCTCTTGGTCCTCGGGTGCTATTGGAATTTGAAAATATTCGAAAAAACCATCAAGAAAACAATAGTAACTATTTTCGGCTAATCTTTCCAACATTTGATCAATGAAAGGTAACGGAAAGTGATCTTTTCTGGTGGCGTCATTTAATTTTCTATAATCAATACAAACACGTCATCCTGTTACAGTCCTAGTAGGAATAAGCTCATTTTTCTCATTTGTGATGACAGTCATGCCACCCTTCTTAGGTACGCATTGAACTGGGCTTACCCATGGACTATCAGAGATTGGATAAATTAAACCTGCATCTAGCAGTTTAATAATTTCTTTCTTAACAATATTTTGCATATTAAGATTTAGACTTCGTTGGCGTTGCACATACGTTTTATGACCTTCTTCCATAAGGATTTTATGTGTGCAATACGAAGGACTTATGCCTTTAATATCATGAATCTTCCATGCAATAGCTGGTTTATGAGCTTTTAGCACAGAAATGAGTTGAGATTTTTCATTTTCCGTAAGAGAAGACGATATTATTAAAGGTAATTCAGATTCACCATGTAAATAAGCATATTCCAAATGGTTTGGAAGTGGCTTTAACTCTAATGTCGGTGATTCTTCTATCGATGATTTGTATCGATATCTGTCTTTCTCTTTTAGCATTTGAAGTTCTTCTGTTGTTGGTTCGTATTCATTAGCCATAAGTGTAGCTAACATTTCAGCTTCATCAATTGGTTCAGTTCCTTCTCCTAAAGAACATTCTCCTGTTCCTTGTAATTCTGGAAATTCTTCTAAAAATTTTGCATGTGAATCTATAGTTTGAATATAATAACATGTATCATCAGTAGATTGCGGTTGTTGCATGGCTCTATCAACAGAAAAGGTAACACTCTCGTCCTCTATACTTAGGGTTAGTTTCTTACCAAACACGTCTATTATTGCTTTAGCCGTGTTTAAGAATGGTCTTCCTAATATAAGAGAACTCGTGAATCTTCTTCCATGTCCAAAATAACAAAATCTACTGGAAAAACTAAAGTACCAACTTTAACTAGCATGTTCTTCATTATCCTTCTAGGATATTTTACTGATCGATCTGCTAGTTGTATGCTTATTCGTGTTGGTTTCAATTCTCCAAGGTCTAGTTTAGCGTATAGTGAATACGGCATTAGATTTATACTAGCACCTAAGTCTGCCAATGCTTCTATTCAACTAAGACTACCCAGAAAACATGGAATTGTGAAACTTATTGGATCAGATAATTTTTCTGGTATCTTATTCAACAGTACTGTAGAACAATTAGCATTCATTGTAACAACCGAGAGTTCTTACATTTTCTTTCTATTAGTGATTAGATCTTTTAGGAATTTAACATATCTAGGCATTCCTGAAATCACATCAATGAAAGGAAGATTTACATTTATTTGTTTAAACATATCCAAGAATTTGGATTGCTCGGCTTCAAGTCTCTCTTTTCTCATTTTACTTGGGTAAGGAAGTGGTGATTGGTATAGTTTAACATAAGGTTTTGCCTTAACTGTGTTATCTTCATTAACCTTTTCAACTACCGGTTCTGTTTCCTTATCTTGCTCAGACTGTAGTTCTTGTGGAGTAGGAATAGCTTTATCAGAAATTATAGGTATTTCCGGTGGTTTAAGTGTAATACCACTTCTTGTGGTAATGGCTTTAGCTGTTTTATTCTGGGGGTTAGCATTTGTATCACTAGGTAAACTTCCCGGTTTTCTTTCACCTATCAACCTTGCTAGGTTGCTTACTTCTTGTTCCAGATTTTGAATAGAAGCTTGTTGATTTCTAAATGCTTGAGCATTTTGTTCATTGATTTGTTTCTGAGATGTGAAAAACTGAGTTTGATATTCAACTAGCTTCGACATCATATCTTCTAAATTTGGCTTTTTATCATCGGTTTGTGGTGGTTTATTTTGAAAAATAGGTCTTTGCTGATTGTAAGTATTATTAGATACTTGTTGATTGCTAGGACCTTGTTGGTTATTGTATGGTACATTTCGGTTATAATTTTGATTTTGATTGTAGATTGGTCTTGGCGGTTGATAATTATTCTGATAATTATTTCCAGGCCTTTGGTTTATGTATGAAACATTCTCTCTTTGTTCCATTGTTAGTTCAATACTGAGACAATCTTTTATCAAATGTGGTCCTCCACACTGCTCACAACTAATTCGTATTGAGTGAATATCTTTAGTCATCTTTTCCATTCGTCTCTCGACAACATCTATCTTTGCGGAAATGGAATCTAAGTCATGGCTAGAATCAGCTCTAGCTGCTTTAGATGATCTAACGATATCTTTTTCTTGGTGCCACTCAAGTGAGTGGGAAGCAGTGTTATCAATAATTTTGTAAGTTTCAGTTGCGGTTTTCTTCATAATGGAACCACCAGCTGCTATATCGATGTCTTTTCGTGTGTATATATATATATATATATATATATATATATATATATATATATATATATATATATATATATATATATATATATATAGTGATGTCGCATCCTTGGTAAAATATTTGTACTATTTGACAAGTGTCTAAACCATATTGTGGACATCCTCTCAATAACTTTTCAAATCTGGTCCACGCCTCATATAGAGTTTCATTTGGTTTTTGTGTGAACGTAACAATTTCTCCTTGAAGTCTCACGGCTTTAGATGCCGGAAAGAATTGTTTAAGAAAATTTTCAACTAAAACGTCCCATGTATCAATCGCCCCTTCAGGTAACGATTCTAACCAATCTTTGGCTTCTCACTTTAAAGTTCAGGGAAATAACATGAGATATATCTGTTCATCCTCCACTTCTCTTATTTTAAATAGAGTACATATCCTATTAAAGGTACGAAGATGTTCGTTTGGATCTTCCTTCGATACACCACTAAATTGGCATTGATTAGTTACCATATGTAGGATTTGTCCTTTGATTTCATAATCTGGCGCATTAATATCTGGTTGAGTAATTGCGTGACCTTGGCCAGTGCGTTTAGCTCGCATTCGGTCTTCCATACTTAGAGGTTCTAGATTTTCCATGATTGAATTTGTTGAATCTGAATCACTAAGTGATTCTGATTTAATGGTTGTTTCCTCGACAATCTCTGTTTGAATGATTGGTGTTTCTGGAGGAAAGACTAGTGGTTCAGGATCTCTGAATTGTCCCTGAATATCCTCCGGATTCTCAATTGTGAGGTCGGGTTCAAAAAATGGATTATTGGAAATTTGAATTGGAGTACTTAGTTGACTGGATGTCAATTCTAAAGAAAAATCAACGGTGACAATATTTGCTAGATGTCTTGATCTGGTTACAGGTGGTGAACGTATAAAAGGTGGTGAACGTTTTGCTCGGTGCATTAACTGAATATCCTATTAGTTATAAAAATAAAAATTATATAAGTTATCAAATTAATAGATTTTTCTGCTTTTACCCACGTTTCGAATAGCCAATAGATGCAGCAGGGAGCCAGAACCCTTTTAATTGGAAGCTCACAACTCAGCTACTAACAAATCCAACTATTACTACGAAGCAGAAAATTTTAGATGTCTATCAATTTAACCACTTAAAATAATTTTTCGTTGAAATTTAAAGAAATTTTAGAGAAGAAATAGAAAATTCTATGTCCTAAAAACTAGAGTGGTGAAAAATAAGAAAGAAAAAGTGCGCGTCGAAAAACGTCGAAAAATAAAAGGTCGAAAAATAATAAAAAGAACGTAGCGCGTCGAAACTTAAAAAGGAACTAAAAACTAAGAATTAAAAGTTGCGTCTAAAGATATTAAAGGTTAAAAGAAATGCTATCCAAAACGGTAATTACTTAAAAAGGTACAAAAATATTAAAACGGCGTCGCAAAATTCTAAAGCACCTAAATCTTAGTCTAAAGAAAAAGTACTTAAGGGATTTTACGGCAAAGCCTAAAAATCTAGATATAAAAATAACTATGGCAAAAACTATATCTTAAAACTAAATACGAGCGAAAAATACAAAAAAAAAAAAAACGCTAAAATAAATAAAAAGAAACAAAATATAAAAATAAACTTAAAGTTGTAAAAAGTACAATTTTTGTAAAAATATTATTTTTATATTATTTATTTATAAAAGTATTAATTTTTATATATTTATAAAACTAAATAAACATAAAATACAAATTAATTAAAAACTAAAATTAAATAATTAAAAACACTAACCCTAATTAGGGTTTTAATTAAATAATAATAATAATAATAATAATAATAATAATAATAATAATAATAATAATAATAATAATAATAATAATAATAATAATAATAATTACCCCGTAATTAATGCTGAACTAGGTCAACTTCGGCGTGTCAGACATCTTCATGCGGTCGCATGAGTTCTACGCCTCTAGGCCATGTGATCGCATGGCTCTTGGATCCGGGCCAGAAGACTGGGCTGCAACAGTGTCAGGACCGAATGTTTTACTTTTTTTTTTCTGTTTTATATATTTATATAAAAATATTTATATAAAACTTATATTTTTACAAACAAAAAATAGAAATAAAGAAACTTTATAAAACTTATATATTTAACAATCTCTTAAAAATATATATATTTTGTTTTTCTTTTTATATTTTTGTATTTTTAATATTTAAAACGTATATTTTTTTATAAAAAGAACTTAATAAAAAAAATCTTTTTTTTTTCATATAGCGTTTCACTTCCGGCGTTTTAGTGTCCCCGGCAGCGGCGCCAAAAATACTTGATGTGTGCGAGGTGGTGTACAAAATAGTTATATTTTTACTACGAAGAACTATTAAATACGATACAATTTTACACAAGTTATTTATTTATTTATAGAGTGGATATACCTAAACCTTGCTACAACACTTATAGGCAGTGTACCTAATCGTACAGTAGTGTAGTATTTAGTTAGTCCGGTTCATTCCACAGGGAGACTTTAGCCAAGTTTAACGCTATATAAAAAATACAAATATATATATAAGTAGTATTATTATAATAAAAGGGGGTTTTTACCGTTTAATGACCGGTTTGTCGATTTTAAAACTTAAGTCGCAGTTAAAACCTAATGTAAAATATTAAATATATAAAAGACTTAATTTAAAGCGTAAAGTAAATAACGATAATGAAATTGCGATAAATAAAAACGCGATAAATAAAATAACGGTAAATAAAATTGCGATAATTAAAAAGTACGATAATTAAAATGACAATAAATAAAAGTACGATAATTAAAAGTGTAATTAAATATGAAATAAAGGAAATTAAATATGAAATAAAGGAATTATGCTTATTTAAACTTCCGTAATCACGATGTTCGAAGTGTTGTTTTTAGTTTATTACCATGGGTTAATTGTCCTTTGTCCTAGATTATTCAATATGTCCATAAGGATTTTTCCATAATAGTCCATCAGTCCTAATTAGAAAGTGCAGAAGTCTTTGTCAAATTATTCTTATTCCCGAAGTCAAATATTCCAACTAATTGGAGATTCGAATTGTAACAAGGTCTTAATACTTTGTTTAATGAATACACCAGGTTATCGACTATGTGTAGTCCAAGGTTTTACTACTTTGTTAACATTTACACCAATTACCCTTGAATGTAATCCACCCCTGTTTCAACAAGTCTATTAACTATTAATCCAGTTCCGTGTCAGGTTAAATGAACAATTATTGGTATTTATAGATATCCCGCCCACCGTACCCACTCAAGCGTATGTGGTTATATATAAATAAGTCAAATTATAAGTCTATATATTAAATTAACGAGGTATTGTTTAGTTAATATAATGCCCATTAATAGCCCATAGTCTAATTTCCACAAGTGTCATTTTTTTGTCCAAACCCCAATTATGGTACAAAGCCCAATTACCCTGTCTTAATATTTTAGCCCAACATCATGATTACTTCGATTTAAATAAGCATAATAATAACTTAGCTACGAGACATTAATTTAAAAAGGTTGAACATAACTTACAATGATTAAAAATAGCGTAGCGTTACACGGACAGAATTTCGACTTACGCCCTTACAACATTCGCTAACATACCCTTATTATTAGAATTTAAAATTAAAATTAAAATTATAATATATATATATATATATATATATATATATATATATATATATATATATATATATATATATATATATATATATATATATATATATATATATATATATATATATATATATACGTTTGAGTAAGAAGAAGAAAAAGATATATATAAATTCGTCCAAAACTCGCGAACTTTATAGGACCTGACCTGTCACTGTTCACCATGTGATCGTATGGAGTTATAGCCTCCAGGCCATGCAATCGCATGGCCCCTTTTTCCAGCTCACAAGAGTTTGTTTGCATTCTACCGACGGTTTATATAAATATATATAATATATAAATAATTTTAAGAATTATTTAAATATTATATTATATTTATGTGCATAGTTGACTCGTAATTTTTAGTCCGTTGCGTCGAGCGTTGAGAGTTGACTCTGGTCCCGGTTCCGAATTTTCGAACGTCCTTGCGTACAATTTAATATCTTGTACTTTGCATTTTGCGTCTTGTACTCTTGTAATTTCGAGACGTTTCTCATCAATAATTTGAACCACTTTGATTGTACTTTGTACTTTTTAGCTTTTTGGTCATTTGCGTCTTCAATTCATCGAATCTGTCTTTTGTCTTCACCTTTTATTATTTAAACGAATATCACTTGTAAATAGAACAATTGCAACTAAAAGCTTGTCGTTCTTGAGGGATAATGCTATGAAATATATGTTCGTTTTTAGCATTATCACTGTCCCACTTACGTTTCTCATTTCTAGCTCCCGATTCTGATTTTTCCTTTTCTAGTTCTTTGATGGTAATTTGGTTCATCAGGATGTGCGCCATGCGCATAGCTTCGAGGACATCAGCTGATTTTGAAGAGGTGACATTTCCCTGAATGGACTTGGAAAGTCCCCACAAATACCGTTCTATTCGATTAAATTTCGGGGTAACCATCGTGGGGCACATCAGAGCTCATTCCAGGTACCTTCGTTTATAACCGTCAAGATCGATTCCCACAACCTTCAACTCCCAAAACTCAGCTTCCATTTTCCGAATCTCTGTTCTGGCGCATTACTCCTTGATCATATCCCCCTTAAATTCCTCCCACAGTGTAGCATAAGCCTCGTCAATACCTTTAGCCAGAGCAAGTGTGTTCCACCAGGTTAAAGCGCCGTCCGACAGTATACATGAGGCATACTTAGTTTTGTTCATTTCTGAGCAGTTGCTCACACGAAACACACCTTCCAATTTCTCAAACCACCTCGCCAGTCCAACTGGCCCCTCAGTACCACTAAAATTGTGGGGCTTGCAGCTTTGAAATTCCTTATAGGTACACCCGTTATGATTGTTCTGGTTAATAGGTAGAGCTTGGGGGTTGATCTCCGCTATAGCTGTGGCTACTCGTTCAATTATCATTTCCTCAATCTGTGCTGCTGTAGGCGTTGATCATCCGTTTGCCATTGATCTTCGAAACAGAAATTTCGACTTAAGTCAAAATCCAGCATTCAATAAATAGTAATACGGTATATGGTAACTAACATGGAATCAGCACAACACATGCTAATTAAGTAATGCAACCAGATACAGATACCACATAATCATTATATAGTAACGTAAATAGAACACCGTACAGAAATTAAACAACACTAAGTTCCTTTCATTAAATAAGAAAGTTGCATACATCCGCATAAGGTTCGTACAATACATGAGTAAATAATGAAACTACAAACGAGATTACATAATGAAATCTAATACAATAGCCCTATGACGACGGTGGGTAAAGAATATCCATCATGTGGGACACCTGGTCCTCGAGCTCAGTTACCCGAACACGGAGGATATGCACTTCCCTCGTCAGTTCCTCGACGACGGGGGATGCTGGTGGGGCAGGCGGTGCAGATGGTACAGGTGGAGCTGGTGGTGCAGATGATGCTGGTGGAGCTGGTGGTGCAGATGATGCTGGAGGAGCTGGTGGTGCAGACGGTCCAGCACCAGAAGTTGACGGTGCATAACGGGAAGCCTTACGCACAAATGGATCAGCAGGGTAAGGCACAACCCGCTTACGGGCGGTAACCCTAACCAACTGTCCGCGTGCGTCTACAAACGGTCTACCTCTGTTAACCCCTGGAATAATAGTACCATCGAAACGATACCGCTTCTTCGGCGGGGTAGAGGGTGGCTGCACGGGCGTCTCCTCAGGGTCCTCGTAGGAATCCTCGTCGGAATCCTCCTCGCTGAAGTCATCGGATGATGAGTCGTCTGAATCATCTGAGGGTGGATCTGCTCGATCGGTGGTCATCAGTCGATATCTGCTAGGCGGGATTGGCACGACATGTCCATCAGTAAGGTGTCTAACCCAATGTCCTCGCTCATTATGGAAAGGACCGTCCCCATATTCCCTAGGAATCACAGCACCACCGGAATGGTGCTGTGGCTCCGGGAGTCCTGGGCTAGGTGGAGCTGGAATCTCCTCTAGGTCCTCGTCTCCGTCGGAGATGATCATCAGGACATGTGCGTGGCTACTGTCCCCAGAGGATGAATCGCCAGAGTCACTGGAGGGTAGCGATGACGGGATCTGTGAGTCGGCAGCAGCTGCAGGCGAGGCGGCAGATGAATCTGAGTCATTGTCCAAGTCAATGAAGATGGGCGGGATATACGACATCTGAACAAGGAAAAATAACTTTTTCCATATCAGTAAGTCATATAGCAAGCACGTATTAGGCAAAGTAACTACGACAGTCTAGATCATCTATAGCAGTAAGTAGCATGACAATAATAACAAATCCTACAGAAGTATCATGCAATCGAAAGCAGATAGTAGCATGCAGTAGTGAAAACAAGTAGCAGTATACGACATATAGCAGTAAAAGTAAGCAGTAGCATGCAGCAAGTTCCACAGAAATAAGTAAACTAGCAAGTTGTAGATTAGTCCTATTAGTGAATCCTACTCGGTCCGGTCTAGAGTCACTAATGCAACCTAATTCCCTACAACCAATGCTCTGATACCAAATGTGATGCCCCGTACAAAATTAATGTCTACTGATCATCAACAACAGGATCATTACAAGGTCAAACACTATATGCTGTTTTAAAATAAGTTTGCATTCATAAGAAAAGGTGACGTCATAACTAACGTCAAAAGTTTTACAAACGAAAGTAGGCTTCTACGAATAGAAGCAATAAACATAAGTACGAGACCCGTAGGTCATTACAAATTCATTGTTTCAAAAGTAACATAGTTTGTGAATGCAAGGTAAACGTTTCATACAGAGACGTCTCTAACAAAAGCAGCGGGAGTCTACACAACAAGACAACTATAGCGGAAGCATCAAACCTCTAAGCACCTGAGAAAACATGCTTAAAAACGTCAACACGAATGTTGGTGAGCTATAGTTTAAGTATAACTGTAATGTAAGGTAGGCCACAAGATTTCAGTATTTCAAAACTGTATGAAAAGTATATGTTCAACCGTGGGCACTTGGTAACTAACTTAACGTAATATCACCCCCTAAAAGTACACTTGGCGAGTGCGTAAGTTTACAAAGTATTAAACGCCCATTAAATGCTAGCGCTACTAGCCCTAGTGGGGATGTCAAACCCTATGGATCCATATCTAAGATTCGCGTTCACCGGTTCAAAGACCAATGACTAAACGTTACCGAGCTAAGGGGGAAAGTTTATGCCGTTGTATAACCCACACATATATAAAGTTTAAGTACTCGTACCTAGTATGTAAAACGTAAAAAGCACATGTATTCTCAGTTCCCAAAATAGTTAAAGTAAAAAGGGATGCTATAACTCACAGTGAAAAGTAGTAAAGTCGGTACGAGATAAGTAAGCAAGTAGTTGGTCTGAAAGGTCCTCAACCTAAATCAAAAGTTACTAAGTCAGTAAATCATTCCCAAAGGTTTAAAAGTATGTAAATTAGGTCTTAAGTGTCATCATCATCATCAACATAAGTAAAAAGTAAAGTAAGTTTTCAATCAAGAATAGAGATCGAAACAAAGGCTAACTTCGTTCAGCTACTACGACCTCTATACAAACTGAAATGAGGTGAGACCAGTGGCCATGGATCCGTATATGAGTCCTTTAACCACTGACCAACTTTCAGAACCAAAATCGTCTTCGTTTGACCGTGGCGACGGTTTAAGTGCGAGTAGGTCAGAAATTTTAGCACAACGTTAAAAGGGCGTAGTGACTTTCGGAAGGCTATAAATCCTAAACCGTAAGTCGGATTGATGTTATGCGAGGTGTATACGAAATAGTTATATTTTTATTGAGAAATACTATTAAATACGATACAATTTTACACAAGTTATTTATTTATTATTAGAGTGGATATACCTAAACTTTGCTACAACACTATAGGCAGTGTACCTAATCGTACAGTAGTGTAGTTTTTAGTAAGTCCGGTTCGTTCCGCAGGGAGCTAGCCAAGTTTAACGCTATATTTTTAAAAGTATATTTGTATATATATATATATATATATATATATATATATATATATATATATATATATATATATATATATATATATATATATAAGTAGTATTATTATTATTATAAAAGGGGTTTTTTTTACCGTTTAATGACCGGTTTGTCAATTTTATGTCTTTAGTCACAATTTAAACCTAATTTAAAATATTAAATATACAAATAACTTAATTTAAAGCGTAAAGTAAATGACGATAAATAAAAGTACGATAATTAAAAGTGCGATAAATAAAATGACGATAAATAAAATTGCGATAATTAAGAAGTACGATAATTAAAAGTTCGATAAGATATAAAATAAAGGAATTATGGTTATTTAAACTTCCGTAATTATGATGTTTGACGTGTTGATTTTAGTTTATTACCATGGGTTAATTGTCCTTTGTCCTGGATTATTCGATATGTCTATACGGTTTTGTCCATAATAGTCCATCAGTCATAAATATAAAGTGCGAGAGTCTTCGTCAAATTATCCTTATACTCGAAGTCAAATATTCCAACTAATTGGGGATTCGAACTGTAACAAGGTCTTAATACTTTGTTTAATGAATAAACAGGTTATCGACAGCGTGTAATCCAAGGTTTTACTACTTTGTTAACAATTACACCAATTACCCTTGAATGTAATCCAACCCTGTTTTAATGAGTCCATTAACTATTAATCCATCCCCGTGTCCGCTAAAATGAACGATAATTCGTATTTATAGATATCCCGCCCACCGTACCCGATTAAGCGTATGTGGTTATATATAGATACGTCAAATTGTAATCTTTATATTAAATTAACGAGGTATCGTTTAGTTAATATAAAGCCCATTAATAGCCCACAGTCAAATTTCCACAAGTGTCGTTCTTTTGTCCAAACCCCAATTATGGTCTAAAACCCAATCACCCCGTCTTTAATATTTAGCCCAACATCACGATTACTTCGGCTTAAATAAGCATAATAATAACTTAGCTACGAGACATTAATTTAAAAAGGTTAAACATAATGAGTATTATTCGTGTAGTGTTACACGGACAGAATTTCGACTTACAAACTTAAAACATTCGCCACTATAACCTTATTATTATTAACTTTAAATTAAAATTAAAATTATAAATATAAATATATATATATTGAGAGTGAGAGAGATTGATATATTGTGTAATAAACTCAGCCAGAATTCGTGAAATTTATAGAATGTGGGCAGCTACAGGACTCCATGCGATCGCATGGCCTTCTTTTACAGCTCAGGTACTTTTGTTTGCAAGCTTGCTGACACTTATTAAATATATATATATATATATATATTATATTTATATGCATAGTTGACTTGTCATTTTAGCTCCGTTGCGTCGCGCGTTGAGAGTTGACTCTGGTCCCAGTTCTGGATTTTCGAACGTCCTTGCGTACTATTTAATATCTTGTACTTTACATTTTGCGGCTCGTACTCTTGTAACTTTTAGATGTTTCTTATCAATAAATTGAACCACTTTGATTGTACTTTGTACTTTTTAGCTTTTTGGTCATTTGCATCTTCAAATCGTCGAATCTGTCTTTTGTCTTCACCTTTTATTATTTAAACGAATATCACTTGTACATAGAACAATTGAAACTAAAAGCTTGTCTTTCTTGAGGAATAATGCTATGAAATATATGTTCGTTTTTAGCACTATCAAATAATCCCACATTTGAGCGTTGCTTGTCCTCAAGCAATATAGAACTTGAATATAAACATTCTGGAATCACTTCTTTATTCTTCACACTTTGTACATCAGTGCTTTTAATACGGCGGTATGAACAATGATAGTAACGTTGTGGTTTACAGTCCTACATGACTATGAAAATTTAGATCCTTTAGGAAATTGGATCTTTATGAAAACATTTCATCTTTTTGAAAATTCAATCTAGCTTTTACCCTAGATAAGTTTTCCGGAATAACCCTTCACCGGTGTTTGCAAATTATTTTTGTGGGTTTCGTGGGTTTCAGATTTGAAAATTTTAGCTCAAAACTTATGGTTTTGTGTCACCCACTTGCTAACCTTGTATTAAGAAAGCAACACGTCCAGTATACTTGCTCCGTATATTACCTTTTGGTAAACTACCGTCCGGTTGTAAAGGAAAGCGTTGAACAAACAATTGTTAAGGCAATGTCCCGTGACATGCTGATAATTCTGGTCTATATCGTGTCGGATGCAATTACTATCCTTTGTAGGAGCAATAGTAAAGATCACCCTATAGTTTTCCAGTCTGGCACAAGCTCTTGTCTTCGACCATGCTATGCAACCACCGTTCTTAAGGTTGATACCCGATTTAGTTCAGGTGACCTAATGAATTTCGGTGAATTCATAGGATTTTACGTTCAATGGTAATGAACGCATTGAAAATGGGTTTTCAGAAAACAAATCGAATTGTAATTTGATCAAAATATTTTCTCGTTCAAGCTCGAGTTTAGATATCATTGAATTCCATGAGTTTGAATTCTCAATCTTTAAAGTCAATCTCAAGGATTGAGTAATATCAGTCTTAAAAGCTGATTTTTGACCTTTAAGGAGATTATCCTTTCTGGGGATCTGATTCGTTAGTCTTATAAGCTAATTTGCATGGTGCCCCCCATTGTACGAGATAGATCCTATCATGGTTAGGATAAGTCTGACCACTTAGCGACCCTGTTTGATGCTGAGGTCCGTGGATTTCCAGCTGATTTTTGAGAAAACTTTTCAAGGTTTTTCGTAGACTCTACAACTGGTCTGGACGACAACTTCCTGACCTAAATCAAGAAGCGCGTGTCTTTTTCTCGGAAGACTTTACTTCCTTTTAAATTTCATTTATATTACAATAAACTGGGTAAAACTAATTAATATTGTCCAAAACAAAAGTATATTTAATTATTTGTACAAAAATATGTGATATATGTTCTAAAAAACTTGGTAAAATTTTCCCACACTTGGCTTTTATTTTCCTTTCTTTGCCTTTTTATTTTCCTCTATTCCATTTTAAATGAATTCTAACATTTTGGGTTGTTTCTCAATTTATGTCCTTTCCGAGGTATCAATAATTTCGGTGTTAACACCTAGTTTTATCGTTCATAAATATGTATAAACATGATTTTGAATTCATTTATTTGAAAACTTTGAAATTTTTTACTAGAATTGGGTAGTCAGTATATAAGACTAGGGCTGTTCTTTATTATCAAAGAGCACTAGATTCTAATACAACTACTGCGTTACTAGTGTTTTTAATGGTAACCAAGTGTTTAAATTAAAATTTTAAAAATTCGAAAGAATTTAACCCCTTCCCACACTTAAGATCTTGCAATGCCCTCATTTGCAAGAAATCAGTAACAATTTAAATTATTGAGGGTGATTAGCATAGAAAAATGATTAAATTTTACCAAAGTTTTCAAACACATTGGCGTTTGTTTGTTGAACGATAAATGGTACACATCATTTGTTCATTCCATCTTGTTGTTACATCACATTTGTTTTTCGTTTTGTCGTCAAAATTAGTAGCTTTTGCTGAACTTAATGCCAGTCTTTGAAAGTTCGCTGTTTTACCCTGTTGTGTACAATTGACAATATACATATATACAAATAATAACATGCTTGGTAATTTGAAATGGGACTTAACATCCCACTTTCAAATTATAAATACGAAATATTAGTAACAAAATAAAAAAATGTTAAAAATTACATAAAAGTATCACAATATTATATGTTTTAAACATAAGTAAATAAAAATAATAAAAGATAAAAATCACCAACGGGAACTGTATCAATCTGGATAGGGGTTCCAGTTTATGTCGTCGGTTGGGTTCCACGGTTGGTTATAAGTGTGCTGATAGGCTTGGTTGGGGTCATAGAGAGTAAATGGTGGTCGCATATCGGGCTGGTGTGGCGGATAGTAAGCAGGTCGGGTCGGTACGTAGTTATTTGGTACCTGAGATGATAGCTGGCTCATGATCTGATGCTGATGATAGTGCCATCTATCATGATGTCATTGCCTGGAATGCTCGTACACATTCTCGGCGTGCCACTTCTCGTACTGACTATGTCTAGCCTCGTTTGTCATTTCTACCTCATCTATACGCTGGTAAACGTCAGTAACAGCCTCCCTAATGACATCCCTAATGTCATCTGCTTCCTTCATTTCCTCATCTGAACCTCTCTCTACCTGTGGATGAGGGCCCTGATATGGTACTGCCTGATTGCGTCTGCTTTTTAATACCTTTGCTCCTTGATAGACCCGCAATCCTAAAGTCTCATCCTATTCCCTACACACCGTTAGTGGACCCCTTGTTCCCTATCTACACCTAAATACTCTCCAATGAGAGTAACAAAAATACCTCCTCCTATTATTCCCCTGTTCTGTATACCTTCCACCATTTTGGACAGATAAAAACCAACACAGTAGGGGATATTAACAAAGCTTCTAGTGTTTCAAATACACTTAGGTAAAATAAATCGTGTAAGGTCATTTTCTCCTTGTTGTTACCTCTTTATGTAATCGAATTAGCTAAAAATCTATGTATAATACGAAGCTCTGCTTTGTTAATATCTAAATAGGAGTGTCTTCCTCCCCGCGTAAAAGCATTATAATTTGACATACGCCTCCAGACGGCGTTAGCGTCAAAATTTCTATCTACCCTTTCACCATGATAAATCAAATTTGTTCAATCAGGCAATAGTAATTCAACGGGAGTGTATCGTCTAACCTAACTACGTCCGTATCAAGTGATATAGTACTCATAAGCTCAACACACCATTCCTTATATGCAGGCCTACGAATGGTGAATAAACGTTCCCAATCGGGAAAAGAAGAGTTCCCATACCTTTGGATCAGTAGCAGTCTAACTGGGTTAGCTAGTTGGACCCTTTCCAAAGGCTCCCAATCGATTACCCTCGGTACTTCTACATTTTTTGTTACCAGTTTAAATTTGTTACTTTGGTACGTCGGGTAAGCTCTCCAGCTTCGATCAAATCTCAAATTGGGATACAACAGCTCTTCATGAATCGTTGGGTGTTAGATGAATCGGAAATTGTACGTAGGCATTAACATATTCTTGTTCCGGATCATAATATGGTATGTGTTGATCATTATGATATTGTTGTTCTTGTTGTTGTTCCTGTTCAGGTTCTGGTTCATATTGTGGTTCATATTGCATTTCTGGCTGTGGTTCGTTTTCAGGTTGTCTGGATGATGATGCACTGCCAGATTCGGTATATTTCTGCAAAACACATTAAACACAAAATTTGTGCATCCAAATATGCATTAGTGTTAGCAAAATAACAACTTGAAACAATTACAATGACATGTTTAATCCATATTAAACTCATGCTCATTTTCATATTTTTATCAATTCTACACTTTTTCAAATAAGCATATATGAAAAATGTTTACAAAGTTTATAAGCATTCTACTCAAATAATATGTCAAAATAATCATTACTAGCAATTGAACAAGTTTCAATTGGCATTTATATCAAATTAATCAAGTTCATGAATTTTAGACTTGAAAAGTCCACTTTAATTCTCAAAAATCATGTTTAGGATCAAAGTTTGGATCATTTAGCTACCTAAATATGTTACACTACTTAATTTAGCAATAATTCATGACAAAATTCGTCCATAACCTGTTTATATCAAAAAGCCCCAAATTGCTCAAGAACACAAACCCTAGATTTCTAAAAATTTTAAAGTTTTTGGCTTCAAATTATGAAAAATAGCATCAATCTAGGTTATACATGCATAATATACTAATAATTTAACTCTAATTACACTAGAAATTAACAAAATCAAATTAGGTAAAAATTAGCTCAAGAACACTAAAACTGAAAAATTTAAGAGTTTAGGGGTGAAATTTTTTACCTTTTTGCTTCCCCATCTGAAGAAAGGCATGATTGTAGTGGATTATTGTGATGAATTTCGTTGATTTTAATTGAAAAATGGAGATTTTAGAGTGATTTGTGTATGTGTGTTCGTGTTTTGTGTGTGTGTTTTGTGTGGACAGAGAACAGCTCGATGGACTTTTGTTTCTGGCCAGTTTTTAGGCTCCATGCGATCGCATGGTTTTAATGTGTAAACCCCATGTGATCGCATGGGGTCTGGTACTTTTTTTTTTTTTTTTTATAAAACCTTTAACTTATGAAACAAATAATTAAATTATTTAAAATTTTGTTTCTTTTTGAATGAGGGCGTTTTGGATCTTAGTCCTAGTTCGTCTCTCGACAAAATTTTAAAATTTGTCATTTTTAAGCGTTGTTTTAAAAGCTAAGGTTTTTGGATTTTTTTTTATGTTTTTGGCATACTTTAACTCAAATAAGATTAAAAATAATGATAACAAAATTTCTCGTCCCTCCCTTAGGTAAAGCAATTTTGGTTCATCGACCTAGTCTTCAACTCACGACGAATTTTAGAAATCATATTTTTAACTTAATAAAATAAAGTACATTTTTGTTTTTAAATTCACACCAAACTTAAATTTAAAATGCATAATATTAAAAATTCATATTAATATTATTAATATTTTTATACATTAATTTTACAAACTTATATTGAAAATATTAATTTTAAAATACTTAAAAACTTAAATATATTGATTTTAAAAATTTACAATATTAATTTAATATTAATATACAAACAGGGTAAAAATTAAAATTAAATTTTTTTTTTTTTTTTTTTTTTTTTGGTCTTTTATCCCACTTTAATCAATCAAATATTATCAAAAATATACGCCCCTCTTTTGGGTAAAGTAATTTAAGCTATATCACCTAGTTTTACTCCTGACGAATTTCTGAAATATTTTTGGATTGATTGATTAAAGATATTTATACCTTAAGAATAAACGGTAAATTTTGCAGTGATGTAATAAATTTTTGTATGATATCAATAATTTCGGTTTCGCATACCTAATTTAATTGAATATCAATTTAATATTTTATAGCGAACGATTCAGCGTTTATTATCAAAAGGTTAAAAGCAATAAAAATAAAAATAAAAACTGTACATACTTACCTGTGAGATAGAATTCTCAGAGACCTGCTTTAGCCGACTCATAGGAGAGTCGCGTGATTTGGTTTTCCATAGCTACGTAGGCATAACCTCAATTCTTCAATAACTTTTCTTCTAAACATATAAACGGTCATTCTCTGCATAGAGTAACAAATTCGGTATTTGAATATGTTTGATTGTTCGAACATTTACCTTCGTGTGACCATTTTCCGCATTTTTGACATCTTTCAAGGTGTCGTGCTCTTCTTTTTGTTGCGGATTTTGATTTTCCTTTAACAAAATGTGTCTTATGATGATCTTTTCTGAGTTCTTTCCTCACTTCGTCCATTTTTCCTCTTATGAATGATACCAGTTCACTCGGGAAGATGTTATTATTACGTTTAGTAATCATAGCGTGTAGTAGTAGACCACGGTTTAGATCAAAGAAATTCTTCATCTCGTAAAACCTAAAATAAATAAAAATTTAGAATGGAGGGAGAAGACTAGTTCTTTAGGGTCTGCTAGGGAAAGACCATTCGGAATCCATTTTCGAAAACTACACGAAAATAGAAAATATAACTCTAACAGAAATACATATTACCCTTAAAAGATTTGAATCTTCCCACACTTAGTTAGCTGTGGTATCGAAATTGTGATTAACTTCGTTTTCAATTGGACTATCAACAACTTGTACATCTCTGACTTTTGCTTCAAGCCAATTGTTGATTTCCTCTGTAACTTTCACAAATTCAACTAACATTGCCTTTTCTTTAGGCGACAAATTGGATACTAATCGGTTACATAACTTAAAGTTCCCCTTAATCCTAGCATCTTGAATCCGTTTATAAAGTTTCTTTGTTGAACTGTTGAAAACGGGTTCATCTAATTTCGTATCAATAACGGGGTTCTTTGTTATCAGGTTATCATTAGGTGTTTCTTCATCTTTCCCACACATAGGCGTTTTTATGGGTTCAACAGTTTTGGTTGGTGGAGATCTAAACTTTCGGTTCACAAAGGTAACCGATTTGTCACCATCCCTTAGTGTCATTCTACCTTCTCTTACATCAATGAACGCCTCGGTGATTGCTAAAAATGGGCGACCTAAAATTAGGGGAATGTCAAGGTCTTCCTCCATATTAATAACTACGAAGTTTGCAACAAAGGTCAAACTTCCCACTTTAACAAGTAAATTGTTTGCTATTCCAACCGAGTGTTTAATGGTTTGATCAAATAATTGAACACCTATTCTGGTTGGTCTTAATTTACCCACACCTAATCTTTTGTATAAGGAAAGAGGCATAACATTTGCACTTACTCCTAAATCTGCGAGTCCATTATACATAGCACCATAGTTAAGCAAGCAAGAAATGATAAATTCACCTGGGTCTCCTACTTTAGTAAGTAGAGTTGGTTTGTTAACCTTTTCCAAGTGTCTTTTCTTGGTTCTTTCACTTCTACTTGAACTTCTTGTTCACATTTTTCTTCGTTTCTTGGAATGGGAGGTTTATATAGGAATTCTTCTTCATCACTCCAATTTGAAGCTTCCCCGTCTTCCAATTTTGGTTTTTCATATGTTGTTGATAACATATTTATGTTTTCATTCTGAGGGTTTTCTTGAGTGGTGAAATTATGATTGACTTCATTGTCAACTTCCATCGGACCATGTATGTAATGTTTAACTCTGTGACCATTAACTTTAAATTCAATCCCATTTGAATTTTTTAACTCTATTGTTCCATATGGTAAAACTCTTTTGACTATGAATGGTCCAGACCATCTTGATTTCAATTTTTCAGGAAATAACTTGAATCGTGAATTGAAAAGAAGAACTCTGTCTCCTTCTTTAAATTCTTTTGAACTTCTGATTCTTTTATCATGCCATTTCTTCGTTCTTTCTTTATAGATTAACGAATTTTCGTATGCTTCATGTCTTAATTCTTCTAATTCATTTAGTTGACTTAACCGTAGACGTCCAGCTTCATGTAAATCAAGATTACATGTCTTCAAAGCCCCAAATGCTTTGTGCTCAATTTCTACTGGAAGGTGACATGCTTTTCCGTAAACGAGTTTAAAAGGTGTGGTGCCAATTGGAGTTTTGTAGGCTGTTCTAAAAGCCCAGAGTGCATCCTCCAATTTCATGGACCATTCCTTCGGATTTGATCCTACGGTTTTCTCTAGAATACGTTTTAATGCTTGCTTGGTATTTTCAACTTGTCCACTTGTTTGTGGATGATAAGCGGTTGAGATTTTATGAGTTACTCCATATCTTTTGAGAACTTTCTCAAGTTGATTATTACAAAAATGAGTACCCCGATCACTTATTAAAGCTTTCGGTGTTCCGAACCTAGCAAAAAGACATTTTAAGAAATTGACTACAACTCGTGCATCGTTAATTGTGAGAGCTTGTGCTTCAGCCCATTTATCAATGGCAACGAGAATGTAGAGATTATTATGAGATTTTGGAAATGGACCCATAAAGTCAATACCCCAAACGTCAAACACTTCACATACTTGAATGACATTTTGTGGCATTTCATCACGTTGACTTATTTTTCCGGCCCTTTCACAAGCATCACAGGATTTACAAAGAAGGTGTGCGTCTTTGAAAATTGTAGGCCAATAGAATCCAGCGTCGTAAACTTTTCTTGCTATGAGTTGAGGCCCATAATGCCCTCCTGTTGGTCCTGTGTGACAATGGTTTAAGATTTGACTAGCTTCATCCCCGAATACACATCGGCGTATTATTCCATCGGGACATCTTTTAAACAAATGTGGATCTTCCCAGAAATAGTGTTTTATATCAATAAAGAATTTCTTTCATTTTTGGTACGACAACCCTTTTTCAAGGAATCCACATACTAAGTAGTTTGCATAGTCTGCAAACCATGGAATTTCATTATAATCTATCTTCAATAGATATTCATCAGGAAAGTTGTCTTGTATTCATTTAGAACTTCTAATTCGGGATTTTCAAGACGAGAAAGATGATCAGCGGCGAGATTTTCTGCTCCCTTTTTGTCTCGGATCTCAATATCGAACTCTTGTAAGAGTAAGATCCAACGGATTAATTGTGGTTTGGCATCTTGTTTTGAAAATAGGTATCTAAGAGCAGAATGGTTGGTATAGACCACCGTTTTTGCTAGAACGAGATATGAACAAAATTTGTCAAAAGCAAAGACAATAGCAAGGAGTTCTTTTTCAGTAGTTGTGTAATTCATTTGTGCTCCTTGTAACGTCTTACTAGCGTAATAAATAGGTTGAAATCGTTTTTCAATCCTTTGTCCTAAAACGGCTCCCATTGCAAAATCACTTGCATCGCACATAAGTTCAAATGGTAAATTCCAATTTAGAGTTATCATGATCGGCACATTAGTGAGTTTTTCTTTAAGATTATTAAAATATTTGATGCATTCATCCGAAATTATGAATGGATCATCCTTTTCTAGGAGTTTATTCATAGGAGTGGCAATTTTAGAAAAATCTTTTATGAAACGTCGGTAAAAACCCGCATGCCCTAGAAACTCCTAACTCCTCTGGTATGTGGAAGTTTAGCAATTACATCTACTTTAGCTCTATCCACTTCAATTCCTTCCTTTGAAATTTTATGACCAAGAACGATGCCTTCTTTAACCATGAAATGACATTTCTCCCAATTAAGAACTAGATTTGATTGTTCGCATCTAATAAGCATTCGTTCAAGATTAACTAGACATGTTTCAAAAGTATCACCGAAAACTGAAAAGTCATCCATGAAAACTTCCATGCATTCTTCTATCATGTCGTGAAAAATCGCCATCATGCAACTTTGAAAGGTTGCAGGGGCGTTGCAAAGTCCAAATGGCATGCGTTTGTAAGCAAAAGTACCATAAGGGCACGTGAACGTGGTTTTCTCTAGGTCCTCGGGTGCTATTAGAATTTGAAAGTATCCGGAGAAACCGTCAATAAAACAATAGTAACTATTTCCGACTAATCTTTCCAACATTTGATCAATGAAAGGTAAGGGAAAGTGATCTTTTCTGGTGGCGTCATTTAATTTTCTATAATCAATACAAACACGCTATCCTATTACAGTCCTAGTAGGAATAAGCTCATTTTTTTCATTTGTGATGACAGTCATGCCACCCTTCTTAGGTACTCATTGAACTGGGCTATCCATGGACTATCAGAGATTGGATAAATTAAACCTGCATCTAGCAGTTTAATACTTTCTTTCCTAACAATATTTTTCATATTGAGATTTAGTCTTTGTTGGCGTTGCACATACGTTTTATGACCTTCTTCCATAAGGATTTTATGTGTGCAATATGAAGGACTTATGCCTTTAATATCATGAATCTTCCATGCAATAGCTGGTTTATGAGCTTTTAGCACAGAAATGAGTTGAGATTTTTCATTTTCCGTAAGAGAAGACGATATTATTACAAGTAATTCAGATTCACCATGTAAATAAGCATATTCCAAATGGTTTGGAAGTGGCTTTAACTCTAATGTCAGTGATTCTTCTATCGATAATTTGTATCGATATATGTCTTTCTCTTTTAGCATTTGAAGTTCTTCTGTTGTTGGTTCGTATTCATTAGCCATAAGTGTAGCTAACATTTCAGCTTCATCAATTGGTTCAGTTCCTTCTCCTTAAGAACATTCTCCCGTTCCTTGTAATTCTGGAAATTCTTCAAAAAATTCTACATGTGAATCTATAGTTTGAATATAATAACATGTATCATCAGTAGATTGCGTTTGTTGCATGGCTCTATCAACAGAAAAGGTAACACTCTCGTCCTCTATACTTAGGGTTAGTTTCTTACCAAACACGTCTATTATTGCTTTAGCCGTGTTTAAGAATGGTCTTCCTAATATAAGAGGAACTCGAGAATCTTCTTCCATGTCCAAAATAACAAAATCTACTGGAAAAACTAAAGTACCAACTTTAACTAGCATGTTCTCCATTATCCCTCTAGGATATTTTACTGTTCGATCTGCTAGCTGTATGCTTATTCGTGTTGGTTTCAATTCTCCAAGGTCTAGTTTAGCGTATAGTGAATACGGCATTAAATTTATACTAGCACCTAAATCTGTCAATGCTTCTATAGAACTAAGACTACCCAGAAAACATGGAATTGTGAAACTTCCTGGATCTGATAATTATTCTGGTATCTTATCCAACAGCACTGCAGAACAATTAGCATTCACTATAACAGCCGAAAGTTCTTCCATTTTCTTTCTATTTGTGATTAGATCTTTCAAGAATTTGGCATATCTAGGCATTCCTGAAATCACATCAATGAAAGGAAGATTGACATTTATTTGTTTAAACATATCCAAAAATTTAGATTGCTCGGCTTCAAGTCTTTCTTTTCTCAGTTTACTCGGGTAAGGAAGTGGTGGTTGGTATGGTTTAACATAAGGTTTAGCCTTAACTATATTCTCTTCGTTTACCTTTTCAACTACTGGTTCTGTTTCCTTATCTTGTTCAGGTTGTGGTGCCTGTGGAGTGGGAATGAGTCATCAGAAATTACAGGTATTTCAGGTGGTTTAAGTGTAATACCACTTCTTGTGATAATGACTTTAGATGTTTCATTCCGGGGGTGAGCATTTGTATCGTTAGGTAGACTCCCTGGTTTTCTTTCACCTATCAACCTTGCTAGGTTACTTACTTCTTGTTCCAAATTTTGAATAGAAGCTTGTTGATTTCAAAATGCTTGGGCATTTTGTTCATTGGTTTGTTTCTGAGATGTGAAAAATTAAGTTTGAGATTCAACTAGCTTCGACATCATGTCTTCTAAATTTGGCTTTTTATCATCGGTTTGTGGTGGTTTATTTTGAAAAATAGGTCTTTGCTGATTGTAAGTATTATTGGATACTTGTTGATTGCTAGGACCTTGTTGGTTGTTGTATGGAACATTTCGGTTATAATTCTGATTTTGATTGTAGTTTGGTCTTGGCGGTTGATAATTATTCTGATAATTATTTCCAGGCCTTTGGTTCATGTATGAAACATTCTCTCTCTGTTCCATTGTTTGTTCAATACTGAGACAATCTTTTGTTAAATGTGGTCCTCCACACAACTCACAACTAATTCATATAGCGTGAATATCTTTAGTCATCTTTTCCATTAGTCTCTCGAAAGCATCTATCTTTGCGGACATGGAATCAAAGTCATGGCTAGAATCAGCTCTAGCTGCTTTAGATGATCTAACGATATCTTTTTCTTGGTGCCACTCATGTGAGTGGGAAGCAGTGTTATCAATAATTTTGTAAGCTTCAGTTGCGGTTTTCTTCATAATGGAACCACCAGCTGCTATATCGATGTCTTTTCGTGTAGTGATGTCGCATCCTTGGTAGAATATTTGTACTATTTGATAAGTGTCTAAACCATGTTGCGGACATCCTCTTAACAACTTTCCATACCTTGTCCACGCCACATATAGAGTTTCATTTGGCTTTTGCGTGAACGTAACAATTTCTCCTTGAAGTCTCACTGATTTAGATGCCGGAAAGAATTGTTTAAGAAATTTTCCAACTAAAACGTCCCATGTATCAATCGCCCCTTCAGGTAACGATTCTAACCAATCTTTGGCTTCTCCCTTTAGAGTCCAGGGAAATAACATGAGATATATCTGTTCATCCTCCACTTCTCGGATTTTAAATAGAGTACAAATCCTATTAAAGGTACGAAGATGTTCGTTTGGATCTTCCTTCGGCGCACCACTAAATTGACATTGATTAGTTACCATGTGTAGGATTTGTCCTTTGATTTCATAATCTGGCGCATTAATGTCTGGTTGAGTAATTGCATGACCTTGGCCAGTGCGTTAAGCTTTCATTCGGTCTTCCATACTTAGAGGTTCCAGATTTTCCATGATTGAATTTGTTGAATCTGAATCACTAGAGGATTCTGATTTAATGGTTTCTTCCTCGACAATCTCCGGATGAGTGATTTGTGGTTCAGGAGGAATGATTAGTGGTTCAGGATCTCTGAATTGTCCCTGAATATCCTCCGGATTCTCAATTGTGAGGTCGGGTTCACAAAATGGATTATCGAAAATTTGAATTGGAGTACTTGGTCGACTAGATGACGATTCTAAAGAAAAATCAACGGCGACAATGTTGGCCAGATGTCTTGATCGAGTTACAGGTGGTGAACGTATGAAAGGTGGTGAATGTTTTGCTCGGTGCATTCACTGAATATCCTATTAGTTATAAAAGATAAAAATTATATAAGTTATCAAATTAATAGACTTTTCTGATTTTGCCCACGTTTCAAATAGCCAATAGATGCATCTGGTAGCTAGGACCTTTTAAATCGGAAGCCCACAACTCGCCACTAACAAATCCAACTATTACTACGAACCAGAAAATTTTGGATGTCTATCAATTTAACCGCTTAAAATAATTTTTCGTTGAAATTTAAAGAAGAAATAGAAAATTCTATGTCCTAAAAACTAGAGCGTCGAGAAAATAAGAAAGAAAAAGAGTGCGTCGAAAAACGTCGAAAAATAAAAGGTCGAAAAAATAAGCGTCGAAAAACAAACAGTCGAAAAATAAAAATAAGAAAATAAGCGTCGAAACTTAAAAGGTACTAAATACTAAAAACTTACGTCTAAAGGTATTAAAGCTTAAAAGAAATTTTATATCCAAAACGGCAATTACTTAAAAAAAGGAACTAAAGTTTATTGAACTAAAGCGATAAGCGACGTCGTAAATTCTAAAGCGTCTAAGTCTTAGTCTAAAGAAAAAGCATTTAAGGGATTTTACGGCAAAGCTTAGAAATCTAGAAATAAAAATAAACTATGGCAAAAACTAATCTTAAAACTAATTACGAACCATAAATATACAAATATTTTGAATAAACGATAAAAATATACAAAATATAAAAATAAGCTTAAAGTTATAAAAATACAATTTTTTTTTATAAAAATATTATTTTTATATTATTTATTTTATAGAAGTATTAATTTTAAAACTAATTAAAACTTAAAATACAAATTAATTAAAACTAAAACTAATTAATATTAAATTAAAACCCTAATTAAATATAATTAATAATAATAATTATTAACCAAAACCCTATTCGTACGTACTAGGATCAGGGCTGTCAAATCACCTCATGCTGTCGCATGAGGTGTTAGTTGTTTTTCCATGCGGTCGCATGGCAGTGGATACCAGGCCAAATGTTTGGGCTGCTACAGTGTTCGGCCCGTATATAATTTTTTTTTTCTGTTTTATATTTTTGTAAAATATTTATATAAAGCTTATAAATAAGAAAAATTTACTTATTAGTTTTTATAACTTTTCACAATAAATAGAAATGTAAACTTTTTAAATTTAACTAAACTTAAAAATATAGATATATATATTTTTCTTTTTCTTTTATATTTTTGATTGTATTATATAAAACGTATTTTTATAAAAATGAATTAAAGCTTAATAAAAATCTTTTTTAATAGCGTTTTGCTTCGGCGTTCCCCGTCAGCGGCGCCAAAAATACTTGATGTTATGCAAGGTGTATACGAAATAGTTATATTTTTATTGCGAAATACTATTAAATACGATACAATTTTACACAAGTTATTTATTTATTATTAGAGTGGATATACCTAAACCTTGCTACAACACTATAGGCAGTGTACCTAATCGTACAGTAGTGTAGTTTTTAGTAAGTCCGGTTCGTTCCGCAGGGAGCTAGCCAAGTTTAACGCTATATATATATATATATATATATATATATATATATATATATATATATATATATATATATATATATATATATATATATATATAAGTAGTATTATTATTATTATAAAAGGGGAGTTTTTACCGTTTAATGACCGGTTTGTCGATTTTATGTCTTTAGTCACAATTAAAACCTAATGTAAAATATTAAATATACAAATAACTTAATTTAAATCGTAAAGTAAATGACGATAAATAAAAGTACGATAATTAAAAGTGCGATAAATAAAATGACGATAAATAAAATTGCGATAATTAAGAAGTACGATAATTAAAAGTGCGATAAGATATAAAATAAAGGAATTATGCTTATTTAAACTTCCGTAATCATGATGTTCAACGTGTTGATTTTAGTTTATTACCATGGGTTAACTGTCCTTTGTCCTGGATTATTCGATTGGTCCATGCGGTTTTGTCTATAATAGTCCATCAGTCATAAATATAAAGTGCGAGAGTCTTCGTCAAATTATCCTTATACCCGAAGTCAAATATTCCAACTAATTGGGGATTCGAACTGTAACAAGGTCTTAATACTTTGTTTAATGAATACACCAGGTTATCGACTGCGTGTAATCCAAGGTTTTACTAATTTGTTAACAATTACACCAATTACCCTTAAATGTAATCTACCCATGTTTTAATGAGTCCATTAACTATTAATCCATCCCTGTGTCCGGTAAAATGAACGATAATTCGTATTTATAGATATCCCGCCCACCGTACCCGATTATGCGTATGTGGTTATATATAGATATGTCAAGTTGTAATCTTTATATTAAATTAACGAGGTATCTTTTAGTTAATATAAAGCCCATTAATAGCTCACAGTCTAATTTCCACAAGTATCGTTCTTTTGTCCAAACCCCAATTATTGTCCAAAACCCAATTACCCCGTCTTTAATATTTAGCCGAACATCACGATTACTTCGGCTTAAATAAGCATAATAATAACTTAGCTACGAGACATTAATTTAAAAAGGTTGAACATAACTTACAATGAGTATTAATCGCGTAGTGTTACACGGACAGAATTTCGACTTACAAACTTAAAACATTCGCCACTATAACCTTATTATTTATTACTAACTTTAAATTAAAATTAAAATTATAATATATATATATATATATATATATATATATATATATATATATATATATATATATATATATATATATATATATTGAGAGTGAGAGAGATTGATATATTTTGTAATAAACTCGGCCAGAATTCGTTCAATTTATAGAATGTGGGCAGCTACAGGACTCCATGCGATCGCATGGATTTTGGTCTTCCTAGACATGCGATCGCATGGCCTTCTTTTACAGCTCAGGTACTTTTGTTTGCAAGCTTGATGACACTTATTAAATATATATATATATATATATATATATATATATATATATATATATATATATATATATATATATATATATATATATATATATATATATATATATATATATATAACTTTATATAGTTATATATATATATATATTATATTTATATGCATAGTTGACTTGTCAATTTAGCTCCGTTGCATCGCGCGTTGAGAGTTGACTCTAGTCCCGGTTCCGGATTTTTGAACGTCCTTGCGTACTATTTAATATCTTGTACTTTGCGTTTTGCGGCTCGTACTCTTGTAACTTTTAGACGTTTCTTATCAATAAATTGAACCACTTTGATTGTAATTTTTACTTTTTAGCTTTTTGGTCATTTGCATCTTCAAATCATCGAATCTGTCTTTTGTCTTCACCTTTTATTATTTAAACGAATATCACTTGTAAATAGAACAATTGCAACTAAAAGCTTGTCTTTCTTGAGGAATAATGCTATGAAATATATGTTCGTTTTTAGCATTATCACGGATTAAGACGAGTCTTAAACGAAAAGTCATCTACTCGAACTGAACAATCTGGAAATCAACTTTTTCAGTAGCCCAGGTGACTGATCAGACCTCAAAAATAGTAAGCAAAGTGCTCCGGTGGGTTCTTGGTGCTTGATGCTCATCACGGTTCTCATCTTTGATGCTTGTGGCTTCAAGTGTACAAATCGTTGATGTGTTTGCATCATCTTAACCAAATTTTGACCATCATGACACTAGTGTATGTCTAAGATATGTAGCACAACTCATTTAACGGTTGCAAGTAGGTTGATGAACCAAAGTTACATCAAGATCTTAGATCCGACACATACATGATAGCTAGTAGTAATATTAAGCTATAAACTTGAATGTAAACTAAATAAACAAGATCTTAAGTTGTAGAACTTAGATCTTAGTTAGATCTTAAAGATCCTAGACTAAAAAGTCTAGATTTAGTGTTCTTAAGTTAAACCCTAAGTTATGGAACTTGGATCTTTACTTTAATAAAACCATAAGTTATGAAACTTAGATTTTTATCTTGTAAAATGTATATAAGCTTATAAGCTTTTGTTTTAGACAAAATTGGAAGACCATAAGATATAGAAACTTAGATCCAACATAAGTGTATGAAGTTATAACTAGAAAGTTAAATTTCCATGTTCTTGAACTTACAAAGTTTATACTTTAGTTTCAAGAAAAATGAGATCAAGTTTAACTAGTAATACTTGACCAATATTAATAAATCACGAATTTAAATAAATAAAATGAAGAAATAAACTAAAGTTACAAGTAACAAGTTCATGTTTGTTTCATACTTAAGAAGATTCAAGCCAAAGCTTGGATATTAAGAAAATAAACCTTAAGTTTACAAAACATGAACACAAGTAAGATCTTAAAGCTTATGACCTTTAGATCTTTATAATATCTCAAGTGTAGAACCATAAGATAACAAGCTTAGATCCTTGTTCTTGGTTCTTCATCAATACAAAGGATGGAAGAAGCAAGATTACATGAAGATACAAACTAGTAAGTTTGATCTTTAACAACAAACAACAACCAAGTATGATGAAGATGATACAATTCGGTTTCAAAGGAAAAAGAAGAAGAAAAATAAAACATATCACTTACAATTTTGAGAGAAAAGTTGAGAGAAATAAAGTGGTGTAAGTATGTGTGTGTAAAAATGAGGTTCAATACTAGCATATAAGTAATAAAAAAAGAAAAATGGAACTCCTCTCCCCTTGCACACAAACCGTCAATTTTGGGGACTAAGTGGGGAGGTCAAAATTCAACTTTCAAGTGTGGGAGGATGGTGAATGCTAGAATGAGGTATAAGGTTAAATGTATGGAAAGTTGGTCATGCATGCTTGGAACAACTTTGTCTCCTCATTTAACTAATTAATCCATGTTTAGTCTTAAAGAATCATTAGCATAATAGTGGGCTTACTAGTAGTCCATTAAGAAAAGTAGGGTGGGCTTCCAAGTCCAATAATATAAGCTCAAGTATAAGTAAGAAACAAATTAGTAAAAGCCCAAGTAATTAACTACTTACATTAGTTAATTAAAAATGATTAATAATAATTAATCATGAACATAAATAATATTCTAAATATTATTCGTGAAAAGCGAGCATCGAAATGACAAGTCGGGACATGGAAAGTCAATTACGGTAACAAGTAAAATGTATAAGAATACATTTATTAACACGCAAGTATTAATAATAAATATTAATAATATAAGTTGGAAAATTCAGGGTCGTTACAATTATAACACGCGAATGTAAAGCAACCCGTGCCACTCATCTTCACGCTTTCGACACCTTCGGTAGCACTTTTACTTTTCTTGTTCGAATGCATCGTAGCTTCGAACTTCCGCTTACTAACATCGTGTAGTGACCCGAACTTTTCCATGTTTATATATATTAATTGAGATTGATATTTACATGACTAAATGTTTCCAATGTGTTAAGCAATCAAACTTGTTAAGACTTGATTAAATGAAATAAGTTTCATATAGACAATTGATCACCCAAGTTGACCGGCGATTCACGAACGTTACAAAATTGTAAAAAGTACATGTTGTGGTATATATAGACATATATATATAGTTGACATAAGATTATGATGAGTAAGTATCTCACTAAGTATATTAACAATGTGTGATATACATAAGAAATGAGATTACTAAGTTAAGAAACTCGAAATGATATACATAACGATTATCGTTATGATAACGTCGACTAAATACATATGTATCATATTAATATATTGATACACTATGTTTAATCATGATAAATGATAATTAAACATGTCATTAAGTGTATTAACAATGAACAACATATGTAAAAACAAGACTACTAACTTCATGATTTCGAAACGAGACATATATGTAACGATTATCGTTGTAACAACATTTAACTGTATATATATCATATTAAGATATATTAATATATCATAATATCATGATAATATAATAATTTAACATCTCATTAGATATAATAAACATTGGGTTAACAACATTTAACAAGATCGTTAACTTAAAGGTTTCAAATCAACATTTACATGTAACGACTAACGATGACTTAACGACTCAGTTAAAATGTATATACATGTAGTGTTTTAATATGTATTCATACACTTTTGAAAGACTTCAAGACACTTATCAAAATACTTCTAATTACATCCTCGTTCAGTTTCATCAACAATTCTACTCGTATGCACCCGTATTTGTACTCGTACAATACACAGCTTTTAGATGTATGTACTATTGGTATATACACTCCAATGATCAGCTCTTAGCAGCCCATGTGAGTCACCTAACACATGTGGGAATCATCATTTGGCAACTAGCATGAAATATCTCATAAAATTACAAAAATATGAGTAATCATTCATGACTTATTTACATGAAAACAAAATTACATATCCTTTATATCTAATCCATACACCAACGACCAAAAACACCTACAAACACTTTCATTCTTCAATTTTCTTCATCTAATTGATCTCTCTCAAGTTCTATCTTCAAGTTCTAAGTGTTCTTCATAAATTCTACAAGTTCTAGTTTCATAAAATCAAGAATACTTTCAAGTTTGCTAGCTCACTTCCAATCTTGTAAGGTAATCATCCAACCTCAAGAAATCTTTGTTTATTACAGTAGGTTATCATTCTAATATAAGGTAATAATCATATTCAAACTTTGGTTCAATTTCTATAACTATAACAATCTTATTTCAAGTGATGATCTTACTTGAACTTGTTTTCGTGTCATGATTCTGCTTCAAGAACTTTCAAGTCATCCAAGGATCCTTTGAAGCTAGACCATTTTTCTCATTTCCAGTAGCTTTATCCAGCAAACTTGAGGTAGTAATAATGTTCATAACATCATTCGATTCATACATATAAAGCTATCTTATTCGAAGGTTTAAACTTGTAATCACTAGAACATAGTTTAGTTAATTCTAAACTTGTTCGCAAACAAAAGTTAATCCTTCTAACTTGACTTTTAAAATCAACTAAACACATGTTCTATATCTATATGATATGCAAACTTAATGATTTAAAACCTGGAAACACGAAAAACACCGTAAAACCGGATTTACGCCGTCGTAGTAACACCGCGGGCAGTTTTGGGTTAGTTAATTAAAAACTATGATAAACTTTGATTTAAAAGTTGTTCTTCTTGGAAAATAATTTTTATTATGAACATGAAACTATATCCAAAAATCATGATTAAACTCAAAGTGGAAGTATGTTTTCTAAAATGGTCATCTAGACGTCGTTCTTTCGACTGAAATGACTACCTTTACAAAAATGACTTGTAACTTATATTTCTGACTATAAACCTATATTTTTTCTGTTTAGATTCATAAAATATAGTTCAATATGAAACCATACCAATTTGATTCACTCAAAACGGATTTAAAATGAAGAAGTTATGGGTAAAACAAGATTGGATAATTTTTCTCATTTTAGCTACGTGAAAATTGGTAACAAATCTATTCCAACCATAACTTAATCAACTTGTATTGTATATTATGTAATCTTGAGATACCATAGACACATATACAATGTTTCGACCTATCATGTCGACACATCTATATATATTTCGGAACAACCATAGACACTCTATATGTGAATGTTGGAGTTAGCTATACAGGGTTGAGGTTGATTCCAAAATATATATAGTTTGAGTTGTGATCAATACAGAGATATGTATACACTGGGTCGTGGATTGATTCAAGATAATATATATCGATTTATTTCTGTACATCTAACTGTGGACAACTAGTTGTAGGTTACTAACGAGGACAGCTGACTTAATAAACTTAAAACATCAAAAATGTATTAAAAGTGTTGTAAATATATTTTGAACATACTTTGATATATATGTACATATTTGTTATAGGTTCGTGAATCGACCAGTAGCCAAGTCTTACTTCCCGATGAAGTAAAAAAATCTGTGAAAGTGAGTTATAGTCCCACTTTTAAAATCTAATATTTTTGGGATGAGAATACATGCATGCTTTATAAATGATTTACAAAATAGACACAAGTACGTGAAACTACATTCTATGGTTGAATTATCAAAATCGAATACGCCCCTTTTTATTAAGTCTGGTAATCTAAGAATTAGGGAACAGACACCCTAATTGACGCGAATCCTAAAGATAGATCTATTGGGCCTAACAAACCCCATCCAAAGTACCGGATGCTTTAGTACTTCGAAATTTATATCATATCCGAAGGGTGTCCCGGAATGATGGGGATATTCTTATATATGCATCTTGTTAATGTCGGTTACCAGGTGTTCACCATATGAATGATTTTTATCTCTATGTATGGGATGTATATTGAAATATGAAATCTTGTGGACTATTATTATGATTTGATAATATATAGGTTAAACCTATAACTCACCAGCATTTTTGTTGACGTTTTTAGCATGTTTATTCTCAGGTGATTATTAAGAGCTTCCGCTGTCGCATACTTAAATATGGACGAGATTTGGAGTCCATGCTTGTATGATATTGTGTAAAAACTGCATTCAAGAAACTTATTTCGTTGTAACATATTTGTATTGTAAACCATTATGTAATGGTCGTGTGTAAACAGGATATTTTAGATTATCATTATTTGATAATCTACGTAAAACTTTTTAAACCTTTATTGATGAAATAAAGGTTATGGTTTGTTTTAAAATGAATGCAGTCTTTGAAAAACATCTCATATAGAGGTCAAAACCTCGCAACGAAATCAATTAATATGGAACGTTTTTAATCAATAAGAACGGGATATTTCACATCGGAACCACTTCCATTCGGAACAAGGGTCTCAAAACCCTTCGCCACTTCAAACAACTTCTCAAAAGAGTCCACCGATCCTCTACTAATTTTGTTTTTCAAATCGTCGTTCAAAGCTCGATAAAAATCTTCCATTAACATATGATCATTACCGACATACTCCAGGAAAAATTGGGTTTTCAATAAGAAAGTGGACTTGAGAGTGTTCAAATCCATCGACCCTTGCTTCAAAGCACGCAACTCATTCTTGAGTCTCGAAATATCGGCTTGAGTTCGGTACTCCTTGAAGAATTCTGACTTGAACTCATCCCAAGTCAAACTCATACTTTGCTCCTCACCGTAAAGTCAAATTTTTGCGTCCCACCACAACTTTGCATCACCTCTCAACATGCTACTTCCGTACCTCATTTTCTTATCTAGAGGGCATTCACTAGTACAGAAGGCCCCCTCCATATCTAGAGGGCATTCACTAGGTGTGAGGTTAGACATCCTTGAAATTCTTATTGTGGAAGTCTCGCCTTTCAACATTATCGTAGTGAACAATAGCCTTAACTTGTTCCTTGATTAGATCGGTCACTTGCTCGTTAACCGACTCTAGGAACATCTTCTTAACGTCTGCTAGAAAGGCCGCATGGTGCCTTTATATAATGGCCTCAACCTTGACCGTGAACTCGGAGTCTTCACCTTGATCATCGTTATCATGTCCGTTCCTCGTCTTCATTCTAAGAAATGAACTCAGTTAGTAATGCAACAAGAATAAATTACATACATCGCCACGATCTATATTCACAATCACATATATATATAACCATCCGTACACCTCATCTAGTTCAATACTTGTTGTACATCACTTGCTTAACTTGGTTTGCAACCGTAATAATAGTCGCGAATCAGTATTACGCTCACATGTCATGCCGAGCTCATAAATACGGCAACCATCTAGCTAGATGTTCAACACAAAACAACATAAACATAACCTAGCTAGTTCACCTATTCTCTAAGGCACTAACTAAAACCCGAACTGACCCGTAATCCTAAAAGTCCCGCAACAAATAAGCACACACAAAAAGTCTAAGTCTAGGCGTCTATCTCAAGTCACCTAAATCCCTTAGACCACGCTCTAATACCACTTGTAACGACCCAACCCGTCGTAATTCCAGCCAATAAAAATTTTTCTTTTTAACATAACAATATATACAACATTAGCCCATTCATGTTTCCGAAAACATCATCATTACAATATTGAGTTTAAACATCTTTAAAACATACAATACATGAATTGAGTTTACAAAACGGGAATACAACCCGGGACCCATTTGACGTATCCAAAAGATAGATCATGACCCTACTAGTTTACTTTACAACCAAAACCGAGCATGGTGATTGGGAACGCTACCCAATCCTAATCAAAGTCTAAAGCAATCCGTAAAGCACTAGTCCCTAAGCAAACCCAAGCCGCCACTTGCAACCTATAAAAATATATAAACAACGAGAGGGTAAGCTAATGGCTTAGTGAATGCAATACTTATACATATACATATATAATTTACCTACACGCATCCACTTACAATTACCATGTAAACAACGCATAAATGAGCTAGCATCACCAAACATACAACTAGCAACAACATTAGTATATACATCACACGAATATAAACTAAACATAACAAGGCATAAACATGCTAACCATTTTCCCGCTTTGGTACTACCGACTTGTAGTCGACCAATATCGTCAAGTCCAACTCGCAATGATGTCACCGACTTATGAATCATCATATGGTGTCACTGACTTGTGAATCACCTACCACGACATAAGGGGTCACCGACTTATGAACCACCATGAGGTGCCACCGACTTGTGAATCACCATAGGGTATCAACAACTTGTGAGTCACCCGCCAACATATACGAGGTCACTGACTTTTGAACCTCCATGAGGTGTCACCGACTTGTGAATCACCATAGGGTGTCACTGACTTGTGAATCACCCACCAAGACATAAGGGGTCACCGACTTGTGAACCACCATGAGGTGTCACTGACTTGTGATTCACCTACCACAACATAAGGGGGTCACCGACTTGTGAGCCACCATGAGGTGTCACCGACTTCTAAATCACCTACCAAGACATAAGGGGTCACCGACTTATGAGCCACCATGAGGTGTCACCGACTTGTGAATCACTTACCAAGACATAAGGGGTCACAGACTTGCGAGCCACCATGAGGTGTCACCGGCTTGTGACTCGCAACATACACAATACTCACGATGTGGCACCAAAGACCCACATCGCACACGCGTAAATAAACTACATACATACATGTATAAATACTCCACTCACCTTAGCGCCTCGATGAATGCAACCGAATAGTCCACAACTCACCAATGGAATATACATGTTCCATTTATCACAATATACACAACACAATTAGGGTGGATTACAAACCAACCCAAATGGACACTTAGTGCAATTTCAACACAAATGCACCTCCAAGCACGAACCGCGCCCAAACTAACCAATAATCACTAACACAAGTGAAAATGGTCCTAATACACCAATTAAACCAAATCATAAGTGTTAAACACTTGTCTTACCCACCTTGACACATAAACACTAATTTTGACCTATTTCAAAATTAGTCAACCAAATACACTAAAATGGGGTTCAATACTTCTATAATCACTAAACCTAGTGATTAAACCCAATTACAAGTCTTAACCATGATTAAATCATTAACCAACCCAAAATCCACCAACAAGGGTCAAAAACACCAATTACTAGCTCCAAACTTCCATTAAAGAGCTAAATGGGTTTTCTTAAGAACATGCAAGTTCAAAATCCTAAATTGAACAACAATCATAAACAATAAAATTCGGAGTTAGAACTTACCAACACTACCACAACGTTGTCGTGAACGAGGAGAACAACTTTAACTCTTGCACTCTTGACCGAATCACTCTTCTTCTTCCCCAAAACCCCCAATCTCTCTCTAAAACCTTTTGTTTCTCACTTTAGGGTTTTATGTGTTTGGATGAGAAGAAAATGGAAGAAATGAAGTTTGGATAAGGTTTGGATCAGTTTTGGTGGCCAAAAATCCATCCACATGTGAAAGGACAAAACTACCCCTCATTAAAAACCTTTAAAAAATGCTGAATTAGGTCTTGGCACGGAGTGCCACCTAACTGGCACGGTGTGCTACTTGGCACGGCGTGCCACTCTAAAACTGGTTTGCTGAATTTTGCTTTGGCACGGCGTGCCACTTTCTTGGCACGGCGTGCCACTCTGAAACTGAATGTGATGTATAAAATTAAATATTCATACACCACCAATGATACACCCAATCATAATTGAGGTAAACCAACCATACAACATTGTTAGAAATATCGTACGAAGTATGTTTTTACATTAAACATGTTTTACGACTCCGACCTCTTGTTTAAATGCCTACACAATTACATTTGAGTTCAGGGTGTTACAACCTTCGGATGATACAAAATTTATGTACTCCAAATTTCTAAACATAAGCTTTCCATATTGAATTCAACTTCCGAGTTTCATCAGAAGGGAATCGGGTATCTTATAATTATAAATTTATGTGGTCTTTAAACCCGTCCCCACATCGAACTTGTCAACCAAGTCTCTTGCCAATCCCTTAGTCAAGTGATTAGCTAAATTCTGTTGTGACCTCACAAACAGTATAGAGATTGCCCCTTTCATGACGAGTTCACGAATCATGCTATGTTTGGCACCTAAGTGTTTAGACTTCTCATTGCACATCTGACTATAAGCATTTACCAATGTAGTAGCACTATCACAATGGATAGACATGGGTGCTATAGGTTTAGGCCATAATGGTATCTTATGAATCAAGTTTCTAAGCCATTTTGCCTCTTTACCAGCAGCGGCTAATGCAACAAACTCAGATTTCATCGTTGAGTTAGTAATACATGTGTACTTCTTGGATGCCCATGAGATAGCACCTCCCCCAAGCAAGTACACCCAACCACTTATTGAAGAATGATGTTCAATATTTATTATCCAACTTGCATCAGTGTATCCTTCTATTACCGAAGGAAACCCTGTTAGGACCCCAAATGGTGTATAGCGTTGATGTGAAATAAGCTAAGTAGATGGTTCCTTAGAAGAGGGCTATATAAGGAACCCAAGTATTCCTAATTAGATAGTCATTGCATTGTAACTAAGTTTAAGAAGCTGTAGAATGTAAACTTACCGAAACTCTCTACTACCGAATCTGTTCTTCTTTAAACCGAGTCTCGTTCTATCAATCATATCTTCAATTCTCATCATGACTTGCCCTATCATTTGGTATCAAAGCATTCAGGGAGTGATATTACATCACTATATCGATCTAGAGATTAAAGATTACAAATTTGAACACACTCGGTTAGATTGAATCACATTCGGTATCATCGAATTTGATAATCTGACGTTCAGATTAATGTGATAAGATCATCAAAGGTTAATTAGGTGTATTGGTGTTGATGCATTTTATGTAAGTCCCTAGACATCTAACTCACGTCCATTGCAGGTACTTCAATTTATGAGATACCATGATCACTTGTTATTATCCTATCTGTGTTTGTATGTGGTTACAAGTACTGTAAGAACGTGATATGGATGTTTGACTATGTTAGACTTAGTCAAACGTGCGAGTGAAGTCTCAATCGTACGGCTGATAGGCTCATACACACAGTTGATGCTGGGCTAAGTCACAATTATAACCAAAATGAGAAGACACGAGTGAGTGATCACCCGTACGGCTGGTGAAGCCAACTCGAACTTGTGATGGATGACTCGTACGGGTGAGTCAACAGCAGAGGTATATAAGTGTTATGTTCTTCATTTTTGGTTAAGCCTCTCTCACACACACACATACTACTCAGATCTGGTAACCCTAATTCGATTCTCTCTTAACCCAAATCACTCCTGTAGTGAATAATAGCTCTAGGCATTAATCTAATCACACAAATCCAATCCTTGTTGTGGTTTGACTAATTTAATCCCAAAAAGCTCCTCATATTCACTAGTTATGGTTTAATTCACTAATTCCGCCTTTGTGTGAATTAAACCTGTTGATTTCGAAGTTCCTAGTCATGTTTCATCATTGGTATCAGAGCATTGGTTGTGATTTCAACATCATCTAGTGATTTTTGGTGATTAATGAGTTTATTATTTTGGGTTATTGAGTTAAAAGTGATTTTAATAAAAAAGGAATCATTTTTACGTGTGTAATTGTCATTAGAGAGTGTGTTTATGTTAGTTTAGTGCTAATCCAGCTTGTGGACGAAGAAATTGAGGTTTAGCATCAATTTCTAGGGTTTTTGAGTGATTTGAGCTGAACAGCAGCTCACACGAGTGGGTCAAAGATTTTGATCACACATACGGTTGACTGTCACTCGTGAACTCACACGCACAGTTTAGCATAACATTTTGAGGTTAAGTGACAACAGTCTGATCTCACGGGTGATCAAGCGGTTGATGGTTAAACGTACGAGTAATCACACGCGTGATCATCACTCGCATGTTTGAGACTTAGTGATTGGTTCTTTTGATTGAATTGTGACACGTATGATTGAGCTGTGACACGTACGCTTGAGTTTCTGACACGTACAGTTGATACTATCACACGTACGGTTGATATCCTAAACTACACGGTTTACCTACTTAGTGATTGGTTCTTTTGATTGAATTGTGACACGTACGATTGAGCTGTGACACGTACGCTTGAGTTTCTGACACGTACAGCTGATACTATCACACGTACGGTTGATATCCTGAACTGCACGGTTTACCTTTGGTAAAGTTTTCACGATGTTTAATTCAAACGATTACGCGTTGGCTGCACCGTTAGTTCAGAGCATTACGAATATGACTCAACGATTACTCCTTGCTGAGAGTGAATCAGGAAGTGGTACGAAATGTTCGAGGTTAATGAATATGGATAAATATTCTACTTGGAAGTCGAGATTTAAGATTTGGTCTGATGGTCAGGACACAAAGCTTTGGAAGTACATTGAAACCGAATTTCGATGGCCACGTTCACCTGTTACAAATGAATTGTATACGTTACATAACATTCCTTCGGAAGAACGTGAAGAGTATAACTTGGAAAAGAAGATGTACTGTAATTTGACAAGTGCTCTTGATGGTCCGATTTTTCATCAATTTCTGTGTCATGATAATTCGTTCAAGATATGGGAAGCACTTCGTACTTTTAACGAAGGAAATACATCTTACAGAACTAGAAATGGTTTGGAATTGAAAGCTGAGTTTGATTGTTTTCACTGACAAGTTGGAGAGTCTATTACAGAATTGGTTGAAAGATATCGTCATTTGCTAGCTGAATTACACAAGCATGATGTGACCATTGATGAAAAAGACAAAGTAACATGTCTAGCTGGAGCATTACCTTTAGAATAGAATGGCTTCGTATTAACTATGAAAACCATTGGAGAACTTGCTACTACTACAGTGAACTCGTGTATTGCAAAACTTCAGGAAGAAGAACTAGAGTTGTTAAACAAAGTCAAGAGGTCTAAACAAGTTCAAGACACGAAAATGTATTGTCCAAATGGTTACACACCGCCTAAGTCAGCTCATGCACCATTTCAAACAGATTTTGTTACGAACAATCAGAATATGTATGGTTTGAATGTTAGCAGTGCACCTTTTCAACAACCTTCGTATCCACCACAATTTTCACCATGTTCTCTCAATACTCAATCACAGCCTACTTCCAATACTACAGAGTCATCTACACCGACTGCATCATATCTTCTATCTGCACTTAAGATCGAGAACTTGAGGAAAGCTGGAAAAGAAACGATTAGTGAAGATATAGCTTTGTTGTCAAGCCTTGTTAATTCTTATGATAGTTATCTTGATGGTAGTGTGGGTAACATTCATCTAACAACAGAAGATTATCATTAACTTGATAAAGATGAAGCAGAAAAGATGGATATTATGTGGGGTATGGCAAATCTTGTGAGATGAGCTAGAGATTACGAAGAGCGAACTGGAAAACCGATCAGTCTGACCAAAGATACCAAATTGGGTTTAGATATGAATTCTGTTACTTGTTACAACTGTGGAGAATTAGGTCATTTTTCAAGAGAGTGCACAAAACAGAAGAAGCAGGGTAATTGTAATCCGTTCAAGAATCAGAACTACAGTTATCAGAGTCAAACTACAAAGCATGAAATTTACATTACTGATAAAGTAAATGAAGGTGAAACAGATGAAGGTCCGAACAAAGCTTTAGTTGTCATTCATGGAGACGATGATGATTGGTCTATCAAATTTAATGTTGATGATCAATAACCTAAAGCTAACATGGCCAAGATTTCTGAAGAAAAAAAAGACTGTGTCATCGATCAAAGTATAATTGAGAAGCTGACTGCTCGTGCTGAAAGAGCTGAAAAGTTATCACGAACCATTCGGAAAGAGAAGATTCAAAAGATGGTTAAAGATAAATTCAAGAAGGCACGTGATTCAGTTCCTCGTACACCTGAATCTGGAAGTATTTCACCAACATCGTCAGAGGACTACTACTTCAACAGTTGGAAGGATAACTATGGTGATACCTCAGTGTTTGAAGAAAGTCTAGAAGCTAATCAGAGTGAAGAGACATTGGTTAATACTGATAAGGAACTAGACAAATGGAGTAAAACCTTTGCTACTGAATTGGAAATGTTAGTTCTTATGGGTGAAGGTTCAGATCTTGAAAGTGTAAGTTCAGATGTTGATAATTCAGACAAGACGTCAGAATCAGAGGTTGAAGATAAAGCTGATCATACTGGAGTAGATCAATCTGAGTTTGAAGCATTGAACAAGTAAGCAGTAGATTTACTGAAGATGTGTTTATCAGAAAGTGATCTTGAAAAGGTTTCCGGTTTGACAAGAGCTAAGGATATTTGGGACAGACTTGAGAAGATTCATTTAGGTAAAGATGCTGATACATAAGAGTTTCTTACAGACTCATCAGAATCAGAAGATGAGCTTGATGATGGGAAGAAGATAGATTACTTTGCATTTATGGCTGCGACTTCCTCATCAAATAATGCTCAACAGGGAACCAGGGTACCTGCAAACAACACCTGGATAGTGGATAGCGGCGCTTTGAGACATATGACTGGACAACTATCTCTTCTTTTGAATGTACACCCAATTAAGGGAGGTTATGTAGCTTTTACTGGAGATAAAGGAGGTCACATTTCAGCTCAGGGTTTATTGAAGAATGAAAAAGTTAGTTTCGATAAAGTGAACTATTGTCAAGAGCTTGCAAACAATTTGTTGTCGGTTTCACAAATCTATGAAAAATCATTCAAGGTAGCATTTAATGATGAATTCAGCTACATTTTGAAGCCAGCGTTTGTGATTCCTCCTAAAATGATTTTGATGAAGGCTCCTAGACAAGCTTATTTATATATGCTAGATATGAATGTTGCTACTTCAACTGCTGAACATCATCAAGATTTTGTTTCTAAAGCGACTAAATAAGATTCTATTACGTGGCACAAACGCATGGGTCATTTAAGTTTTCAGAAGATGAACCATCTGGTTTACAACAATCTTGTAGAAGGTGTTGATCTTCAATCTTTTCAGATTCTAGGTACATGTGATCCATGTAAGATGCGTAAACAGAGCAAGAAAGCTCATAAGTTGGTAAAGTATAATCCAATATCTGCTCCACTTGAATTGTTACATATGGATCTCTTCGATCCAATCTGTTTTGAAAGCATTGATGGGAGTAAGTATTGTCTGGTTGTAACTGATGATTATTCAAGATTATCTTGGGTAATGTTTTTGAAAGAGAAGTCCGATACGTTTGAAAACTTGAAAGTGCTAATCAATCGATTAGAGACAGGTTTCAATTTAAAGGTAAGAAAGATTTGTTGCGATAACGGTACAGAATTCAAGAATCAGTATCTTGCAGGTTTTTGTATTGAAAAAGGTATCAATATGTAGTTCAGTTTTGCATACGCTCCTCAGATGAATGGTGTTGCTGAAAGAAAGAATAGAGTATTAATTGAGACAGCTAGAACAATGCTAGCAGATTCATCATTACCTATTCATTTTTGGAGTGAAGCTGTTGCAAATGCATGTTACACTATGAGTCGAGTTCTGACTGTTAAACGACTGGGTAAAACGTGCTATGAGCTATTGCATGGGTGAAAACCATTGTTAAAGCATCTAGAACCATTTGGTGCACCGTGTACCATCTTGAAAAGAAAACCAGGAAGTAAGTTTGATTCAAAAGTGGTTACTGGAGTGTTTCTTGGGTATAGTTCTCCTAACAAGCGAGTTTTCAACAATGAGACAAGATGTGTTGAAGAATGGTCTGAAGTTGAGGTCCAGAGGAATCATATGAAGAGTGCTTATAAGAGTCATCCTTGGATTTATAACTATGATGAGCTGATTGATTCATTCAATCTTGCTCCAGATCAGACGAAGAATGAAGTTGAGTTACAAATGTTGTTCGATCTACAGAATGAACCAGAAGTTTATGCACCTACATCAACTCCAACTCCATTACCCACTGTAATTGAACCAGTTCAAGATTCAGATCATGACATTGATCCAGTGTACGATACCTGCGGATATGATATTTCAAGTGAGAATTCTGAAAATTAAGAAGATATTGGAGATACCACGAATCTACACCATGAGATATCTGTTCCTGCACAACCAGTTCCCAGAACTACAGCTGCTCATCCTAGAGAGAATATTATTGGAGATCCAAATGCATGTGTTAGAACAAGAAGGCAATTTCAGTTTGATGGTCAAGTTGATACTCATATGACAGCTGCTGCTGCATACTTCGAGTACTCATGTCGTATTTCTAGAATCGAGCCAAAGATGACTAAAGATGCGTTGAAGCATGTTGATTGGGTAATGGCTATGCAAGAAGAGATTCAACAATTCCATCGTTTAGATATTTGGAAGCTAGTTACCAAACCGCATGGGGCTAAGGTAATTGATCTCAAATGGGTTTGGAAGTGCAAGTTTGACGAAGACGGCAATGTTATCCGTAACAAAGCACGATTAGTTGCTAAAGGTTATCAGCAAGATCCTGAATTCGATTATGATGAAGTTTTTGCTCCTGTTGTCAGATTGGAGGCCATTCGCATTTTTCTGACTTTTGCTTCATTTATGAAGTTTAAAGTATTTCAAATGGATGTTAAGAGTGCATTTCATTATGGCAAGCTAAACGAACGAGTATATGTCATTCAACCTCCGGGTTTTAAAGATCATATTCATCCTAACAAAGTTTACCGGTTACGAAGAGCCCTATATGGTTTACATCTAGCCCCAAGAGCTTGGTATGGACGTTTGTCAAGTTATCTGCTCGAAAAAGGTTATCAAATTGGCACGGTAGATTGTACTCTGTTCACAATGGTTAAAGATGGTGATATTATTTTGGTCCAGATCTATGTAGACGACATTATTTTTGGTGCTAATAAGCAGGAACTCGTCGATGAGTTCGAACATGTGATGAAGGACGAATTCGAAATGAGCAAATTGGGTCTCTTACATTACTTTCTTGGTTTACAAGTCGAACAGACTAGTAATGGTATTTTTCTTCATCAAGCAAAGTATATAAATGATATACTCGAACGTTTTGGTATGACTCAAGAGCATCATGTGTCGACCCCACTAGCTGTGAATCATGGTATTTCGTTAGACTGTGAAGGGGATCCTGTTGATCCTACATACTATCGAGCAATCATCGGATCACTTATGTATCTTACTGCATCTAGGCCAGATATTATGTTCGTAACATGTATATATGCTCGTTATCAAGTTAATCCGAATACAGTTCATCTTACAGCTGCCAAAAGAATTCTACGTTATCTGTTGTATTCTCCCAATCTCGGCATCTGGTATTCGAACGAAGACAAGTTTGATCTTGTAGCTTACAGTGATTCAGACTATGCAGGTTGCAAAATCAATAACAAGTCTACATCAGGAGGATGTCAGTTTCTAGGAGAAAGGCTGGTGACCTAGCAGTGCAAGAAACAAACTGCAGTTGCGCTTTCCACGTGTGAAGCTGAATATATCGCTGCTGCTAGTTACTGCTCGCAAGTTTTTTGGATCCAACAACAACTTCGCGATTACGGACTAAGAATCTCTTTCTCTCTTCTTTATATTGATAATACTGTTGCTATTGTAATTACTAAGAATCCTGTGCAACATTCTAAGACTAAACACATAGGTGTTAAATATCATTTTCTTAGGGATTGCCATGAGAAAAAGATTATTGAGGTTAAGAGAATAGGTACTAAGGATCAGAGGGCTGACTTATTCACTAAGGCTTTTGATAATTCTAGGTTCTTGCTACTGTTAGAGATGAATGGCATTGTTGATCGAGACAAAGTGATTTCGGATGATGTGTTTGAGGGTTAATCAAACTTTTAGACTTTGCATGTAGGATGTATGACATATAGATTTTAGTTTCTTATTATATGTATTGCATATTTGTTGCTTACTGTCTGCATTTCCTTGCATAATTTCTTTCATGTTTGCATGCTAGTCTGTAGTTATTTTCTGTTTCTTTTGTTAAAATGCTAAAAGATAAAAAGATTTTATGCTTTAGTATTTTAGGGGGAGTATATGTTTCAACAGAAAATACCTAAAAAGTGTAAAATGCTTCATCAGAAAACCCTAAAAAGTTAAAAAAATCCGAAAATGAGCTTGTTTTGATTAATCTGAGGGAGATGAAGAAATTACTGTACTGAGAATTGATATATTTGATTAGTAAGGACTGATTTGAACGTTTATGTTTATCTGTTGTGTGATGTACTGATAGATGTGATTTATGAATTCTTGGCATTAGACAATCATAATAAGAATAACGATCATCTAAGATTCAGAAGTCATGAACGATCTGTAGCGTTTGAAGGTAGTCACCTAATTATCTACGAAATCGTATCTAATGATAATTGTTAAGGAACTCAACAGTCGGTTGAGGGTATCCCCTATCTTAATTGATAATCACTAGAAAAGGTTGGGGGTGGATTTTAAGTTGAGAATTATCTGTTTGGCTGGTGCATACCACGTTATCACGGGCCTAAGACTTTATAATCGAAACTAAACCTCGAAAATTTCAGAGAAAATTGGTTTATGTCGAAAGTAAGTGTCCCTTCTCGCTTAAGGTTGAAAAGTATAGTTCCTTATTGCGGGCTGATGTGCGTAGAGGTGTATATGAAATAATATTAATTTTTACTAGGAAATACTATTAAATACGATACAATTTTACACAAGTTATTTATTTATTTATAGAGTGAATATACCTAAACCTTGCTACAACACTTATAGGCAGTGTACCTAATCGTACAGTAGCGTAGTTTTTAATAAGTCTGGTTCATCCACAGGGAACTAGCCAAGTTTAACGCTATATTTTTAAAAACTATATTTGTATATAAATAAATATATATATATATATATATATATATATATATATATATATATATATATATATATATATATATATATATATAAATATAAGAAGTATTATTATTATTATAAAAGGGGGTTTTTACCGTTTAATGACTGGTTTGTCGATTTTATGTCTTAAGTCGCAGTTAAAACCTAATGTAAAAAAATAAATATAACTTAATTTAAAGCATGAAGTAAATGACAATAATTAAAGTGCGATAAATAAAATAACGATAAATAAAATTGTGATAATTAAAAAGTACGATAATTAAAATGACAATAAATTAAAGTGCGATAATTAAAAGTGCAATTAAATATGAAATAAAGGAATTATGCTTATTTAAACTTCCGTAATCATGATGTTCGACGTGTTGTTTTTAGTACCATGGGTTAATTTTCCTTTGTCCTGGATTATTTGATATGTCCATACAGTTTTGTCCATAATAGTCCATCAGTCATAAATATAAAGTGCGAGAGTCTTCGTCAAATTATCTTTATACCCGAAGTCAAATATTCCAACTAATCGGGGATTCGAATTGTAACAAGGTCTTAATACGTTGTTTAATGAATACACCAGGTTATCGACTGCGTGTAATCGAAGGTTTTATTACTTTGTTAACAATTACACCAATTACCCTTGAATGTAATCCACCCCTGTTTCAACTAGTCCATTAACTATTAATCCAGTTCCGTGTCCATTAAAATGAACAATTATTGGTATTTATAGATATCCCGCCCACCGTACCCGATTAAGCATATGTGGTTATTTATAGATACGTCAAATTATAACCTTTATATTAAATTAACGAGGTATCGTTAAGTTAATATAAAACCCATTAAAAGCCCATAGTCTAATTTCCACAAGTGTCGTTCTTTTATCAAAACCCCAATTATGGTCCAAAGCCTAATTACCTAATTTTAATATTTAGCCCAACATCATGATTACTTCGGCATTAAATAAGCATAATAATAACTTAGGTACGAGATATTCATTTAAAAAGGTTGAACATAACTTACAATGATTAATAATAGCGTAGCGTTACACGGACAGAATTTCGACTTACACCCTTACAACATTCGCTAACATACCCTTATTATTAAAATTAAAATTAAAATTAAAATTAAAATTAAAATTAAAATTAAAATTATAATATATATATATATATATATATATATATATATATATATATATATATATATATATATATATATATATATATATATATATATATATATATATATATATATATCGTTGAGTGATAAAGAGAAAAAGATGTTTTTCGTTGTGCAGAATTCGTTGCCTTTTATAGGCCCACATTTTACTGTGCAGCTCCGCGAGTGCGGAGTTTTTACCCTTCTAACCTCCGCGAGTGCGGAGGTTCGCATTCCAGCTCACACAAATTGGATCCTAGGCTGCCGACGTTTATTTTTATAATATATAAATATAATATATATATATAATTTACATAATTAATTATATATTATATTATATTTATATACATAATTAATTTGTAACTTTCAGTCCATTGCGTCGTGCGTTATTAGTTAGTTCATGTCCTGGTTCCGGTTTTTCGAACATCCTTTTGTACGATTTAATAATTTGAACTTTGCGTTTTGCGGCTCGTACTCTTGTACTTTTGAGACGTTTCTCATCAATAATTTGAACCTCTTTGACTGTACTTTGTACTTTTTAGCTTTTTGGTCATTTGCGTCTTTAATTCGTCGAATCTGCCTTTTGTCTTCACCTTTTATTATTTAAACGAATATCACTTGTAAATAGGACAATTGCAACTAAAAGCTTGTCTTTCTTGAGGAATAATGCTATGAAATATATGTTCATTTTTAGCATTATCAAATATTCCCACACTTGAGCGTTGCTTGTCCTCAAGCAATATAGTACTTTGATTAAAAACATACTTGAATCACTTCTTTATTCTTCACACTTTGTACATCAGTGATTTCAATACGGCGGTATGAACAATGATAGTAACGATATGGTTTACAGTCCCACATGACTATGAAAATTTAGATCCTTTAAGGAAATTAGATCTTTATGAAAACATTTGATCTTTTGAAAATTTAAGCTAGATTTTACCCTAGATAAGTTTTCCGAAATAACCCTTCACCGGTGTTTGCAAATTGTTTTTGTGGGTTGTGTGGGTTTTATATTTAAAAATTTTAGCTCAAAACTTGCGGTTTTGTGTCACCCACTTGCTAACCTTGTATTGGGAAAGCAACACGTCCAGTATACTTGCTCCGTATATTACCTTTCGGTAAACTACCGTCCGGTTGTAAAGGAAAGCGTTGAACAAGCAACTGTTAAGGCAATGTCTAATGACATGCAGATGTTCATGGTCCACAACGTGTCGGATGAAATTACTATCCTTTGTAGGAGCAATAGTAAAGATCACCCTATAATTTTTCGGTCTGGCACAAGGTCCTGTCTTCGAACATGCTATGCAACCACCGTTCTTACTGTTGACACCCGATTTGATTCAGGTGACCTAATGAATTCTGGTGAATTCTTAGGATTTTACGTTCAATGGTAATGAACACATTGAAAATAGGTTTTCAGAAAACAAATCGGTTTTAATTTGATCAAAATATTTTCTCGTTCAAGCTCGAGTTTAGATATCATCGAATTCCATGAGTTTGTAATTCTCAATCTTTAAGGTCAATCTCAAGGATTGCGTAATATCAGGCTTATAAGCTGATTTTTAATCTTTAAGGAGATTATCCTTTCTGGGGATCTGATTCATTAGTCTTATAAGCTAATTTGCACGGTGCCTCCCCATTGTATGAGACAGATCCTCTCATGGTTAGGATAAGTCTGACCACATGGCGACCCTGTTTGATGCTGAGGTCCGTGGATTTCCAGTTGTTTTTCGAGAAAACTTTTCAAGGTTTTTCGTAGACTCTACAACTGGTCTGGATGACAACTTCATGACCTAAATCAAGAAGCGCGTGTCTTTTTCTCTCAGAAGACTTTACTTCCTTTTAAATTACAATAAACTGGGTAAAACTTATTAATATCGTCCAAAACAAAAGTATTTTCAATTATTTGTACAAAAATATGTGATATATGTTCTAAATAACTTGGTAAATTTTTCCCACACTGGGCTTTTATTTTCCTTTCTTTGCCTTTTTATTGTCCTCTATTCCATTTTAAATAAATTCTAATATTTTGGGTTGTTTCTCAATTTATGTCCTTTCCGAGGTAACAATAATTTCGGTGTTAACACCTAGTTTTATCGTTCATAAATATGCATAAACATGATTTTGAATTTATTTATTTGAAAATTTTGAAAAATTTTACTAGAATTGGGTAGTCAGTATATAAGACTAGGGTTGTTCTTTATTATTAGAGAGCATTAGATTCTAATACAACTACTGCGTTACTAGTATTTTTAATGGTAACCAAGTATATAAGTCAAAAATTTTTAAAAATCCGAAAGAATTTAACCCCTTCCCACACTTAAGATCTTGCAATGCCCTCATTTGCAAGAAATCAGTACAATTTAAATTATTGAGGTTGATTAGTGTAGAAAAATGATTAAATTTTACCAAAGTTTCCAAACATATTGGCGTTTGTTTGTTTTTTTTTATTTTTTTATAAATATTTTTGGCATACTTTAGATCAATAAGATTAAAAATAATGATAATAAAATTTCTCATCCCGCCCTCAGGTAAAGCAATTTCGGTTCAACGACATAGTCTTCAACTCACGACGAATTTTAGAAATCATTTTTTAACTTCAATGAAATAAAGTAAATTTTTGTTTTTAAATTTACACCAAACTTAAATTTAAAATGCATAGAATTAAAAATTCATATAAATATTATTAATATTTTTATACATTAATTTTACAAACTTATATTGAAAATATTAATTTTTAAAATATTTACAAACTTAAATATATGAATTTATAAAAATTTATAATATTAATTTAATATTTATATATTAATTTTAAAAACAAGTTAAAAATAAAATTAAAAATCTTTTTGGTCTTTTATCCCACTTTAATCAATCAAATATAATCAAAAATATACGCCCCACTTTTGGTAAAGTAATTTTGGCTATATTACCTAGTTTTACTCCTGACAAATTTTTGAAATATTTTGGATTGATTGATTAAAGATATTTATACCTTATGAATAAACGGTAAATTTCGCAGTGATGTAATAAATTTTTGTATGATATCAATAATTTCGGTTACGCATACCTAATTTTATTGAATACCAATTTAATACTTTATAGCAAACGATTCAGCGTTTATTATCAAATGGTTAAAAGCAATAAAAAAATAAAAACTGTACATACTTACCTGTGAGAAAGAATTCTCAGAGACCTGCTTTAGCCGACTCATATGAGAGTCGTGTGATTTGGTTCTCCATAGCTACATAAGCGTAACCTCGATTCTTCAATATCTTTTCTTTTAAACATATGAACGGTCCTTCTCTGCATAGAGTAACAAATTCGTTATTTGAACATTTACCTTCGTGTGACCATTTTTCACATTTATAACATCTTTCAAGGTGTCGTGCTCTTCTTTTTGTTGCGGATTTTGATTTTCCTTTACCCAAATGTATCTTATGATGATCTTTTCTGAGTTCTTTTCTTACTCCGTCCATTTTTTCTCTTATGAATGATACCAGTTCACTCGGAAGTGTGTCATTATTACGTTTAGTAATCATAGCGTGTAGCATTAGACCATGGTTCAAATCAAAGGAATTCTTCATCTCGTAAAACCTAAAAAAAAATAAAAATTCAGAATGGGGGGAGAAGACTAGTTCTTTAGGGTCTGCTAGGGAAAGACCATTCGGATTCCATTCTCGGAAACTACACGAAAATAGAATATCTGACTTTAACAGAAATACATATTACCCTAAAAATATTCGAACTCCCCACACTTAGTTAGATGTGGTGTTGAAATTGTGATTAACGTTATTTTCAATTGGATCATCAACAACTTGTATATTTCTGATTTTTACTTCAAGCCAATTGTTGATTTCCTCTGTAACTTTCACAAATTCAACTAACATTGCCTTTTCTTTTGGCGATAAATTGGATACTAATCAGTTACATAACTTAAAGTTTCCCTTAATCCTAGCATCGTGAATCCGTTTATAAAGTTTCTTCGTTGAACTGTTAAAAACGGGTTCATCTAATTTCGTATCATCAATGGGGTTCTTTGTTATCGGATCATCATTAAGTGTTTCTTCATCTTCCCCATACTTATGCGTTTTTATTGGTTTAACAGTTTTGGTTGGTGGAGATCTAAACTTTCGGTTCACAAAGGTGACTAATTTATCACCATCCCTAATTGTCATTCTACCTTCTCTTACATCAATGAACGCCTCGGTGGTTGCTAAAAATGGGCGACCTAAAATTAGAGGAATATCAAGTTTTCCTTCATATTAATAACTATAAAGTTTGCAACAAAGGTCAAACTTCCCACTTTAACAACTAAATTATTTGCTATTCTAACCAGGTGTTTAATGGTTAGGTCAAATGATTGAACACCTATTTTGGTTGGTTTTAATTTACCCATACCTAATCTTTTGTATAAGGAAAGAGGCATAATTTTTGCACTTGCTCCTAAATCTGCGAGTCCATTATATATAGCACCATCATTAAGCAAGCAAGAAATGATAAATTCACCCGGGTCTCCTACTTTAGTAAGTCGAGTTGGTTTGTTAACCTTTTTCGGGTGTTCTTTTCTTGGTTCTTTCACTTCTATTTGAATTTCATTTCTTGGAATGGGAGGTTTGTATATAAATTCTTCTTCATCACTCCAATTTGAATCCTCCCCATTTTTCAATTTTGATTTTTCATATGTTGTTGATAACATATTTATGTTTTCATTTTGAAGGTTTTCTTGGGTGGTGAAATTATGATTGACTTCATTGTCAACTTCCATCGGACCATGAATGTAATGTTTAACTCTGTGACCATTAACTTTAAATTCAATCCCATTTGAATTTATTAACTCTATTGTTCCGTATGAGAAAACTCTTTTGACTATAAATGGTCCAGACCATATTGATTTCAATTTTCCAGGAAATAGCTTGAATCGTGAATTGAAAAGAAGAACTCTGTCTCCTTCTTTAAATTCTTTTGAACTTCTGATTCTTTTATCATGCCATTTCTTTGTTCTTTCCTTATAGATTAAGGATTTTTCATATGCCTCAAGTCTTAATTCTTATAATTCATTTAGTTGACTTAACAGTAGACGTCCGGCTTCATGTAAATCAAGATTACATGTCTTCAAAGCCCAAAATGCTTTGTGTTCAATTTCTACTGGAAGATGACATGCTTTTTCGTAAACGAGTTTAAAAGGTGTGGTTCCAATTGGAGTTTTGTAGGCTGTTCTAAAAGCCCAGAGTGCATCCTCCAATTTAATGGACCATTCCTTCGGATTTGATCCTACGGTTTTCTCTAGAATACGTTTTAATGCTCGGTTGGTATTTTCAACTTGTCCACTTGTTTGTGGATGATAAGCGGTTGAGAACTTTCTAAAGTTGATTATTACAAAAATGAGTACCCCGATCACTTATTAAAGCTTTCGGTGTTCCAAACCTAGCAAAAAGACGTTTTAAAAAGTTGACTACAACTCGTGCATCGTTAGTTGGGAGAGCTTGTGCTTCTGCCTATTTAGATACATAATCAATGGCAACGAGAATGTAGAGATTATTATGAGATTTTGGAAATGGACCCATAAAGTCAATACCCCAAACGTCAAATACTTCACATACTTGAATGACATTTTGTGGCATTTCATCACGTTGACTTATTTTTCCGGCCCTTTGACAAGCATCACAGGATTTGCAAAGAAGGTGTGCGTCTTTGAAAATTGTAGGCCAATAAAATCCAGCATCGTAAACTTTTCTTGCTGTGAGTTGAGGCCCATAATGCCCTCCTGTTGGTCCTGTGTGACAATGGTTTAAGATTTGACTGGCTTCATCTCCGAATATACATCGGCGTATTATTCAATCGGGACAACTTTTAAGCAAATGTGGATCTTCCCAGAAATAGTGTTTTATATCACTAAAGAATTTCTTTCGTTTTTGGTACGACAACCCTTTTTTCAAGGAATTCACATACTAAGTAGTTTGCATAGTCTGCAAACCATGGAATTTCACTACAATCTATCTTCAATAGATATTCATCAGGAAAGTTATCTTGTATGGCCGATTCATTGAGAACTTCTAATTCAGGATTTTCAAGACGAGAAAGATGATCAGCGGCGAGATTTTCTGCTCCCTTTTTATCTCGGATTTCAATATCAAACTCTTGTAAGAGTAAGATCCAACGGATTAATCGTGGTTTGGCATCTTTTTTCGAAAATAGGTATCTAAGAGCAGAATGGTCGGTATAGACCACCGTTTTAGCTAGAACGAGATATGAACGAAATTTGTCAAAAGCAAAGATAATAGCAAGGAGTTCTTTTTCAGTAGTTGTGTAGTTCGTTTGTGCTCCTTGTAACGTCTTACTAACGTAATAAATAGGTTGAAATTGTTTTTCAATCCTTTGTCCTAAAACGGCTCCCATTGCAAAATCACTTGCATCGCACATGAGTTCAAATGGTAGATTCCAATTTGGAGTTATCATGATCGGCGCATTAATGAGTTTTTCTTTAAGAATATTAAAAGATTTGATGCATTCATCTGAAAAGATGAATGAAGCATCCTTTACTAGGAGTTTATTCATAGGAGTGGCAATTTTAGAAAAATCCTTTATAAAACGTCGGTAAAAACCGGCATGCCCTAGAAAACTCCTAACTCCTATAACATTGGTGGGATGTGGAAGTTTAGCAATTACATCTACTTTAGCTCTATCCACTTCAATTCCTTCTTTTGAAATTTTATAACCAAGAACGATGCCTTCTTTAACCTTGAAATGGCATTTCTCCCAATTAAGAACTAGATTTGGTTGTTCGCATCTAATAAGCATTCGTTCAAGATTAACTAGACATGATTCAAAAGTATCACCGAAGATTGAAAAGTCATCCATGAAAACTTCCATGCATTCTTCTATCATGTCGTGAAAAAACGCCATCATGCACCTTTGAAAGGTTGCAGGGGCGTTGCAAAGTCCAAATGGCATGCGTTTGTAAGCAAAAGTACCATAAGGGCACGTGAACGTGGTTTTCTCTTGATCTTAGGGTGCTATTGGAATTTGAAAGTATCCGGAGAAACCGTCAAGAAAACAATAGTAACTATTCCCGGCTAATCTTTCCAACATTTAATCAATGAAAGGTAAGGGAAAGTGATCTTTTCGGGTGGCGTCATTTAATTTTCTATAATCAATACAAACACGCCATCCTGTTACAGTCCTAGTAGGAATAAGCTCATTTTTCTCTTTTGTGATGACAGTCATGCCACCTTTATTAGGTACACATTGACCTGGGCTTACCCATGGACTATCAGAGATTGGATAAATTAAACCTGCATCGAGTAGTTTAATAATTTCTTTCTTAACAACATCTTCCATTTTCTTTCTATTTGTGATTAGATCTTTCAAGAATTTAGCATATCTTGGCATTCCTGAAATTACATCAATGAAAGGAAGATTTACATTTATCTGTTTAAACATATCCAAGAATTTGGATTGCTCGGCTTCAAGTCTCTTTTTTCTCATTTTACTTGGGTAAGGAAGCAGTGGTTGGTATAGTTTAACATAAAGTTTTGCCTTAACTGTGTTATCTTCATTAACCTTTTCAACTACCGTTTCTTTTTTCTTATCTTGCTCAGATTGTGGTTCTTGTGGAGTAGGAATAGAGTCATCAGAAATTACAGGTATTTTAGGTGGTTTAAGTGTAATACCACTTATTGTGGTAATAGCTTTAACTGTTTCATTCCGGGGGTTAGCATTTGTATCGCTAGGTAAACTTTCCGGTTTTCTTTCACCTATCAACCTTGCTAGGTTGCTCACTTCTTGTTCCAGATTTTGAATAGAAGCTTGTTGATTTCTAAATGCTTAAGCATTCTGTTCATTAGTTTGTTTCTGAGATGTGAAAAATTGAGTTTGAGATTCAACTAGCTTCAACATCATATCTTCTAAATTTGGCTTTTTATCATCGGTTTGTGGTGGTTTGTTTTGAAAAATAGGTCTTTGCTGATTGTAAGTATTATTAGATACTTGTTGATTACTAGGACCTTGTTGGTTGTTGTATGGAACATTTTGGTTATAATTCTGGTTTTGATTGTAGATTGGTCTTGGTGGTTGATAATTATTCTGATAATTATTTCCAGGCCTTTGGTTCATGTATGAAACATTCTCTCTTTGTTCCAATGTTTGTTCAATACTGAGACAATCTTTTGTCAAATGTGGTCCTTCACACTGCTCACAACTAATTCGTATTGTGTGAATATCTTTAGTCATCTTTTCCATTCGTCTCTCGACAGCATCTATCTTTGCAGAAATGGAATCAAAGTCATGGCTAGAATCGGCTCTAGCTGCTTTAGATGATCTAATGATATCTTTTTCTTGGTGCCACTCATGTGAGTGGGAAGCAGTGTTATCAATAATTTTGTAAGCGTCAGTTGCGGTTTTCTTCATAATGGAACCACCAGCTGCTATATCGATGTCTTTTCTTGTAGTGATGTCGCATCCTTGGTAGAATATTTTTACTATTTGATAAGTGTCTAAACCATGTTGCGGACATCCTCTCAATAACTTTCCAAATCTTGTCCATGCCTCATACAGAATTTCATTTGGCTTTTGTGTAAACGTAACAATTTCTCCTTGAAGTCTTACGACTTTAGATGCCGGAAAGAATTGTTTAAGAAAATTTTCAACAAAGACATCCCATGTATCAATCGCCCCTTCAGGTAACGATTCCAACCAATCTTTGGCTTCTCCCTTTAAAGTCCAGGGAAATAACATGAGATAGATCTGTTCATTCTCCACTTCTCTTATTTTGAATAAAGTACAAATCTTATTAAAGGTACGAAGATGTTCATTTGGATCTTCCTTCGGCGCACCACTAAATTAGCATTGATTAGTCACCATGTGTAGGATTTGTCCTTTGATTTCATAATCTGGTGCATTAATGTCTGGTTGAGTAATTGCGTGACCTTGGCCAGTGCGTTTAGCTCTCATTCGGTCTTCCATACTTAGAGGTTCCAGATTTTCCACTATTGAATTTGTTGAATCTGAATCATTAGAGGATTCTGATTTAATGGTTTGTTCCTCGACAATCTCTGTTTGAATGATTGGTGGTTCCGGAGGAAAAATTAATGGTTCAGGATCTCTAAATTGTCCCTGAATATCCTCCGGATTCTCAATTGTGAGGTCGGGTTCAAAAATTGGATTATCGGAATTTTGAATTGGAGTACTTGGTCGACTTGATGACGATTCTAAAGAAAAATCAACGGCGACAATATTGGCTAGATGTCTTGATCGAGTTACAGGTGGTGAATGTTTTGCTCAGTGCATTCACTGAATATCCTATTAGTTATAAAAAGAAAGAAAAATTATATAAGTTATCCAATTAATAGACTTTTCTGCTTTTGCCCACGTTTCGAATAGCCAAAAGATGTAGCAGGGAGCCAGAACCCTTTAAATCGGAAGCTCACAACTCAGCCACTAACAAATCCAACTATTGCTATGAAGCAGAAAATTTTGGATGTCTATCAATTTAACCGCTTAAAATAATTTTTCGTCGAAATTTAAAGAAATTTTAGAGAAGAAATAGAAAATTCTATGTCCTAAAAACTAGAGCGTCGAAAAATAAGAAAGAAAAGAGTGCGTTGAAAACGTCGAAAAATAAAAGGTCGAAAAATAATAAAAAGAACTTAGCGAGTCGAAACTTAGAAGTCTAAAAACTAAGAATTAAAAGTTGCGTCTAAAGGTATTAAAACTTAAAAGGAATACTATATCGAAAACGGCAATAACTTAAAAAGTTCTAAAATTTATAAAACGGCGTCACAAAATTCTAAAGCACCTAAATCTTAGTCTAAAGAAAAAGCACTTAAGGGATTTTACGGCAAAGCTTAAGAATCTAAAAATAAAAATAAACTACGGCAAATACTAGTCTTAAAACTAATTACGAGCGAAAAATACAAATATTACGATTAGACGACTAAAAAGGTACGAAATAAAAATAAAACTTAAAGTTGTAAAAAAATACAATTTTTATATTTTATTTTATAAAAGTATTAATTTTATATATTAATAAAACTAATTTAAACTAAAATACACAAAATATAAATTAAAACTAAACTAGGTTAAATAATAATAATAATAATAATTAATTCAAACCCTAATTAGGGTTTAATAATAATAATTATTAATAATACTCCGTAATTAATTGCAGTACCAGGTTGAACCTGTCAGGGTAGCTCCGCGAGTGCGGAATGTTTGCTGCCCCAAAACTCCGCGAATGCGGAGGTTGCAGTTTCAGTTGAAGTGCAGGTCGAAATATTACAGGTTCAGTTAATTTTTTTTTACTTTTTTGTTTTGTTTTTAATTTTCTGTTTTTATTATATAGAAAATGTTTTATAATATAACTAAAACTTATATTTTGAATAAAAATTACTTATTAGTATTTTATAACTAAAAATACTTTTTTTTAAAGACTTAAAGATATATATATATTTTTTATATTTTTATATTTATGATATTTAAAAACTTATGTAAATATATTTTTACAAAAATAACTTAAAAACTAATTTTTTTTTTACTTTTTAATAGCGTCTTGCTTCGGCGTTAAGTGTTGTTCCCCGGCAGCGGCGCCAAAAATACTTGATGTTAAAACGAAGGGGTACTAAATACTATAATATTTTTACTAGGAAATATTATTAAATACGATACAATTTTACACAAGTTATTTATTTATTTATAGAGTGGATATACCTAAACCTTGCTACATCGCTTATAGGCAGTGTACCTAATCGTACAGTAGTGTAGTTTTTAGTAAGTCCGGTTTGTCCACAGGGAACTAGCCAAGTTTAACGCTATATTTTTAAAAACTATATTTGTATATAAATATATATATAAATATAAGAAGTATTATTATTATTATAAAAGGAGTTTTTACCGTTTAATGACCGGTTTGTCGATTTTATGTCTTAAGTCGCAGTTAAAACCTAATGTAAAAAAATAAATATAACTTAATTTAAAGCATGAAGTAAATGACAATAATTAAAGTGCGATAAATTAAAGTGCGATAAATAAAATAACGGTAAATAAAATTGCGATAATTAAAAAGTACGATAATTAAAATGACAATAAATTAAAGTGCGATAATTAAAAGTGCAATTAAATATGAAATAAAGGAATTATGCTTATTTAAACTTCCGTAATCATGATGTTCGATGTGTTGTTTTTAGTACCATGGGTTAATTGTTGGGATTTAACAAGTTCCATTATACTTAAAACCATTTAAGAATCAATTAAAAACGGAAGCGTGTAATTATAAATTTTTACTTGTTAAACTTTAACCATTTAAAGCTAAATCCCAATTAGGATCAAGTTTTGAATATATATGCTTACAAACTAAAGAAAGTTAAAAGGATTATACCTCCTCAAAACTTATGTTTGAGGGCTGCAAAACCTTGAATGATGATGAAGAAAGTGATGAAACCAAGCACCAAACTATCACCTTAACACCCTTGCTTTGTTGTAAACCTTGGACACCTTTAAACCCAAGCTTAAAACCACTTTGTTTATGCTCAAAATCGACCAGCTGCTGCTGTCCAAAATGGGCAGAAACTTTGTGAAGATGATGATGAAATTATGCCTCTAACTTGAAGCCTCAAGTGTGCTATACCCCAAGCTTTCAATCACCAACACTTTCTTTGTTTGGTTAGGATTTAGACACTTATTTGCTAGAACACCAAGCTCAAGAACCTCTCTTTTTCCCTCACCAAATTCGGCCAGCAGCATTCAAGTGAAGAATGAGAGAGTATTTTTGGTTCTAAGTGCAAGTCTTGAGTCAAAATCTTGGTTATATGAAACTAGCATGCACATGAGGGAATGTGTTCTTAAAAGTAACAAAAAAATGCATGTGTTAGACATCCTAGGAGTCCTAAAACCGTCCACCACCAAGGGGTTTTAAAAAAAAAGAGTTATTTTTTAAAACTAGTTAAAATACCATGCATTTTATTAAGTTACTTGTATATTTTATAAAACCATTTATAAAATATAACACAATGTAATTATTTAAACCTATAAATAATTAAATATAAATTATCCAAATAATTTATCTCAAGTGATAATATTTTAGAAAACCCATTTTCTAAAATCCAAGTGTCGCGTATTTATTTAACGATTCAATCGTCAAGATTAAATACAGTTAAAGTGTCGGTAAGCTTGTTATTAGGTATGACCCGACTTGGATCATAACAGGTTAGCCACGTTAATTTAATATGTCTCTCGGGCATACGAAATACCTTCAATCTCCCACTTGCACGAGAAACATAAGAAATTAATGCAAGTGATGGATACAGCCTAACACACCGTCCATCACCCCTAATATGTTATGACTTTGTGCCATTCAATAACATCATCCCTTTCGAGTTCCCTTCTCGAATATGAATAGGTGAATTTTTCATTATATCCTTTCATCCTAGATGTCATGTCAAATCCAAGAGATACAGAGTGACCACTCTCTTATAGACTCAACTTTATCAGGCCTTAGACATCTTACTCTCAACGAATAAGAGGGACAAATTCCATCTTGACTACATACGTCCTAGATACACACTTTGTATTATACCTGAGCTCTTCCTTATGTACTACCATATTTCAGAATAGCGAAGGAAAGAGTCAAGGCATAATACTCGGTGAATATCAGGATCCAATATGTATCTCAGGTCAGAGGATACGATGATATTCGCCTTTACTCAAGATTACATGTGATCAACCACAAAGGCTCCATACAGTAAATCTTGAGAGCGGGTCTTCCAATATTTGTATCCCACGAATATCTATGAACCTTGGCAGCAACCCTGCCCCACATTCAACCTATGAATGTATACCAATCCAAGTTCATAATAGTCTAAACCTCACACTCATTCCCACAAATGTGATCGACTACGGAATTTAGAATAATAGCTTATTCATGGATAACCAATATTTGTATCCCACAAATATCTATGAACCTTGGTAGCAACCTTGCCCCACATTCAGTCCGTGAATGTATACTAATCCAAGTTCATAATAGTCTAAACCTCACACTCATTCCCACAAATGTGATCGACTACGGAATTTAGAATAATAACTTATTCATGGATAAAATATGCAAAATAGGAACTTAACTCAAAAATAAATTAAACCATAATTATATTAATGAGTTTGAACCACTTCGTCCCGTTACAATACTTAAAATAGATCATGACCAATCACTAGAATATCGAAGCCCTAATGCACAAACATGTCCTTCATGTTTTGCTCCATATAAGAGTTTCGTGAGTGGATCCGCTATGTTATGATCTGTGTGAATTTTGCGAATACATATCTTTCCCTTTTCAACTTCATCCCTAATGTAGTTGAATCTCCGCTCAATGTGACGGGTCTTTTGGTGAGCACGAGGTTCCTTGATTTGAGCAATCGCACCTTCGTTGTCACAAAAGATCTCAAGAGGGCCTTGAATGGTAGGAACCACTCCTAAGTCGTCGATGAATTTCTTCATCCATGCAGCTTCCTGAGCTGCCAATGAGGCGGCAATGTACTCCGATTCTGTAGTGGATAATGCAACAACATCTTGTTTTGAACTCTTCCAAGAGACCGCACCTCCATTTAATGTAAATACATAACCGGATTGTGATCGAGAATCATCTCGATCAGTTTGGAAACTCGCATCCACGTAACCTTTTACAGCGAGTTCCTCCTCACCAGACCCGTATATTAGAAACATATCCTTAGTCCTCCTAAGGTATTTCAGTATACTTTTAACAGCAATCCAATGACTGTTTCCTGGGTTATTCTGGTATCTACTTGTCAAGCTTAGAGCGCATGACACATCCGGTCTAGTACATATCATTGTATACATGATAGACCCAATTGCAGATGCGTATGGGACTTTCTTCATTCTATCTTGTTCATCTTTCGTGGTAGGACACTGAGATGAACTGAGAACGGTTCCTCTTTGAATAGGTACCAAACCTTTCTTAGAGTTTTCCATCTTGAACCTTTTCAAGATTTTATCAATGTATGTACTTTGACTTAAACCTATCAATCTCTTGGATCTATTCCTATAGATCCCTATCCCCAATATGTATTGTGCATCTCCAAGATCCTTAATGGAGAAGCAACTCTTTAGCCAAGTTTTGACTCCTTGCATTGTGGTAATATCATTCCCAAATAATAATATATCATCCACATATAGTACAAGGAACATGATAGTACTCCCACTAGCTTTCTTATATACACAAGCTTCATCACCATTTTTAATGAAGCCAAATTTCTCGGCTTCCTCATTAAAACGATGATTCCACATTCTAGATGCTTGTTTCAATCCGTAGATTGACTTCTTTAACTTGCATACCTTTTTAGGATATTTTGGATCAACAAAACCTTCAGGCTGGACCATATAGACATCTTCCATAAGATATCCATTTAGAAAAGCGGTTTTGACATCCATTTGCCATATTTCATAGTCGTAGTGAGCAGCAATGGCAAATAATATCCTAATAGACTTTAGCATTGCCACTGGCGAGAAAGTTTCATCATAATCAACCCCTTGAGTTTGAGTGAAACCTTTTGCCACAAGTCTAGCTTTATATGTATCCAAGTTTCCATGTATGTCGGTTTTCTTCTTGAAAAGCCATTTGCAATCAACTAGCTTAGAGCTAGGAGGTTGCACAACAAGTTCCCACACTTGGTTTTCATACATGGATTGCATCTCGGCGTTCATGGCTTCCTGCCATTTAACTTTATCAATCCTTGATAAAGCATCTTCGTAGTTTGTCGGTTCATCCAAATCAACCGTATAGCAACCATCTACGAGAAACCCATATCTCTCGGGAGGATTACTAATCCTACTAGATCTTCGAACGTCTTGTGTATTTTGATCATCCATTTGATCACTATCAATATTTTCATGTTGAGTGCTAGTGTCAACCAATTGTGTATCATCTACTTGATCTTGAACCTCTTCAAGATCTATCTTCCTTTCACTATTTCCTTCCATTAGGAACTTAGTTTCAAGGAATTCCGCCTTCCGAGCAACAAATACATTCTGCTCGGATGGATCATAGAAATAGTATCCCATATCATCCTTGGGATATCCTATGAAGATACACTTCGTGGATCGAGCATTCAACTTATTAGGGACGTAACGCTTAGGATAAGCTTCACATCCCCATACCTTTAAGTATGATAGGGATGGAGGTTTACCAAACCACATCTCGTGAGGAGTTCGTTCCACTTTCTTGGTTGGGGCCATATTTAAAATACGGGCCGCGGAGCTTAGACAATAACCCCAAAATGATAGAGGCAACGAGCTTCTTGCCATCATAGATCGAACCATATCCATTAGGGTTCGGTTCCTCCTTTCGGAAACTCCATTAAGCTGGGGTGTTCCGGGTGGAGTAAGTTGTGAGATAATCCCACAACTCCTAAGATGATCTTGGAAGTCATCGCTTAGGTATTCACCTCCTCTATCGGTACGAAGTACCTTAATTGTCCTATTGAGTTGATTTTGTACTTCGTTTTGATATTCTTTGAATTCTTCAAACGTTTCGTCCTTGTGTCTTAATAAGTAGACATATCCGAAACGACTAAAGTCATCAATGAAAGTAACAAAGTATCTTTCACCATTCCTAGTCATGGGTTTAAAGGGTCCACATACATCCGAATGTATTAATCCCAATAAATCTTTAGCCCTTTCATAGGTCCCTTTGAAAGGTGCTTTGGTCATCTTGCCTTGTAAACAAGACTCACATACTTCAAACGAATCCATTTCATTTGATTTCAAAAGTCCATTCTTTTGAAGTGTATGTATTCGGTTCTTGTTTATGTGACCAAGGCGACAATGCCATAAGTAGGAATCACTCAAATCCCTTTTGAGTTTCTTGGTGCTTGTATGGTACATTGAGCTACTAGATGATGTGTCATCATGAACCAATTCATAAATTCCATTTGAAGGTGAAGCCTTGAAATAGAATACATTATCTAAATAAATATGGATATCATCATTAACAAAATTAAGATAAAACCCACACTGTTTCAAACGGGAAATGGAAATAATGTTTCGACATAAATCGGGTGCATACAAAACATCTTTCAAAATAAGTTCCAAACCACTTGGAAGCTTTAACACAAAGTCTCCTTGAGCCTTCACTTGCACTTTGGCTCCATTACCCATGTAGAGACTCGATGTTCCCGTTTGCTTGCTACTTCTTTTGAACCCCTGCAATGAATTGCAAATGTGAGTTCAACATCCAGTGTCTAATACCCATGTATTAGAAGAAGTAATACTAAGCTCTATATATACCATATATATATTACCTGAGGTTTGCCCTGCATCCCTCTTCTCCTTCAACTCCTTAAGGTAGACCGGACAGTTTCGTTTCCAATGACCCATCTCACCGCAACCGAAACATGGGTCTTCCTTGGGGTTTGCCTTCTCGGCTACCTTTTGCTTCTTAGCCTTGTTCTTGGTTGGGGTAACCATCTTCCCCTTCCCTTTGCCTTGATGGGCGGGTCCTTTCCTCTTAGCCACCTTTGGCTTAGAGGCGTTACCTTTGGATCCACCTTGATCGATTGCTAACACGGGTAAAGCCCTTTTACCCATGCTAGTTTCGGCCGTTCTAAGCATACCGTGAAGCTCACCTATGCTCTTATCCATCCCATTCATATTGTAATTAATTACAAATTGATCAAACCTTTTTGATAGGGAGTTAAGGATAAGATCGGTGGCTAACTCATTAGATATGTTTAGGTTAAGACGGTTTGCACGATCGATAAGGCTTTTCATCTTAAGTACATAAGATGAAACCGATTGGGTATCGTCCATACGACAAGCATGTAGCGCCCGAACCGTTTCGAAGCGCTCGACACGCGCTTGTTGAAGGAACATCTCTTTCAATTGCGTTATCATGTCGTATGCACTATGATGCTCGAAATCCTTTTGGAGTTCGGGAATCATAGTCCCAAGCATTAAGCATGAGACTTGAAGGGAGTCGTGGCAATACTTATCGTAAGAGGCCATTGCCTCCACATCATTCTCATCCGGTTGATCGGGAATGGGGTCCTCAAGTACATACGCTTTATCCTCTTGTTTGAGGACAATCCGAAGATTGCGGAACCAATCCATAAAGTTGGTATGGTTGAGTTTGTCTTTCTCTAAGAGAGACCTTAATGATAGGTGGTTTAGGTTAAGTGGTGCGTTTGGAATGTTGTTGTTGTTATTGGCGGCCATCTACAAAATTAACAAAGTTTGTTTAAGTATCGATTTTAATTTAACATTCAATACCCTTTAAATCAAATTGAATTATTAAATTTTAGAATCCAACGGTAAACCAAATTTCGGTTAGGTGACCTTCATCCCGCAATTTGATTTAGCTAGGTAGTCAATAAATGACAATTGCAATCCATTTGCAACTTCTAGAGTATGGGATCATGCAATCCTTTTGCATGGCATATTTATCCCATCAACGCCTATTTGTTCCTCATGTTTCGGTGACCCTAAGTTCATGATTCCCAAATCAAGTCGTCCTACTTGTATAGACTTGTAAATTTAACATACAAGTGGTTAGGTGACCTTTATCCCACAAGCATGTGAAATTTACCTTAATCATATTATTTTCTCATAACGGTTAGGTGACCTTTATCCCATCATGAGTTCCCTAATACTTTTAAGTGTCACACAATAGGATGGCGTTAAACTTGTTTACCTTGTTTGTAAAAGGGATTTTAAGTTTTCGTTAATTCTAGTTTGAGAAAACTTTTATGCCATACACCAACATGCATTTAGTGTATGGTACTTGTGAAAAACCAATTTCATGTCTTGTAATTGAGCCAATTACTTGATATAAACCATTTTATATACGTTATCCTTTTCTTGTTCTTAATAACCATTTATTAAGGGTTTTGGTTGCTATTTTAATTTAACCATTTAAATTGCCGTTTTGCATGTACTTAGAACGTCTAATTTAACCAATTAAATTGTCGTTTTGTTTGTTGTTATCTTGTGATTAATTGTATCAACCAAACATACAAAACAATAATCATACAAACAACCACACATGCAAAATAAGCGTGTTCACAATCTAGCCATTTTGGTGGACATTTGTTTAGCCGAAAACAAATGTCACCGGGTTAAGGGGTAATAATACAAAGTAGGAGATTACAATCTCCCACTTAACCTTGCATTCAAATGCTCCTTGTGTTCTTCAAGTCTTCATCATCTTGTTCTTCATTTTTACAAAATATGTATCCTAATACATTTTTATCTAGAAAATGAAATACAACCTATTCTATTTTACATACCAAATGTAAAACAAATTACATAGCCAAAATAATAATTATTACATGCCAATTGAATGAATAATATTACATACCAAATGAATATAACAAATCAACCAAATATAACATGAAATCAACACAAGGTCAAGGCTAGGATTGTGAACTTTAACATGCAACAAAATATGACCAAATGATAGAGCTCAAAACCCAATTTTGAACCCTAATAAATTCGGCCATAATGAAGTACCCACCCAAAACCAACAATTTTTGCATTCTTCTTTCATGCATGTACTTAGAATGCAAATATAGTGGGTTTAAAACAATAATTCGAAGCATATTTCAACAACTTCGGCTCTAGATACCATTGTTGGGATTTAACAAGTTCCATTATACTTAAAACCATTTAAGAATCAATTAAAAACGGAAGCGTGTAATTATAAATTTTTACTTGTTAAACTTTAACCATTTAAAGCTAAATCCCAATTAGGATCAAGTTTTGAATATATATGCTTACAAACTAAAGAAAGTTAAAAGGATTATACCTCCTCAAAACTTATGTTTGAGGGCTGCAAAACCTTGAATGATGATGAAGAAAGTGATGAAACCAAGCACCAAACTATCACCTTAACACCCTTGCTTTGTTGTAAACCTTGGACACCTTCAAACCCAAGCTTAAAACCACTTTGTTTATGCTCAAAATCGACCAGCTGCTGCTGTCCAAAATGGGCAGAAACTTTGTGAAGATGATGATGAAATTATGCCTCTAACTTGAAGCCTCAAGTGTGCTATACCCCAAGCTTTCAATCACCAACACTTTCTTTGTTTGGTTAGGATTTAGACACTTATTTGCTAGAACACCAAGCTCAAGAACCTCTCTTTTTCCCTCACCAAATTCGGCCAGCAGCATTCAAGTGAAGAATGAGAGAGTATTTTTGGTTCTAAGTGCAAGTCTTGAGTCAAAATCTTGGTTATATGAAACTAGCATGCACATGAGGGAATGTGTTCTTAAAAGTAACAAAAAAATGCATGTGTTGGACATCCTAGGAGTCCTAAAACCGTCCACCACCAAGGGGTTTTAAAAAAAAAGAGTTATTTTTTAAAACTAGTTAAAATACCATGCATTTTATTAAGTTACTTGTATATTTTATAAAACCATTTATAAAATATAACACAATGTAATTATTTAAACCTATAAATAATTAAATATAAATTATCCAAATAATTTATCTCAAGTGATAATATTTTAGAAAACCCATTTTCTAAAATCCAAGTGTCGCGTATTTATTTAACGATTCAATCGTCAAGATTAAATACAGTTAAAGTGTCGGTAAGCTTGTTATTAGGTATGACCCGACTTGGATCATAACAGGTTAGCCACGTTAATTTAATATGTCTCTCGGGCATACGAAATACCTTCATTAATTGTCCTTTGTCCTGGATTATTTGATATGTCCATACGGCTTTGTCCATAATAGTCCATCAGTCATAAATATAGAGTGCGAGAGTCTTCGTCAAATTATTCTTATACCCGAAGTCAAATATTCCAACTAATTGGGGATTCGAATTGTAACAAGGTCTTAATACTTTGTTTAATGAATACACCAGGTTATCGACTGCGTGTAATCCAAGGTTTTATTACTTTGTTAACAATTACACCAATTACCCTTGAATGTAATCCACCCCTGTTTCAACTAGTCCATTAAATATTAATCCAGTTCCGTGTCCGGTAAAATGAACAATTATTGGTACTTATAGATATCCCGCCCACCGTACCCGATTAAGCGTATGTGGTTATTTATAGATATGTCAAATTATAACCTTTATATTAAATTAACGAGGTATCGTTAAGTTAATATAAAACCCATTAATAGCCCATAGTCTAATTTCCACAAGTGTCGTTCTTTTATCCAAACCCCAATTATGGTCCAAAGCCTAATTACCCAATTTTAATATTTAGCCCAACATCAGGATTACTTCGGCATTAAATAAGCATAATAATAACTTAGCTACAAGACATTAATTTAAAAAGGTTGAACATAACTTACAATGATTAATAATAGCGTAGCGTTACACGGACAGAATTTCGACTTACACCCTTACAACATTCGCTAACATACCCTTATTATTAAAATTAAAATTAAAATTATAATTATAATTATAATATAAATATATATATATCGTTGAGTGATAGAAAGAAAAAGATGTTTTTTCGTTGTGCAGAATTCGTTGCCTTTTATAGGCCCACATTTTACTGTGCAGCTCCGCGAGTGCGGAGTTTTAACCCTTCTAAACTCCGCGAGTGTGGAGGTTCGCATTCCAGCTCACACAAATTGGATCCTAGGCTGCCGACGTTTATTTTTATAATATATAAATATAATATATATATATATATAATTTACATAATTAATTATATATTATATTATATTTATATACATAATTAATTTGTAACTTTCGGTCCGTTGCGTCATGCGTTATTAGTTGGTTCATGTCCTGGTTCCTGTTTTTCGAACGTCCTTTTGTACGATTTAATAATTTGAACTTTGCGTTTTGCGGCTCGTACTCTTGTACTTTTGAGACGTTTCTCATCAATAATTTGAACCTCTTTGATTGTACTTTGTACTTTTTAGCTTTTTGGTCGTTTGCGTCTTTAATTCGTCGAATCTGCCTTTTGTCTTCACCTTTTATTATTTAAACGAATATCACTTGTAAATAGGATAATTGCAACTAAAAGCTTGTCTTTCTTGAGGGATAATGCTATGAAATAAATGTTCGTTTTTAGCATTATCACGGGCCGTTCACGCATTTAAGGGAGAATACCTTTGAGTGATCTGAGGACACAACAAAGAAACATGAGTTCATGCATAAAAATGGAAAATCCATTCATGATGGCGTTCAAAATCAATATATCAAAAGATAGTGATATGCTGAAAGAGAAATATCAAAAGAAAATCAAAGTCAAAAATAATTGGCGTATCAAGATGGAAAAGTCCTGAAAGTATGAAGAATGCTTATTCATGATGTGCTCATAAAGAACTCAGATCATTCTTATTGTGAAGCCCCCGCGCAGCTTGAGTTGTTTAATCATGACGTTCACACTGAACTATCAAGATTCTTATCGTCTGCAATATAGAGTTATACCTATTAAGACTGTAAGTTGGAAAGATACTTATCTAGATATACTCTAATTAAATATATAAATATAAATATATATATATATATATATATATATATGAAAGTTTAACTTTCGATTTCGTTTTCCATGTCAACTTGAACATAATGAAGTTAAGGGCCTTGAGATCTATTTCGTGTGACGACTGGTCATTAGGCAAGTCTGCTTTAACTGTTGACCAATCCCCGCGGTAAATAATGCGCCTATTCGAATAATCCAATATATTCTAAAATCTGCCATTCCAACTAGATTGAAGATTATCAATACACTGATGGAAGCCAAAGGCTGACATGGTTATTCATAATGCCGTGAGAACCATCCTGTTCAATTTGAATGAAATACATGGAAAGAGATAACGGAAAGTTACGTGTAATGAATTGACAACCTAATAAAAACGCACAATCATAATTGATAGAAGAATCAAGGATTAATGAACTTAGCGTGATCTCAAAAATCATTGCTTTATAGTGTTCAAGTAATTTATGCCAACATGATTGTCGAAGTGTCCGGAATGAATATGTTCATGTTTAATGAGGATTGATATCAGTAATTGCATGATAATAGACATAGACTGGATAATTAGGAATGAACAATATAAATTGATTCAATATGTCAGTTCTGATCCATTTTTAAATTGTTAATCATTTAGCTCACAAAAAGAATGTGGATTTAGATGTTTATTTATCTGTTTATTTATGTATTTTGCATTGAAAACTGAAAAACAACAAAAAGATTTTGGTTTTGCATGTTATTGCATTTCATGGCAGAATGTCTTGCACAACTACATCTGAAAGAACCTTGTCGAGATCAAGATATTTTTGGCCACCAAATCCATAAGATTGAAGTTTTTAGAGCTTGTGATTACTTGAAGGAATTTAAATATTTAAGTTGTTAGTGAACTTAAGTTGATATTACACTGTAGGCTTTACTCTTGGAACATAGAATGTTTAGAGTAATAACCTTGTCTGGGTTAGGATTTTTTGATCTACCTAAGTGTTGATGATCATTTCTTGATGATTTAGTGGTTTGTGACTCAAATTGAAAGTGCTAGTTAGCTCTAAGATTGCAAAACGAGTCGAAATCCTAAATTTGAGAAAATTGAAAATTTGAAATTGCCTAAGTGGCTCACTCGCACGTTTGATGTGTGAACCGTACGAGTAACCACATGCGTGATGTTAACCATACAGCTGACCTTATTCTAAAATGCCCTAAGACATCAGGGTCACACGCACGATTGATTAGGTGAGATGCACGGTTGATGGTGGATCGTGTGATCAATCGTACGGTTGATCACGAGAGTATAAATAGGGAGTGATGAGCATAGACGCTCACACTTGTGCTCCCAAATTTTTTTTTCTCGCAAAATTCGACCTTCACCGATCACGTTTTCCACCACAGCATTTGTTTATCACGTTATTCCGACCTCAGCGCCACCTAATAGGTAAGATTTCATCGTGTTTTAGTCTATTAATTTGATGTTTGAATGATTCAAAACCCTAAGGGTTTGTAACTCGAATTTTGTGTAATTGGTGCTTGTTTTGATCGTTATTTGTTATTGTTTTGGTTTAAACGGATCCTATACATGCTATTGTGATGTAAATCAGTCCCTAAAACGATCAAACATGTAATTTGTGGAATTTAAAAAGTCATTTAATACGGGTTTCATCAGACATGCATGAGTGATATCACTCGCACGCGTGAGACATGACTCGCACGAGTCAGTACACAGTTGATGATCGACCGTATAAATCATTGAGATCACTTGTTAAATTTGATTAGGTTGATCACTCGTTTGACAGAGCTGACACTTGTGATGATGCACGAGTCACCACACGGTTGACTCACTCACTTATAAACAGTACCTCAACTGTGCACCTTGTCTGAAACCATATTACTGCTCAAATGTGTCAACAGTGGCACGAGTGACTATATTACTCGTACGGTTGATCACTCAGCCGCAAGTGTGACATTATCACTTGCACGGTTTATCATGTTAATATGTTTATGACACTTTGATGCAAATGCTTTGATATTTTATGATATGTGGGTCGTATTTCTAACATTTCTGTTATGTTTCAGTTTGTTAAGATATCACCAATGGCAGAACAACAAATTAATGTTCCAGCTATTAACCCAGAAGCTCGGAGGGAGCAACAGCAGGATCCTCAAGTGAATTTGGTTAATCCGCCTGTTCAACAAGAGACTATTCTAGAGAAAGGCGAGCTCAACAATCAAGTTTCTCTTTATGATACTACTCTTGAAAGAGGTTCTCATTTTAAGGAGATTTTGGAGTTTCTAAAGCACTCAAGGATTCATACAGCTATCTCTACTGCATGTACGTCATACTACAGCCATCAGAGAGAGTTCTGGAAGAATGCTGTACTTGATGTGTTAGATACTGAAGAGAAGATTGTTAGTAAGGTTCAAGGCCATGAGATAACTGTTTCTAAGTCTATGATAAGGAAGATTTTAGGTTTTACTGATGAGAGATGTTCCCACATGACGCTCAACCGAGAAAGGATACATGGATGTTTCAAGAGATGTGCTTATTCTGGCTATATCTCGGGTAAATCTGAGCTGATGAAGACTCTACTGCCTCCACAGTTTAGATATCTTGGTCACGTGATCATGTATTGTTTGAGTGGTCGTAAAGCTGGGTTTGACAAGTTGAATGAGAAAGTGCAAAGCATGTTTGTGGCACTTGTTCTCAGAGCCCCATATGATTTCTTAGGATTTGTTTACTACTACTTCAAAGAAAATCTTTTCAGTTCTACTCAGAGATACCTGATCTATGCTCGTTTTCTTCAATTAATCATTAATGATGATGCACCTGAGTTACCAAAGCTTGAAGAGGATATTATTCACCTTAAGCCGATGAATCCAATTACTTTTCGAAGGATTGAGGAGACAAGAAACGAAGATTTGAAGCCTGATTTTAACAGAAAGCTTATTTGTCATCTGATCAAAGAAAACTATCGATGCCCGACTGGTAATGCGTGGAGAAATGAGGATTCAAACTCTGACTACGAAGTTTCTGATAAGGAAGCTGAGGGTGATAATCAACGAGCTATTGGTGAAGTTCAAGGAGGAGGTAATGTTGATGATGAGATTATCGAAGGTGATGATGAAGCGACTGAGGAAGATGTTAGTTTGAAACAAAGGAAGAGGAAAGGCAAAGAACAGATGACTGAACAACCGAAGAAGAAGGAGAAGAGAACTAAATATCAGTTTGATTCACCTCAAAAGTCATCTCAAGGAGGTTCTAAGCAACAGGCTCAGAGACAATCATCCGGTTTCATGAAGGATGCAAGAGCTGCTGCTACCGTACCAAGACCTACCCCAACAACACCTCAGATCACGTCAGCTGAATTCAAGACACATCATAATCTACTGTTGTCTTTGATCACCAAAATAATGAATCTGGAGAATCAAGACATTGAGGACAAGAAGATCAGTGAAGCTAAGATTGAATCATTGGTTGAAGAAAATAACAGGTTATTTGATAGATTGGACCGTCAGAAGGGAAGGACGGAGAAGTTGAAGAAGAAAGTGTTGGCAATCAAGAGTGAGAATAAGGAGAAGTTGAAGGATTTGAACAATAAAATCGAATCGATTACCTCTGGTAAAACTAAGTTGATTAAGGAGAGAGGAAAAGAATTTTCTTCTAATTTGGGTGGTGATGATGAGAAAGTCGATGAAGAAGATGCTGGAACTGGAGGACCCTCTTTTGAGATACCGTTAGTGATACATATTCAAAGCTTTAATGAATACGGTAAGGTCTTTACTGCTAAATATTATATGAATTATTCAAATGTTTTTAATGATGCAGAAAAGGGGGACGTTCCACCAAGTGAGTTCCATTGGAACAGCTTGCTGCTCTGGCATATGATAGTGAAAACGATACGGAGAATGCAGAGTCAGTTGAAGCTGAAGACAAGGCTCCACAAGAAGGTCCAGCTGATGAAATCCCTCCCGAATCAATCCAAAATATCAACTTAAGTGATTTTGATAACCTGTTCGAAGATAAGAAGAGTGAAAGTTCTGTTGGTAAGGAAAGTATGAAAGAAAATGTGATTGTCGAAAGATGAGTTTGAGATAGAGTCTGAGGATGTCGAGGAAGAGGAAGAAGTGGAAATTGTTATGACATCGCTTGCACCATACTCAAATCCATCACTCAATACATTAAGTGACTTCTTTAATTTAAGTAGTGATGTGAAACAGAAGAACTTAATTGAGTTAGAAAAAGCGAGGAAGGTATACAAAGAACAAGTGAAAGAAGTGGATGTTCTAATTGAAAAGAACATGAAAATCCGACACGAGAAACTGCTCGTTGAGAAAAAAAGAAAAGAATTAGAGCTGAAGAAGAAGAAACTCCGAGCCGAGCAAGCCAAAGCCGAGGCATGGAATGAGATCAATGAATGGTTCAAACGTGATAGGGTTAAAGTAAACAGAAACGTTGAAGAAGACGAGATCCGTCAGAGTTGGTGGAAATAAAACGTCGTTAACCCTGATCAGTTGTATAAGCCAGAACTCGAGCCGAAGTTTGCTAGTTTCTACGAAAGGGGAAAGAGAACCAAGAAGTATTCCAAGGGTAAAATAGTAAGCTAGGGTTACTTCAAGGAGATAAATTGTTTCGCGATCAAGAGGGAAGGAGGAGTTGATTACATGGCACATCCTAGTCACTTCAAAACTCTACCGTACTTTGAGATCATGCAACTTGCTAAGCTGAAGATGTTGAACGCTGAAGATTGTGACTTTTCCAGGTAGTTTCAGAGAAAAATCAGATATGAGTATAAGAGAGGGAAATGGGACATCTTTAAGTCAACAGCCGCCAGGTTTTCCATGCACCCGACAAAGAGAAATTCTAAAGGTGGACCTGTACGCGTTGTTAAGTTCCGTCCAGCGAAGTACATGATGCAATCTCCATTGATTCCCTTACCCAAGGATGTGACAACCCAGAAATTTCTGACTAAATTTAAACTTTAATCTTTATATATTCCCGACACGATAAGCAAAGTTGTAAGTTGAATCTCAAAGATTTTTAAAATGTGTTCATACATTCATTTAAACCTCGACCAAGTTTCTATGATTCACGAACCATTATACGAACGAATATGATTATATATGTATATGTGTATATATTATAACTTGATAACGTTAACGAAATATTAAGTATAAATACTTTACAATATAGTATTTGGTTCCATATGTTTGTTGATGGAATTCCATAGTAATCAATTGATGTAGTTTTCAACTGTACGAAAACACTTTTTCATATAACAGGACTTGTCTATCTAAACTACCTTTAAATAAATAAACGTAAGTTGAAATATTGGTTGTAACGTGTATTTAAAACGTGTTCATTAAATATATATGTTTTCAAATTAAGTATACGGTAGTAACACCCGCCTAGTGACGCAATTGATATTTAAAAATGATTAGTACTTGTATCCATTTAAATTCTTAAAAATAAAAACGTTACGCGCTAAACTATTTTCCTAAATGAAATGAAAATAAACTTTGAAAAATAAATAGTTTTGAAAAACTAAATGTTATATAGTTAGATGAAAGATTTTGGATACAAAATTTATATTTCTAAAAATGTATATATATATATATATATATATATATATATATATATATATATATATATATATATATATATATCAATCTCGTCATAAAACGTCTTAATTTAAAATAAAATATTTTGGTAAACAACGAGTCACTGATTTATAGAAGCAAATGACCACGACGCTCAAATTTTATAAGATACATTTTTACAAGGTAATTTATTGATGAATAAATCAAACTATTACTAAAGGTACACGTCGCGTAACGTAAAATGCTAGTTTTCTAAACTTACGAAAGTGCGTTCGAAAAACTGAAAGTGGTACATGAGTCGTGAGACCACGACCGTGTCATTTTTATAAAAATTATATTTTTACCATGAGCGTAAATATAATATAATATTTAATTAATTCTAAAGATTAAATATAATATATATTAAATAATATATAATTTACGAAGCATGTGTGTAATGTAAGATATAAAAGTGTCGGCAATGTTTTATTTGTAATGCTTATGAGCTGTAAATATTGATCATGCAGTCGCATGAATTAAGCACTCAACCCCCATGCGATTGCATGGGGGGTTTGGTGAGGGCACATACATAAAGCTCGATGATCTTGTTCTTTTGCTCTCATTCTCAAAACTCTCATTCTCTCTATATTACTCCGTAATATTTACTTATTTATTTTATATATTTATTAATTTTTTTTATTAAAATATTATTATGATATTAATATTAGTAGTATTAAGTGTTATTATTATTATGTATTATACATAAAATACTACGTCAAGTGGTACGCGCGAGTTAGCTCAAAACACGTTTTGTGAGTGGGATAGGGCTAAGGGAATTATGAGTTATAGCTATGGAGGTGATGGGTATGGTTCATGGGTATGCTCGCGAGGTCAATTTAGTGTTTAGCATCTCCGTTGCGTCTACGTACCTTTCCTGCAATATTGAATCTCAATATTGATACGTGAGTACTCATAAATTAACTTTTATATATTAATAGGGTATCCCGGACTAGTGCTCGAGAATATAGGATTATGCATGCTTGTACTTTTGATATTGCCATTAGATAGGATATGTTGAATCTTGAATTAGTTACGTATGCAGTTTAGATAAGGTATAAGATATGCATGTCGTTGGAAATCTAGCGAATAATTAAGAACTTTTCATTTAGAACTCGAATGATTTCGATGAACAGATTAGAAATTATAGTCAACTGAATTTTAGTATTATTGTTAGAATGATTATTATTACTATCGTCGTTATTATCGTCGTTACTATTTTTATCTATTAATTATTATTATTATTATGATAAATAATATTATCATTTTTAAGTATAATTAGTAAAAGAATTTTTTATTGTTATTATTATTATTATTATTATCATTATTAATATTATCATTATGATTAAATTTTTTTAAATAGTTATTAGTATTATCATTATGATAATTATTATTATTAGTATTATTATCATTAAAAATTGATATTAGTATCATCTAACTATTATGACTAATATTATTATCATTATTATGAATGCGATATAAAAGATGACTAAAAGATATTCTACAAATTGATTAGGAAATAATGATTATGAGTATCATGATGAAATTAAAATATTATAAGATATTGAATTAGATATAATTATTGTTCTTATTATTTTTATCAATTCATTAAAAGAATTATTAATATTAAAACTATCATTTTTACTAAAATTATATTTTTTAATAGAAATATCATTGTTATTATAAAATATCATTATTATTATCAGCTTAGTACTATTATTAATAAAAATTATCATTTTAATATCATTTTTAGTAAATATAAATATAGATATTTTATTAGCAGAACAATAATAACTATTATTACAAAATAATACAAATTATTATTATTATTGTTATTATCGATATTATTTTATCAAATAAATATATAATACAAAGATATTTTATTACACGTAATATAATTACATGAATAAAACCTATCATTATATTTCTATAATATTAAATGAACTTTATAATTTTATTTACGTAAAATACATAAAAGTATATTCTTATTTTAATATAAACTTTTATTAATAAATGACTTTTATTAATTACTTTAACAAAATATAATAAATATATTTAATTATATATAAGTTTAATATATTTAAGTTAAATTATAATCATGTATGGATTTTGGAAATCATTTTGGGTCAAATTAATTTTTGTTGACTTTTGCATATTAGTCTCGAGCATTAGGATTGTGGTACACTATGACTTGACTTAATTTGTTAGACAAATATTGACCAACATATAATTATATATAATTAATTTAGGTTCGTGAATCTGAGGCCAACCTTGCACTTGTTCAATGATGTTATATGTATTTTTACTACGAAATACAGTATGGTGAGTTTCATTTGCCTTTTTACCCTTTATATTTTTGGGCTGAGAATACATGCGCAATTTTTTATAAATGTTTTACGAAATAGACACAAGTAATTGAAACTACATTATATGGGTGAATGATCGAAGCCGAATATGCCCCTTTTGCTTGGTAACCTAAGAATTAGTAAACCGATCTACTAATTGACGCGAATCTTAAAGATAGATCTATTGGGCCTAACGAACCCCATCCAAAGTACCGGATGCTTTAGTACTTTGATGTTGTTTTATCATGTCCGAAGGATTTCCCGGAATGATAGGGGATATTCTTATATGCATCTTGTTAATGTCGGTTACCAGGTGTTCACCATATGAATGATTTTTGTCACTATGCATGGGACGTATATTTATGAGAAATGGAAATGAAATTCTTGTGGTCTATTAAAATGATGAAAATGAATGATTATGATAAACTAATGAACTCACCAACCTTTTTTGGTTGACACTTTAAAGCATGTTTATTCTCAGGTATTAAAGAAATCTTCCGCTGTGCATTTGCTCATTTTAAAGATATTACTTGGAGTCTTTCATGGCATATTTCGAAGAACGTTGCATTCAAGTCATTGAGTTCATTAAAGATTATTATTATTAAGTCAATTTATAGTTGGATAGTGGATATTATGAAATGGTATGCATGCCTGTCAATTTTCGATGTAAACAAAGTTTATCTTTTAAAAACGAATGCAATGTCTGAAAAATGTATCATATAGAGGTCAAATACCTCACGATGTAATCAATTATTGAGAATCGTTTATAATGTATATGAACGGGTCCTTTCAAAGGATATATGCAAAAACTTCAGATGGTGGTTCTATGATGAGTTGTCGGAGGAAGAAGTGATCTTGACTGCGATTGAGAAGGAAGATGGAAGCATACAGTTCGACAATGTGAGGATTTTAGATCCTATATGGCTGAGGAACTTATCGAGATTTGATGTGGAGACACTTCACCGCTATCACATTACATTTAGAGATGATCGAAAAGAGTAAGCTATGAGATATCAATGTGTGATCGATGTCTAATATGCATACCTCAACAGAAATAGTGATGCTCAAAGCTCAAACCAAGTTCAAGCCAGCTGATCTATGTCGGATACTGTGTTGCTAGTTTGTTTTTTTGTTTTTGATGATGTATTTAGGCGAGAGAGAGAATCTGGATATGTACTTAATGTTAAACTGATGTTACTTTTGGACTTATATGTATTTCATGGACGTTTACTTTATTATAATCGATGGTCTAGGTCCTAGGGGGAGTTGTTGATGCATTTTATGTAAGTCCCTAGACATCTAACCCATGTCCATTGCAGGTACTTCAATTTATGGGATACCATGATCGCTCGTTATTATCCTATCTGTGTTTATATGTGGTTACAGGTACTGCAAGAACGAGATATGGATGTTTGACTATGTTAGACTTAGTCAGACGTGCGAGTGAAGTCTCACTCATACGGCTGACAGGCTCATACGCACGGTTGATGCTGGGCTAAGTCACAATTATAACCTAAATGAGAAGACACGAGTGAGTGATCACCTGTACGGTTAATGAAGCCAACTCGTACGTGTGATGGATGACTCGTACGGGTGAGTCAACAGTAGAGGTATATAAGTGTTATGTTCTTCATTTTAGGTTAAGCCTCTTACACATACACACCACTTAGATCTGGTAACCCTAATCCGATTCTCTCTCAACCCAAATCACTCCTGTAGTGAATAATAGCTCTAGGCATTAATCTAGTCACACAAATCCAATCCTTGTTGTGGTTTGACTAATTTAATCCCAAAAAGCTCCTCATATTCACTAGTTATGGTTTGATTCACTAATTCTGCCTTTGTGTGAATTAAACCTGTTGATTTCTAAGTTCCTAGTCATGTTTCATCAATTGGAAAGTGTTTCGATCATCATTACAGCTTTACAACAACAATTATGGAAATTCAAGCTTATTTTTAGACTTCATGGCTATAAATCTCTAGTTTGATCAATGCAAGCTTGTTTCTATGTTCAAGTGAAGATCAGTGGATTCAGTTGTGTTCGTGAGGTATTTATTCATCAATTTGACGGTTTAATTTCATCAATTCATCAATTTTGATGTTTTAATCCTCATTCGGTATATCAACTGCCATACCGAGTCTGCTTTAATTCAGAAATTCACTTAAAGTGTTGCAGATTGTGGTGTGTTTGTGATTCAATCACATTCGGTTCGATTAAACACAACTAGTTCGAGTGGTTTGAACAAGGATTCCGTCATATTTCTAAGTTTCAGACTTAGACTCGATTTGTCAACTGCTATAGTTGACATTCGGTTTATTCACATTCGGTATACTTGATATTTTACTTGTTACTAACTTGTTTCTTTGTGCAACAAGGTTACCGAATTTGATTCAAAGTCTTAAGCATTGGATTGGATTCAACTATGTGTAGATTTTATAGAATCTGGTTACCGAATCAGATACTGAAACCGAATCTCAAATATACTTGATATATTTTGGGGATTAAGTGTTCTAAGGCTTCAAGTTCTGAACTTCCCGAATCTGTGTGAGATACTTATCACTTTCTTTAGTTTCTGATACAGAATCTGATATACCGAATCTGCTACAGTACCGAACTAGATATGAATCTACTACAGTACCGAAACCGAATCTGACACTTTGTTAGATTTTTGATACTGAATCTTGGTTTTTGTGATCTACCGAATTCATACCAAATATACCTTTGTTTTTATCAAAATTACTACTCAAGATACCTAGATCATTGAATCTGATTCCAGACCTCCTGTTTTGTTCGATGGAAAGTATTACCAGTGGCTGCATCGTATCACTCAGTACATATATTACAAGGGTGAGAAAGCAAAAAACATTTGGGCCTCTTTAAGAGATGGACCAATTACTGAATTTCATCCAGAAACCGGTCTACCAATTCCAATCTATGAACTCTCTGGTGAGAGACGTGAGCGTGCTCAGGCGTGATATGGAAGCTAAGAATATCATCATGCAAGCTATTCCGTATGAACTGTTTGAGAATGTTGATAGCAACTCATCTGCTAAAGACATATGGGATGAGATTAGGAGACAATAAAAAGGTTGACATGACCATAGTTACTAAGTTAAATAAGGCCCTAGTACTTTATGAAGATTTTAAGCAAGAACAAGAAGAATTACTCAAGGATACCTACAGACGATTCAATGGTGTTTTGAATGAGTAGAAAAAGTGAACGATCATAAAGGTGCATGCTGAGATCAACATGAAGTTTCTCAAAAAGCTGAATTCTGATTGGACTCCTTATGGAACCATAACTCAATCCACCAAGGAGATTGACAAGCTTAACATTCATGAGCTTGTTAAGGTTCTTATGCCTTATCAACCAACTATGTCTACCCTTCAAGCGAAAAGGAAAGAGTCTTCTCCGGGTGATCCACTTGCTCTCATTGCTAAGAAGAAGATCAAATCCTTCACCACTTCTGAAAGCTTATCAAATAAAGTGCTTGTTGAAGAGTCACCTGATTTTGAAGAAATTGATCTTTCGGATGTTGGTGACTCTTACCGTGAATTAGCCAAGATGGCTGCAATGTTCACCAAAGCTTTGAATAAGTACAAGTTCAAAGGAAAATCAACCAACCAATGCAAGTATTCATCTTCTTCCTTTTACTATAAGAAGCCTCAACCTTAACAATTCGATGATTCCAAGAAGGAAGATTCCACCTGTTTCAATTATGGAAAAGCTGGACATTTCTCTCGTGATTGCAAAATGCCAAAGAAGAAGGATGTAGCTTACTACAAGAAGAAAATGTTGATGGTAAAGGTTATGAAAACTGGGGGAGAGTTGAAACCAGTTGATGATACTTGGGTCAAATAGATGGATGAATCAGAATTTAAGGAGGAACATGCCAATGTTTGCAAGGTGACCAAGCTTATCAAAGCTAAGGAAGCTATGGAGAATCCTGACTCAATATCTGATGATGATGAGGTACAATTAACTGAAATTCCACCTGATTTTATCAACATGCAAAACACATTGAGAACCCAACTCAGTGCAATGGACACTGAGATGGAAGAACTTAAGAAATTAATTCTTCCAATCAAAATTGAAAGAACAGATAATCGTTTAAAAACCGAACATCTTGAGGAAAAGGTCAAATTCTTAGAAAAAGATTTTTCTGACCTAAAGGAACAACATGAACCCACAATTTCCATGTTGAATAAGAAAATTGTTCAATTGGAAGAAATCATCTATTGGTTAGTGATCACCACTTTGTTTTGATGATGACACCAAGTCTTGTGTGCTTAAACAACGTATAAAACAACACAAGTTCACAAGCCTACACTATCTCTAGCAAAAGACCAATTCACAATAATAAATTTGGTAAAAATAAAACACGGATAATCCATGATCGACCGTAGGCCTGACCGTGGATGCCTTGTACAAACATTTTCAAACGATTTTTGAAAATATGATCCACAGTTGACCTCACAGCTGACCGTGGGTCGACCGCAGTTCTTCCTGTTACCAAATCCATTCACTTTGAGTTAGACCACTTCGAGGCATCTATAATTTACATAACTTTTCTAAATATAATTAGAATAGTTTCCTTCTTTGTTTTCAAAAGAGTTTTGATCCAAAAGATGTTAATCTTGATTAATCACACCTAATGACACCTTAATGACAATTTAACTTGAAATAAGATTAAACACACAAGTGTTATATCCTTTTATCCTATTCCATAATATCATTTAAACATACTAATAATGGTCATTAAAGTCACAATTAAAGAGGTGCTCTCCCATTAGTTTTAAGTACCATTGTATATATGTAAATGTAATTAGTTCAAGCTAGTCAAGGTTGTAACAAGGATCATTAAGTTCCAACTAGATTCAAACTAGTTCAATTAAGATGTAACAAGGTTCTAAAGAGCTAGATACTTCCATCAAAGAAAATACAAATGGTTAAAGTCATGGGTTATGAAGTTTGGATGGTTTCTAATTGTCATGGAGCAAAATTCAGAATTTACCTCGTTTGAAATTCAGAATTAACATCTTTTGCAAGCAACCAATGAGGCTTGATACTTCCCTCCATGTATTGACAAATTATTGAAGACTTGGGATATGAAATTTGGAGTATTATGGTTTGTCACAAGATTAGATGTTGACACATGCATATAAGTCTTACAAGAAAAATTTTAGAAGCCTGCTATTTGTCAAGTAACACATGCATACTTACCTCTTTTGGATAAGAAAGATTATGACAATGGTAAACCAAGAAAAAGATGTTATCCTTATTTGATGAATTCTTCCAAGACTATTGCAAGTACCTTGGAACTTTTGACTAGATGCTTCAACGATTTTATAAGCCAATACCTTGTATCTCTATTTCCTATTTAAACAAGGTTTGAAGATATATGAAGACCACCTCATTCCAACATACTTTCAAAGTCATGTAAACTAATCTTCCAAGCCTCAAGCACAAATCTATGGAGAGATTATAAGAGAGAAAGAGAGATTCTACTTACACTAAGTAGAATTGTAATGTGAACTTTATGCTTAACATTTGTATCTTTAATATACATTGTGAGATACTTCCTTAGGAGGTTGGGAGGTTAAGGAAGTTAAATGGTTCTTGTGATAGGAAACATCTATCTTACTTAATGATTCAACTTCCTTAAAGGGGTCTAGGAAGTTGATTAATTTCATTGGGAATTAATACTTGTCCAATGTAAAGACAAGTTTGATCTAAGTAAGGTTGGTGTGACCTATTGAAGAACTATGGGGGGGACTTAATGGTGTATCCTAGGGGATACATGCATAAAAGCATCATTTTTATACAGAAAAATGGATCAAGGAGCACAAAAGACAACAATATTCGACAGTTTTTTTAGCATGTTGTTGTCATTCTGGTGATTATTGCCCTCCAACCATGTTGTTGCCTCTGGTAACTGTTGTCAAACCCACGCAGCCTCTGATAATTGTCATTCGTGTTCCGTCCTCCGTTCTGCTGTCTAAAATTCTTATGATAGTTATTAACTCTTGGATATCCCATCTCACCAGCCCTCAAATGCTTCTGTGCCACAACCAATGCCTGGTGCAATGTTTTTGGGACGTCATATCGCAACGCATGAATCAAAATTACAAAGCGACATTGATCAAGGCAAAAAATGAAACCAGAAACAAGCTGAGGTTCTGGTATATCACGTATTTTTTGACACTCGATGGTGTAGCGTTTCATAAAATTGCTTGATGATTCATTCTGGTGCATTATTATTTCATGTGCATCAAGGTGTGACATCGTCCAACTTCTCAGACTTTGGTATTGCATAACAAACTTGGCTCTTACATCAAGGAAATTGGTAATACTCCTGGATGGAAGACTTGTAAACCACTCCCGTGCCATTTTTTGAAGCACCATAGGAAACATATGACACACAGTCTCATCTTCCAAGTGTTGCAGTCGCATAACACCCTCAAACATAGTAAGAAATTCTTGTGGATCAGTTGTTCCGTCATAAACACCTATGGACAGAATCCTCAAGTTTCTTGGTAATGGATATTCTGCAAATCGAGGGATAAAGCACCGAGTTGACTCTGCCATTGCTGGCTAATGGTGTATCTTAGGGGATACACGCATAAAAACACCATTTTTATACAGAAAAATGGATCAAAGAGCACAAAAAATAACAATATTTGGCGGTTTTTAGCATTTTCCGCCCAGTGTTCAGTAGGCCGCCTAGCGTCAAGCGTAAGCACTACAGGCAGCTTCTATACTTAAGCTCTTTTACTAGGCGCATGAACAGCACGCAGCCACGACATCAATGCCAAAGTCAGTTTCATCCATTTCGCACAATAGAATTAATCAGTGATTGACACGTATATCCCGAGAATTTCGGATATTCTGCGCCTATAAATAGACCCCCTGGGTTACTTCATTTATCATCTGAACTACAGTCAGAGAGAAGTACACTTTCTCTCACACACAGTTCTTTCTCACTCTAAATGCACATTAGCCGCTTAGCAGCAATATGCTAGACGGTTCAATTACAGATTGATCCCAAGACTGATTGAGGCCACCCCACGGATATCCCATCCGTGTTTCGTGTGATGACCTGGGAATTTCTGACCAAATTTAAACTTAATCTTTATATGATTTCGATACAATAAGCAAAGTATATAATGTTGAGTCTAGAAAACATTGGAACGATGTTCATATATTCAATTGACCTCCGACTGCTCTCGACGATTCACGAACAATTAATTGTAAATAGATATGTGTGTATGTATATATAAATAATAATTCAAAATATAATTTGAAGTATTATTAAAAATTAATAAAATAAAAATAGGGTATTATAATAATTATTATTTAAAATATATCTATATATATAAATAAAGTATGTTGAAAATAAATATTTAATGATTGTAATACTCGTTTGATGTCCCGATTGATATTAAACAAGTTTAATTCAAACTTATATGATTTTAAAATAAACGGTGATCCGAAAATGAGTTATATAAGTTATGGTCTTATTAAAAGTATATTTAGGAGCTAATTATTTAATTTTAACACTTTTTATATTTTACTCATAAATGAGAGGGACAGTCGATGTACTTTTTATTTATTAAATTAATGACTAAATTTTATACCAAAATGACCTAAATAAATAAAGACTTTTAATTTAAAAGTTTGGGATTTTTCTGAGACATTTTTTTCCGCCATTAATTTAACAACGGAGTACGATTTAGCAGTCCGCGAAAACTGTCGGTAAATAAATAACAAATTGAAGGCTGCTTAACTGATTTGGGTTACTATTCTTGATTTCATTTCATTCCCACATGTCCTTACATAAGATTATTATTATATTATTTTATTTATTAATAGTATATTATATATAGATATATGTGTGAATGTGAATTAATATGTGTACTAGCCAACTAATCATCACACAATTTCTTTGCCTACTATATTTTTCTGTCGACTCCTAACCCACTAACTCTAACCCACCCACTAAATCTATATTATACATATTTATCCATCCTCTATATTATACATATGATACTTACACATATGCATACACTTACATATACTCTTATGATAACAATAATAATATAATAACATAATTTAAATAAAAGTATTTGTGATTAAATATTTATGTGTACATTTTTATTGAATCAGAATATATGAAGCATGAATAAGAATAGTTATGTTGACTTGCAAAAATCAATTTTAATTATTAAATAACTGTAACTTTATTAATGGAAGTAATATAATATCATATTAATATATCATATTTTCAAAAGTTAAGACTAATGCAATGAAGATATATATGAATCCTTAATTGAAGGGATTCTGTCATAGACTTTTGTGGGAAATGAGTTGGACAATCATTTATATCCACAACTTAATATATAATTATTTACACTCCTTTCTATTCTACACATACATACATATCGATAGAACCAGTTTCCTTTCTTCTTTTGTTATTCACCGAACACCACTTCTCATAAACATTCACCATCTTTCTATTTTTTTTTTCTCTTATTCATTTACCAACAACCAAGAACTTGCAACTCAAACTATCTTGTTTACTACTACTTCCTGCACGACTTATTTTTTCTGGTCAAGATTCCATTGAAGGCTATTTTTTTTATTTATGTTTCTGGTTTGGGACAATGCTACACGATGAAACCAACTGCTCGACAAAAACCCCACCTGCTCGAAGTATTTTGCTGCTGTTTTCTACCATAAACCACCACCACTTTAAAACCGCCACTAAGACTACCACCATCTCCAAAACATCACCTTTAGTTCACCAAATCATCAAGAGCATTACTTAATTGTACTACCTGTTACTCGTTTATCATACTAGCTATGCGAACAAGACCCATAACCGAACCACCCACAATCACAACCAAATCATCTATGTGATTTCTTTTTATTCGATCACCTCCACCACCACCTATATACTATCGCTTATTTTATTTTTCCGGTTTACATTTCGAACGAGACTTACACAACCCATCACCTTCATCAAACATGACCAAACACCATAGAAACTGCTGTTGTTCGAGAACCTGTAAACAATCTTTGTCATTTCTGTCGTGAACCTTACTGGTACTAGCTGCTTCCATTGGACCAAGCAATATCACCAAGGTTATCACAAATTACTACTATTATTATTTGTCATTGTTTATGGTTCCGGTCTAATACAAGCCGAACCACCCAACCATAAATGCAAATCGTGACTATTTCTTTTTGCTGCTACATCCCTTTTCCTTTCTCGGATTATTTCTGCTGTTGGTAAACAAAGTAGTATGTGAATTAATACTACTATGAGGTTACATAAAATAATGATAAATACAAAAGCAATAATAATTGGTATCCTAAATTAAAGGAGTTAATGGACAACTTGGCAAATAAAGACCCACCCTCAAATAAAGTTTCAGATTTCGAGGTACTATATTTTTTTTTCTTTTCGAGTGGAAAAGGATGTGGTTTAACGGGTTACCTCAAAAAGAACAGCCAATATTTTGTTATTTGGATACAATAAGCCAACAATTTAAATGGACTACTTGATTGGGCTGTGAACTAGTGGTAATAACCCATGGATTCTTGTTGGGCTGCCATATGTTCCATTTTCTCTAAGGGCCGTGAACTATTTTAGTTATTGGGTCGAGAACTTGAGTTGGGCCAAGATTTTGATGATGGTGTTCATATGTTGGTTAATGATGAAAATACAAAAATGGATGATGTTTAAGGAAAAGTACTGATTATGATGTTAAGTATAAACTTGATGATGATGTAAATGTTATATGGGTTAGTATTAATTCAGAAAAATAGGCTAGCTCAACTGGTCTAAGGGAATGTCGGGTTAGCGGGATGTCGCGGGTTCAAACCTGGAATTGGCCATGTTTTTAAGGGCTACTTCTTTGAGGTAGCATACTTATTACTCATAATTATTATTATCATTGTTATTATTAATTATTATTATTATTATTATTACAAATATTAAAAATATAATTATTAGTATCATTCATATCATTATTGTTAGTATTAGTAATATCATGATTATTATTATTATTATTATTATTATTATTATTATTAATAAATCAATATTTTTAAAACTATCATTCTAACAAATAAATATTTTTTTACATTAAATATATTTATTACATAAGTATACCAATATTACATAAAATTATGTTTTAACTAATACAATATTATAACGTTAATTGAATTATATATCAAATAAGTATTATAACATATTATAAGTATTAATAAAATATATATAAGAATATTAATCTTAATGCATAATAAAATAAATATAAAGTTGTTCGATTACAATTATGCGTGTTAATATATATATATATATATATATATATATATATATATATATATATATATATATATATATATATATATATATATATATATATATATGATATAGGTTCGTGAATCCAAGGCCAACCCTGCATTGTTCTGTTTCATCATATGTATTTTTACTACAAAATACAGTATTGTGAGTTCATTTGAATCCCTTTTTACTCATTACATTTTGGGCTGAGAATACATGCAAATGCTTTATTAACTATTTTACAATATTTATATGCGTGAGTTCATTTGATTCCTTTTTACTCTTTACATTTTTGGGACTGAGAATACATGCGCTATTTTTACAACTGTTTTATTAAATGCTTTTGAAATATATTTTGAACTGCGAATACATGAAATGCTTTTATAAATGTTTGACGAGATAGACACAAGCAAAACATTTCTTGAATGAATTATTATTCAGACAGAAGTACTACGGATTATTATTGAATTATGTGGACATGATAATTGCCACCATTGAATTAAGTGGACATGATAATTGCCACCATTGAATTATGTGGACATGATAATTGCCACCATTGAATTATGTGGACATGATAATTGCCACCAATTGATGTGAATGTTATGTATCGAGAGAATGATTTTATACACAGGTTATGTGTATGTTATTTTTGTGCACAAGATATGTGTACGGTTACTAAGATTTATGAAAATGGTTTCGTACACGAGAAAGGTGTACTGTATTTAAAAGATATCGCATGTACATTACAGGTGGGTATAGGATTCTGGCACATTTGTACCATGCACATTTAAATCTTGTGGTCTATCAAAATGATGACTTTTAATGTTTTATGATAAACCTATGAACTCACCAACCTTTTGGTTGACACTTTAAAGCATGTTTATTCTCAGGTTTGAAAGAAATCTTCCGCTGTGCATTTGCTCATTGTAAAGACATTATTTGGAGTCGATCATCGCAATGGAACCAGATGTTGGTGACTTCGTCCAGATGGATTAGGACGGGGTATGACATTTCGGGTTTGCAGAGATTATTTCTCAAGGACAAAAATCAGTCGGCATCATACGCTCAATGCTAAGCAGTTATTGTATTGCACTGGTACTTTACAGCCGCTACACGGAAAATCGTACCAACATATGGCACCATCCGTCTCAAAGACCAATAAGAATACCAAGAGCATGAAGGCAACTGAAACAACCTCAGCAAAAGCAGCACTCGAACCAATCAATGAAAAAATCTTTTAGAATATACCAGTGGATCAGCTAACTCTTAAAGAAACTTCAATAGAGGAAGAAGATCAATTGCACAATGGTGCATCAGAAGAGCATGTGCATGAAACCATACCACGATTGAAGAAACCATTGATGGAAAGTTCTAGTAGGGGAATGTGGAAAGCCAATCGAGGAACACACAATGTTTCTTTTAAGAGAACATCAGATGTGAACGTCAAACATACCAGCAAAGGAAAGTCAATTTTAAAACAGCAATTGTTCAAGCTATTCAATCAGTTAAATACATTGGTTGATGATACTGAGCATGAACCCAATGATGAAGGTTTTGTGGAGAATGATTGGGACTTTGGGGAAGAAGAAGAGCAGTTCTTTATGACTGAGGAGATGGAAAGAAAGTTGTTGGATGGGATTTTGACCAAGACGGCACCATCGTGGTATAAGTAAAAGTTAGCGCAGCCCGCCATCTGTGCAACGGCTGTAGACAATTTGTTTACTTTGATTACCGAAGATGAAGCTATCAAACCGCCAACAATGGCAGAATCAACTTAGTGTTTTATCCCTCGAATTGCAGAATATCTATTACCAAGAAACTTAGGGATTTCATCTATCGGTGTTTATGATGGAACAACCGAACCTGAAGATTTTCTTACAATGTTTGAAGGTGTTATGAGATTGCAGCATTGGGAAGACGAAACTGCGTGTCATATGTTTCCAATGGGGTTGCAGAAAATTGCGAGGGAATGGTTTACTAGTCTTCCACCAAGGAGTATTACCAGTTTCCTTGATTTAAGGGAAAAGTTTGTGATGTAATACCAAAGTTTGAGAAGCTGTACGCTGTTGCATCTTGATGCATATGAAATAACAATGCATCAGAACGAGTCACTAAGGAATTTTATGAAATGCTACACCATCGAGTATCAAAAAATACCTGACATACCAGAATCTCAGTTTGTTTCAGGGTTTATTTTTTGTCTTGATCAGCGTCGCTTTGAAAGTTTGATTCACGCATTATGGTATGATGTCCCAAAGACGCTACACCAATCATTGGTTGTCGCACAGAAGCATTTAAGGGCTGGAGAGATGGGATATCTAAGAGTTGATAATTATCACAGGAATTTCAGACAGCAAGGCGGAGGACAGAACACGAATGATAATTATCAGAGACAGTGGGGGTTTGATAACAATTACTAGAGGTAACAACATGGTTGGAGGGGAAATAATCACTCGAATGACAATTGTCATCAACAAAAACCATTAGACAGATATCCACTCATCATGGCTTTAGCAAAAACTCCAAAGGAGATCTTATTCACTAAACTTGTTAAGGAGACCTTTTACCCTCCACCACCAATGGAAGAGCGTCAGGGACCACAGAGTGATAAGTGGTGTGATTTCCACAAGGTGTATGGGCATGACACTGACAACTGTAAGTCATTGATGAGAGAAATCATCGCAAAAATTAAAGTTGGAGAGTTAAACCATCTGTTACCAGGAAAACAGTATAGGAGGAATGATCCAAACAAGCGTTTTGCTTGGCAAGGAAAGGTGCGTCATGGTGGACGGCATGATTAGAACAAGAGAGAGGAAAGAAAGGATAAAAGGGACCCAACCCCTGAAAGGCACATCAAGGTTATATGGAATGAGGTGAAGGAATATGAAACAGACGGAGAGCGTAGGACGGAGCAGTGGATGTACGCTCCCATCACATTTCACACCATCCCAAATTGACGCCTATCAAAAGAGCATGTGATCATCTCTGCTGTAATTGCGAACAAGAGCATTACTAGAATCTACACTGATACATGTAGTGAGGCAGATATCTTTTATTTGCATTGTTTCAGAGATTATCCGTTTAGCGTGAAGGACAAGCTTCGTTACACAAACTTGAAGATTACTGGCATCACGGGAGAATCGATGAGGGCAGTTGGTAAGGTAAAATTGGATGTAACGTTGGGAGCACACCAGAAATTGTGGACTTCACGGTTCTTGATGGAAGATCAAGGTTCAATGCTTTGTTTGGTAGGCGGACTTTATGAAAATTTGAAGCAATTACTTCAACACCACATGCAGAATTGCAATTTCCAACTCCAAATGGAATCGCTATGGTACACTCTGAATATGTGGGATCGGCAAGAGAGAGGTCAGTCATTTATGAAGCTCAGGAAAATTTTGTTAGGGGAGGACTGTCAAGGCAGTTGTTTAACATGAATGATGTGAATAGGTATTTCAAACCACCAAAAATGTGGGAGCCTTAGAGGCATAACGCATGAGTTGTGCAGTACAGATTGTCAAGAATGTTTTTTATTTTCATCAATTCAAACAAAGCACAATACAATTTTTATAATTTTCTGAATGGGATTGATCACTCTGTTCATACGAAGATGTTGCACAAAATATTTTATTTGCGGCAAAGTGATATCAATAAAATTTTATTTTTTTCACGCAAAGCGTTACGCGTTACGAATGTAGAACATAGCATTCATACCTACCCACATAAGGCAAGGCATTTTTATGCCCCCGATGGTAGAGGCTCTTGTGTCAACATTATAGACACAAGGGATCAGCTAGCGTAAGTGTTTACTTCGCTAGAGGGCACCGAGGAAAAAATGCGATATCTCTTAAATGTCATGACATATTGAATGATTTATCACAAATGCATAAATCCATTTATATACAGAAAGCAGAAAAAATTAACATAAAATACAAGTGTATTTTGAAAAGCCGCACAACGCCTAAGCGCAATACGGAAAGCAGAATATTCTTTAATAGCATACTTTACACACATATCTTAAACATGCTTATATTTTTTATGATACATTATCAACATAAAAAACAACATGATCGATTCAGAATTTGTTCAGAAATTGATTGCAAATTTTCAATACATCTCTACAAAACAAACGCCCTTATGCAGCATGGAGGGCGAATAACGATTTGATATATTTTATATATGAAAATAACAAAGGCATACATGTTTTATTGATAAGCTGATATGAAACATACATATAATTTGGGTAAGCCATATGGCGTATAATAGCAAACATTATCCACTTTGATTAAGTTATCATTGGCAGGTAATGCAATGACTTTTAGCGGAGAATGGATAACGGTTGAAAGTTTAATACATATGCCATATCAAAAATTAGTTCAAGGCAAAAATCTTTTGTATATTATGGCATATGGTATTCAAGCTTTCTATAGCTAGCAATGGTTAGACACATTTACAACATCAAGAATATGTTAATCATAAAAAAGCATGGCAATTTCAAATCGATAGCAAAAATGTGCAAATATATCAAATATACAAGTCATGTATTGTTATTACAGATAGATTTCACAGTGTTCTCAAATATGAACTTCTAAAATATCCTTCACAGAGGTATCTTCTTTCCCACACACCTCCGCCACAGAAACAATTTTTAATGAGGACACCTCACTAATGGCTACCTGCAGTCTGGCCTCAACATCAGGTTTAATATATTTTGAAATTACAGGGGGTAGAGGATAAGGCCTGTCAAGAAGGGCATTTATAAATTCTCCAACAACATCTGAAATGTCCTTCTTAACGAAAGCCTCAAGATACTTATGAAAAGTTTATCCAACAAGCTCAGAACTCAATACCCTCTGCACAAGGGCAGGAATGCCAGCCTTTAAATCAAAAAATCCTTTTCGGAAGCAGCAACAGCAATAGTCTTCTCTTCAACAACACGTGAAACGACCTGTCCTAATCCACCTGGACGAAGTCATCAACATTTGGTCCCATTGCGATGATCAGCTCCAAGTAATGTCCTTATATTGAGCAAATGCACAGCGGAAGACTTAATTCGTACCTGAGAATAAACATGCTTTAAAGTGTCAACCAAAAGGTTGGTGAGTTCATAGGTTTATCATAACAATCATTTCAATATGTTAATAGACCACAAGATTTCCGTTTATAAATATATGTACACTCGCAAGTGTATAAAAGTATTCTATAAGTTGTAGGCACCCGGTAACAAGCCTTAACGTTCATGTTTTACCCTCTGAAGTACACCAGATCAGGTGTGTTTAAAATAACCTCGAAGTACTAAAGCATCCCATAGTCAGGATGGGGTTTGTTAGGCCCAATAGATCTATCTTTAGGATTCGCGCCTACCGTACATAGACAAGTAGTTTAATGTTACCAAGCTAAGGGTATATTTTTGGTTTAAACCCACGTAGAATTAGTTTTAGTACTTGTGCCTATTTCGTAAAACATTTATAAAAACAGCGCATGTATTCTCAGTCCCAAAAATATATATAAAAGGGAGCAAATGAAACTCACTTTTGCCTTGAAGGTATTTAATTCGACTTGGTCTCCGATAGATATCACGAACCTAACCATATATATAATATATCAACATATTTTCTTTTTAAGTAATCGTTACATATATATATATATACTTTTAATACTTTTAATATTTTCTTAGTCCGTAGTTAGCAGTCCGATGTTAGTGGTCCACAATTAGTTGCTTAAATAAAATAAATAAAGACCCCATCGTATTCGTATTGATCAGAATTAATCTCGACCCATGGTACCATGTTGTCAAATGACGTGTTGCGTACATAAAGTACCGTGTTGTCAAATGTCGTGTTGCGTACAATCATGAGGTCTTATGATTAATCTTCTCGTGTTTTTTATGGGTGGTCCTGAAATATATAAAATCAAATCATAAGTAATTATATATAAAATATCATATTAATTAGAAAAGATATGATTAATTTACTTTTCTCCAAATATTTTCGTAGCTAAACTAGCTTCGGATACCCAATCTTGTTTTAGTCGTAGTTTCTTCATTACAACTCCGTTTTTGTTGGTTCAACTTGCCACTTCCTTGGATCGAGTCAAATTTTAAGAATATGAACTGAAAATATGTTAGTTTGTATTCGAAATCATAGGTTATAGGTCAAACTTTGGTGAAACTTATGAAAGTGATCATTTTCCATCATAAAAACAACATTTAATGATCATTTTTCTAAAAATACTTACACTTTGAGTTAAACCATGAAATTTTTATGTGTTAACATATTCATAAGAAATATCATTTTTCCAGAACATGAACTTCCAATTCAAAGTTCAAGATGGTTTTAAATTCTCCAACCCAAAACAGCCCCCGGTTGCACTCCGACGACGTAGATTCAGTTTTTAAGATGTTCTTTGTAAAACCAAGTTATATCTTGCTAGGTTAGCATATCACTATGATATATTACAGGTCTTGAAGTGTTTTAAAAGTCAAGTTAGAAGGATCTATTTAGTTTGCGAACAAGTTTGAAATCATTCAAACTATGTTCTTGTTGTTAAAATTTTATACCACAAAATAAGATAGCTATATGAATATGAATTGAATAAGATTATGAACAAGGTTACTACCTCAAGTTACTTGGACAAAGTTACTGCAAAAGATAAGAAATAATCTTAGAATCAAAGAGTGATGGAGTTAGATCAAAAGGTTGGAAGTAAACTTCTTCAAATGGGTGGTTATTTTGATATGTTCTTGAAAGAGTTTTCTTATGGTGTTGAAGGCTTGTAATTGAAGCTAAATGATGGGGAAAATGCTTGGGGATGATCAAGTATGAAGTTAGGAGTATTTTGAGAGAGAAATGAGGGTGTAGGTATGAGAAAATGGAGTGAAGAAATGGTGTTCATTTATAAAAATGTTTTTAGTTTATAAAGAAAGAAAAGGATTCCTAATTTTGTTTTCTTACTAATAATTCATACTACTTGATAAATTCTAGTTACCTCATATCTAGGGCAGTAATAATGTTGATTAGGATGTTGATTTGATGTGTATATACCAATAGTAAATACATATAGAAGCTGGGTATGATACAGGTACATACACCCTAGATATACGTATAGAAATCTTGAGGAAACGGAACGAGAATTCAAATATAGCTATATTTTGTGAATATACTTATATTATTTTATGTATTTAAGTCCTTAAAAAGTTATTAAATACATTATATATACGATACATGTATAAGCATTATAGATTATAAGTATATATATCAAAGAATGTTACGTATAGTTATCGTTTTGAAAACTTAAGTTAGTAGTTTCAAAATATACTTATAACTCATTGTCATTAGTACACAATGAGATGTTAAACCATCCTTAGATCATGTTAAATATATATAAATACATATATATACACAAACGTATAATTATTGTATGTTATATAGTTCGTGATATCATCGGTCATATTGGACGGTCAAATGTTGTGTAAAACTCTTTTCAAAAACGCAAGTCTCAACAATTTGGATTGCTTATCATGTTGGTATGGTTTAATTTATGTAAATATTAATCTCATAAGTATAATTTGGTCGAAAAATTCCGGGTCATTACAGTACCTACCCGTTAAAGAAATTTCGTCCCCGAAATTTGATAGAGGTTGTTATGGATAACAATAAAAAGGTTTTCATGACAAATATAAGGTGATAATGGAGTCTTATCATCATTGAGTAATGTAGATAAAACGAGTCGATTATGCGAAGAATATAAATGAGACTATCGTAAAAGAGTGAGATGAGTAAAATATATTCCTCTTAACCGATGACGTAGTTATGATTGATTTCCGGGATTTAAGGGATTTAAAGAGAATCTTACGTAATAAGATTTGGTTCTTTGGTGATTAAGGAAATCAGGATCTTCTTTGATTATATGCAATAATCTGTTTCGATTGCTCTGTCGGATATTTCACTATAAATTCACCCCTTCGTTTCCTTATTTTTCACGACTCACACCTTCTATTCTTTCTCCCTTGATTCTTACTTTAAAGCATTCATCAATATGCTCCATCCAGTCCTGATTCTTGATATACTCCTAACTTTTATATCTGTCATTCTTCTTTTTCATCTACTACCAGAAGAATCTATTTACTTCTACTATACTCTTGTGTTTATAGTGTTTCTAATTCTCCCATGTCTCTATATTGCTATCTGCATCGATATACACGGTTTGTAATTTCGGGGTTATTATCGGAGTTTATATTCTTCATTATTTTTCGGAGCTTCATGCTTTCGTTTTCTCTTCCCGACTTCGAGTCAAGCGAGTAATGGTCCGAAATTCGTAGATATGAAATTTAGAATGAACATAGCTAATGCTCTAAGAAGAAAATGGTAATAGAACGATTTTGATTTGTTAAATTACCAGAATACCCTGGATAAGACCGAGTCATCCAGAAAAATATTCTCTTGATATGTTTAGAGATTAGATAGAATGTAAGAGTCGTGTAAATGGCACATGATGACGGTACTGTGAATCATCATGCTTCATTAGAAACTCAGCATGACTTACTATAATATAATGACGTTGATCAAGTGTCATTATATTATACTAATCCATGCTTCAGTTCCCAACACTACTTCAAAACATTCATATTTTAAACTCGAAGGTTTCAGAATTTAGAAACTAACACAGTTTCTTTTATGTTGCAGATATTACGGAGAGATAAATGATCTCAGATAAGAATAGTTGTGAAAATATCGCCAGAAATATGGAGGATATTTAAAATAGAACATAGGAGAATATCTTAGAATTTCTAATATCAATGGATGATGAAGAAGATTTATCTGTGAAGGTTTAGAATGAGAAATAAGATGTTTGCTAACGATTTCAGCAGGCACAGAATCATTCGGATTCTTTGAAGGCAAACTTATTCTTTGTGATTTGTCCATGGTTTTCTTTATAGTTTCTCATAATCCGCTTTTCAGTACTAAATTTTCTATCGTGCGTTCCTAACACTCCTTTCTTTATCATCAAACTTTTGGCCACTAAGATCATCTACAACATGCTGCTTCGTCAGCATTTTCAAAGATAACTGATCTGGGTCATCGGTTATCAAACCGAGGTAGTTTCAGGAGAATTATGTTTTTAGAATGATTAATCGCTGATGGTAATATTGTGGAATATAAAAGGTTCCCCAGTAACAATAAAGAGTACGCATATATATCGCGGTTATAATAAAGTTGTTTCGGATGAAAAGTCGGAGTTGACTTGCTGGAGCTGTGACAAAATTAGCTACTTTGGAAAGGGATTGCAAAACGATCTTCGGTAATAACAATGTCAAAGGAACTAGAACAGATACGTGTCAAACGTTTACTCAGTTTCCGAAGGTTTTTCAGGTGCATAACTATATGCATCAATCTTTTCTTCCGTAGATGAAGTGCGGTTGGTTTATCCTCTCGATTGAGGTGTTTTTAAGAATCATGATAGATTTGAACGCTGATTGTAATCGTCGAGATACAATGAGGTTTAAGATGAAATCAAGTGGCAATCTTGAAGAAATGTTTAGTTTCATATGTTATAATCAATATTTTAATTCATTTTAATTGTCCAATGTCATTAGTCTATAGTCGATAGTCCACAGTAACAGTCCAATAATTCATATATAGTTTAATATATAATATACGAATTAATTAATACGTGTCGTGACCCGTATACGTCTCAGACTCGATCACAACTCAAACTATATATATTATTGTAGAATCAACCTCAACCCTGTATAGAGAACTCGATCATTACTACATATAGAGTGTCTATGGTGATTCCAAATAATATATATAGATGCGTTGATATGATATGTCAAAACATTGTATACGTGTCCCAATATTTAAAGTGCGTAAAATAATTACAGAAATTAAATGACGATAAATAAAAGTGCGATAATTAAATTGCGATAAATAAAATGTAATCAATTAGCTAGGAACAGTTAGCTGGAACAGTTAGCGTGGATTCTTAACAAAATTTTTCATAGTTAATTTGTTTGTTTCTAATAGATTTTTTTTTTTTTTGTCATATGTTTTCTTCATATGCCAGATGTTGGATTCTGGGAAGTCAAAATCCAAATATGAAATTGAATGAAAATGGTTATTCTGTGGTGAACAGATATGTATATCGGTGGTTGTAAGTAGGATAGTAAATGACTATTGAATCAGCTTCGACGAATGTACAATGTAACTTATTAAGATGAAATCTAATTATTCCTCGGGTATTACCTACCCGTTAAAAAAAAATTTCACCATTAATATTTTGTACAAAAGAACTTTTAATTACAATCTTTATGAAAACATATATACATATATATTTTCTTCAGATGAAATCATGAATATAATGAGTTAATATGATATTAATCTCATTTGCTTTTTGGTTTGAGCTAGAATAAGAAATTTCTAAAACTTTTTGAAACCACATATTCTTTGCAGAATATCAATGAAGTTATGGATCAATACTTCATCGTTCATTATTGTTGGTACTCCTTGGTATCTATGGTGCGTATGATGTTGATGTTTGTGGGACAGATTATGATGTCGAGACGTGTGATGCGGATGTTGTTTGTTAGTGGTGATGATGGTATTGTTGATTTTATTGATGGTGGTGCTGATTATGCTGCTGGTGTTTGCAACCTTCGCACCATGTTCTCCAAAGCCGTCACGCGAGCGCGAAGTTCGTTAACTTCTGCTAGTACACCGGGATGATTGGCGGTTAGAGCGAGCGAATGAACAAGATTTGTAATATGGGATAGTATATAATCGTGACGAGATACTCTAGAAATGAGAGAGAAAATGGTGTTTCGAATAGGTTCGCCGGTAAGTGCTTCAGGTTCATCACCAAGAGGGCAATTTGGTGGATGGAATGGATCACCTTCTTCTTGTCTCCAGTGATTTAGTATATTACGAACCCATCCCCAATTCATCCAGAATAGATGATGGGAAATTGGTTGATCCATTCCGGTGATGCTGCTTTCGGAGCCCGAATGGAAATCCATATCGGCATAACTGTCGGAATCTGAAGAATTCGAACTAGATGCGGAATCCATCTTGTAGAATGGGAAAAATGAATTTTTGGTATGAAATAGATTATAGGAGTTAGATTTGGTACTCTTCAATACATAATTTACATATGTATATATAATACCAAAATCCCGTAAATTACGGAGAATCTTTGAAAAGATATCAGTCAAAGTTCGCAATAACAGATATGCTAAGATAAGAATTCGTCTATACACTATCAATGCAGTAAATGCAGTAAAACGTGTCTAGACTTATGAATGATAAGCAAGTAATTTCCTAAGGATGATAAGCAGATGATTTCCGACTAGAAATGATAAGCAAAACTTTTGACATGTAGACACGGTCGAAGTCCAGACTCATTAATGCATCCTAACAACTACTAGTTAGACACACTAATGCAAGACCTGGTTCGCTACGACCACCGCTCTGATACCAACTGAAACGACCCGTCCTAATCCACCTGGACGAAGTCATCAACATTTGGTCCCATTGCGATGATCGGCTCCAAGTAATGTCCTTATATTGAGCAAATGCACAGCGGAAGACTTAATTCGTACCTGAGAATAAACATGTTTTAAAGTGTCAACCAAAAGGTTGGTGAGTTCATAGGTTTATCATAACAATCATTTCAATATGTTAATAGACCACAAGATTTGTGTTTATAAATATATGTACACTCGCAAGTGTATAAAAGTATTCTATAAGTTGTAGGCACCCGGTAACAAGCCTTAACGTTCATGTTTTACCCTCTGAAGTACACCAGATCAGGTGTGTTTAAAATAACCTCGAAGTACTAAAGCATCCCATAGTCAGGATGGGGTTTGTCAGGCCCAATAGATCTATCTTTAGGATTCGCGCCTACCGTACATAGACAAGTAGTTTAATGTTACCAAGCTAAGGGTATATTTCTGGTTTAAACCCACGTAGAATTAGTTTTAGTACTTGTGCCTATTTCGTAAAACATTTATAAAAACAGCGCATGTATTCTCAGTCCCAAAAATATATATAAAAGGGAGCAAATGAAACTCACTTTTTCCTTGAAGGTATTTAATTCGACTTGGTCTCCGATAGATATCACGAACCTAACCATATATATAATATATCAACATATTTTCTTTTTAAGTAATCGTTACATATATATATATATATATATACTTTTAATACTTTTAATATTTTCTTAGTCCGTAGTTAGCAGTCCGATGTTAGTGGTCCACAATTAGTTGCTTAAATAAAATAAATAAAGACCCCATCGTATTCGTATTGATCAGAATTAATCTCGACCCATGGTACCATGTTGTCAAATGACGTGTTGCGTACATAAAGTACCGTGTTGTCAAATGTCGTGTTGCGTACAATCATGAGGTCTTATGATTAATCTTCTCGTGTTGTTTACGGGTGGTCCTGAAATATATAAAATCAAATCATAAGTAATTATATATAAAATATCATATTAATTAGAAAAGATATGATTAATTTTCTTTTCTCCAAATATTTTCGTAGCTAAACTAGCTTCGGATACCCAATCTTGTTTTAGTCGTAGTTTCTTCATTACAACTCCGTTTTTGTTGGTTCAACTTGCCACTTCCTTGGATTGAGTCAAATTTTAAGAATATGAACTGAAAATATGTTAGTTTGTATTCGAAATCATAGGTTATAGGTCAAACTTTGGTGAAACTTATGAAAGTGATCATTTTCCATCATAAATACAACATTTAATGATCATTTTTCTAAAAATACTTACACTTTGAGTTAAACCATGAAATTTTTATGTGTTAACATATTCATAAGAAATATCATTTTTCCAGAACATGAACTTCCAATTCAAAGTTCAAGATGGTTTTTAATTCTCCAACCCAAAACAGCCCCCGGTTCCACTCCGACGACGTAGATTCAGTTTTTAAGATGTTCTTTGTAAAACCAAGTTATATCTTGCTAGGTTAGCATATCACTATGATATATTACAGGTCTTGAAGTGTTTTAAAAGTCAAGTTAGAAGGATCTATTTAGTTTGCGAACAAGTTTGAAATCATTCAAACTATGTTCTTGTTGTTAAAATTTTATACCACAAAATAAGATAGCTATATGAATATGAATTGAATAAGATTATGAACAAGGTTACTACCTCAAGTTACTTGGACAAAGTTACTGCAAAAGATAAGAAATAATCTTTGAATCAAAGAGTGGTGGAGTTAGATCAAAAGGTTGGAAGTAAACTTCTTCAAATGGGTGGTTATTTTGATATGTTCTTGAAAGAGTTTTCTTATGGTGTTTAAGGCTTGTAATTGAAGCTAAATGATGGGGAAAATGCTTGGGGATGATCAAGTATGAAGTTAGGAGTATTTTGAGAGAGAAATGAGGGTGTAGGTATGAGAAAATGGAGTGAAGAAATGGTGTTCATTTATAAAAATGTTTTTAGTTTATAAAGAAAGAAAAGGATTCCTAATTTTGTTTTCTTACTAATAATTCATACTACTTGACAAATTCTAGTTACCTCATATCTAGGGCAGTAATAATGTTGATTAGGATGTTGATTTGATGTGTATATACCAATAGTAAATACATATAGAAGCTGGGTATGATACAGGTACATATACCCTAGATATACGTATAGAAATCTTGAGGAAACGGAACGAGAATTCAAATATAGCTATATTTTGTGAATATACTTATATTGTTTTATGTATTTAAGTCCTTAAAAAGTGATTAAATACATTATATATACGATACATGTATAAGCATTATAGATTATAAGTATATATATCAAAGAATGTTACGTATAGTTATCGTTTTGAAAACTTAAGTTAGTAGTTTCAAAATATACTTATAACTCATTGTCATTAGTACACAATGAGATGTTAAACCATCCTTAGATCATGTTGAATATATATAAATAAATATATATACACAAACGTATAATTATCGTATGTTATATAGTTCGTGATATCATCGGTCATATTGGACGGTCAAATGTTGTGTAAAACTCTTTTCAAAAACGCAAGTCTCAACAATTTGGATTGCTTATCATGTTGGTATGGTTTAATTTATGTAAATATTAATCTCATAAGTATAATTTGGTCAAAAAATTCCGGGTCATTACAACACGCCTCTCTTGTTCCAACATTTTCTTCAACTCTTCAGTCTCCTTTAATAATTTTTCCTTTTCCTCCATTACTTTCTCCTTCTCTACTCTCTCTACGACACATTTTGTTTCCACTAGCTGCATAGTCTCATCCTTGTTCTTGGCCAAATCCACTGCTGTTTTCCATTTTAAATTAACATCTTTCAATTCAATTTCCAGCTTCTTTAATCTGTTGGCATTGTGAATAGCATTGGCAACAATGGTTTCTTGAGCCTCCTGCATTTTAAGCCCATGCATCACATGATGATTCATAAGCACCATAGCTGCAACAGTAGATTGACAGCTTTGCTTATGTGTCATAGTGGATAAAGAGGACGAAAAATCATCAATTGTGTTTACCTGAATAATAAACTTATATTCATGATCTGCAAACAACTATATATTATGGAAAAACGTATTTGGTCTCCTCAAACTGCAAAGTTTACCTTTAAAAAATTAACAAAACTGTCAGATTTACTAACAGGATACTTAAGAAAGCTTCTTAAACCAGCCAGTGGCACAGCAGAAGGAGGTTTGGAAGATGAAGAAGATTGTGCCAGTTCTTTTGGAAGTTAAGGGATTAGTGAAAGGTGGTGTCTCAAAGGTGTCATTATTGGTTTCCTCATTGTCCTCATCATCATTATCATCCTCAGCATCAATAGCTTTGTTACTTTCATCATTATCACCACCAGCAGTGGTTTCATCATCTTCTTCTGGCAGAATCAATTCTATACATAGAAAAGAAATGAGCATACAGTTAGCATCAAAACATTTTATAGAAATTATTAAAAAGACATAAGTAAAGGGCATACTTCTTTTCTTCGATTTTTCAGAAGTTTCACTTGCTGCACGCTTCCACACACACTTTGTGCGTTTTCCAGTTTTCTTCACGCCAGACGGTTTGGGAGTGGTCTCAATGATTTCTACATCAGGCGAAGAAGGCTGTGCAACGCTGCCACCTTCGCCTTCCGTAGGCCGTTCAGGACTTTTTAATTGTTGCTCGACTCAGCATCTTTTATTTTATTAGCCTCAAGCTCAGCAGCAGTCTTTGGTCATTCGATTATAGAAAGGGGATCTAAATTGGCTTTTTGAAATGATCTGTAAACCTGCATTTCTTCTTCTGCAACAGATGAAAACATAAACAAATAGCGAAAACATATAAGGATACATTTAATTCATAGTGACATAGTACAAGTATGGTATATTTATAAAAATGCCTACCACAGCCTTTTCAGTGCAACACTGGCACATATCCAGTACGCCAGTTATCACTCATGTTACAGAGGACTAAAATGGCTTTGTGATCAGCATATGACCGTTGTGGAAGTTCCAATGCCTTCCAGTCTTCAACCGTTGTCTTCTCATCATTAGATAAAGTGATCGACTTACTCACTCCTATTTTTGTTTTCCTCCACTTGCGGAAATTTGCCCAAGCATCTTGAATGACCCTTTCATTGACAAAAAAGTAGGGCTCTTTCCAATTTTATAAAGAAGATTCCTTCACACCAGTAAATGCCTTATTTGGCTTACATTCAAATGTGTACCAACATTTACTTACCAATCGAGTTCTAAATAACTCATGAAAAACATTTATACTTGGTACTCAACCTATAGCGTTACAATACATCTCAAAAAGAATAACTTTTTACAACCCAAGAGGATGAACCTGGCTAAGACCAATCCCATAGTGGGCAAGAATTTCTTGAAGAAATAAGGAGGGAGGAATACGAAGGTTACCTATAGTTAGTTGAAGTTTATACAGCGTGATCATCTTTTTAGGGGGTTTGTAAGCTCTATCAATCGATGAAGGAACTGTGGGGTGCAGCAATCTAAGATTCATATGATATATATACATAATTTGTCTATCTCTGCTTCAGTTATACTAGAAGGAATAGTGCTCACATCGCGAGTATCTTTCTGAGAAGAAGTGCTGCTGGATTCGGCCATGGTAGTAAAGAAAGTATAACAATGGATGTAGAGAAGAGGAAGATTAAGAACTGACCTTTAGTAAATTAATCTCTATGAAAGTAATTGCAGATATCTTCAAATCAAATGATCAGTTTTTGGAAAAGGAAGAATGAAAAGGGAACAGATTATTTATAATCAAATTGCTGAACGATGAAGGGATATGATCGAGCCATGTGTATGAACCAGATTAATTGGATAACAATTTAAATTTCGAAAATAAATCAAAAAGGTTTTGGGGGCATATTCATAATTGGAAACATGACATCAGCACAGGAAAACAACCGACTACAGCAGTTTTGTGTTTTCGAGAAAAAGGCATCTTTTATTTTTAGTTTAATGACTATATTTTTTTTGCAAAAATAAAGACATTAAACTGGGGGGACTTAATGGTGTATCCTAGGCGATACACGCATAAAAACACCATTTTATATACAGAAAAATGGATCAAAGAGCACAAAAGATAACAATATTTGGCGGTTTTTAGCATTTGTCGCCCAGCGTTCAGCAGGCCGCCCAGCATTCAGCAGGCCACCCAGCGTCAAGCGTAAGCCCTGCAGGCAGCTTCTATGCTTAAGCCCTTTTACTAGGAGCATGAACAGTACTCAGCTACGTCATCAATGCCAAAGTCGGTTCCGTCTATTTCGCACAACAGAATTAATCAGCTATTAACACGTGTATCCCGAGAATTTTGGACATTCTATGCCTATAAATAGACCCCCTGGGTCACTGCATTTATCAACTGAACTTCAGTCATAGAGAAGTACACTTTCTCTCTCACACAGTTCTTTCTCACTCTAAACGCGCATTAGCCGCTTAGCAGCAATACGCTAAATGAATCAATTACAGATTGATCCCAAGACTGATTGAGGCCACCCCACGGATTCCCCATCCGTGTTTCGGGTCTGCAGAGATTATTTCTCGAGGGAAAACAATAGTCGGCATCATACGTGAAAGGACCCGTTCATATACATTATAAACGATTCACAATAGTTGATTACATTGCGAGGTATTTGACCTCTATATGATACATTTTACAAACATTGCATTCATTTTTAAAAGACAAACTTTCTTTACATTGAAAATTGACAGGCATGCATACCATTTCATAATATCCACTATCCAACTATAAATTAATTTAATAATAATCTTTGATGAACTCAATGACTCGAATGCAACGTTCTTCGAAATATGCTATGAAAGACTCCAAGTAATATCTTTAAAATGAGCAAATGCACAGCGGAAGATGTCTTTAACACGTGAGAATAAACATGCTTTAAAGTGTCAACCAAAAGGTTGGTGAGTTCATTAGTTTATCATAATCATTTATTTCCATCATTTTAATAGACCACAAGAATTTCATTTCCAGTTCTCATAAATATACGTCCCATGCATAGAGACAAAAATAATCATTCATATGGTGAACACCTGGTAACCGACATTAACTAGATACATATAAGAATATCCCCTATCATTCCGGGATCCTCCTTCGGACATGATATAAATTTCGAAGTACTAAAGCATCCGGTACTCTGGATGGGGTTTGTTAGGCCCAATAGATCTATCTTTAGGATTCGCGTCAATTAGGGTGTCTGTTCCCTAATTCTTAGATTACCAGACTTTAATAAAAATGGACATATTCGATTTCGATAATTCAACCATAGAATGTAGTTTCAATTACTTGTGTCTATTTTGTCAAACATTTATAAAAGCGCATGTATTCTCAGTCCCAAAAATATAAAGGGTAAAAAGGCAAATGAAACTCACCATATTGTATTTCGTAGTAAAAATACATATAACGTCATTGAACAAGTGCAAGGTTGGCCTCGGATTCACGAACCTAAATTAATTATATATAATTATGTGTTGGTCAATATTTGTCTAACAAATTAGGTCAAGTCATAGTGTACCACAATCCTAATGCTCGAGACTAATATGCAAAAGTCAACAAAAGTAAATTTGACTCAAAATAATTTCCAAAAATCTATACATGATTAATATATAGTTTAAATATCGTCGTTTTATATTTTTAAATATTTTTAAAAGATTTATTAGAGTAATAATATAATTTATTTATTAATAGATAAAATTCTATATTAAATTTATGTAATAAAATATAATTTTATATATATTAAGTAATAAAATTTATAGGGTTCATTTAATATCATAAAGATAATATGATAGGTATTATTAAAGTAAGTTATTACACGTAGTAAAATATGTTTGTATCACATATTTATTTGATAAAATAATATCTATAATGATAGTAAGTAAAACTTGTATTATTTTGTAATAATAATTATTATTATAAAAATATCAATATTTATAATTACTAAGATGACATTATGATAAAACGATAATTCTAATTATGATAACTTTAATATTTACGATAATTTTTAATATTATCTTTAAAATAATAATTCTATTTAAAATAATAATAATAATGATATTTTATAGTAACAATGACATTTCTATTAAAATGATAATTTTTATTAAAATGATAGTTTTAATACTAACGATACTTTTAATAATAATAGTAATGATAAAAATAATAAGAACGATAATTTTATCTAAATCAATATCTTATAATATTTTAATTTCATCATGATACTCTTACTCATTATTTCCTAATCGTTTCGTTTAATAGCTTTTAATCGTCTTTTATATCGTGTTCATAATAATGATAATAATAGTAATCAAAATAATTAGGTGTTACAAATATTTGTTTTAATTACACTAATATTAATAATGATAGTTACTATAACATTATTAACGATAATACTAATAATTATCTTAATGATAATACAGTAATAATAATAATAACAATAACAATAACCATTTTTAAATAATGATATATATATATATATATATATATATATATATATATATATATATATATATATATATATATATATATATATATATATATTAATAATGATAATAATAATACTAATACTAATAATAATAATAATAATAATAATAATAATAATAATAATAATAATAATAATAATAATTGGATAATAATAATAATACTAATTATAACTTTAACGATAATAACGATAGTAATAATAATAAAAAAATAACAATTTTTAAGGATAAATCCCTTTTATTGATAAAGATAATAATAATGATAATAATAATATAAAACTAGAACGACGATAAAAACGACGATAATAATAATCATTTTTAATAAAAATATCGAAAATTCAATTGATTATAACTTCTAATCCGTTCATCGAAACCATTCGATATCTAAAGGAAAAGTTCTTAATTTTTCGCTAGCTTTCCAAGGACATGCATATCTTATACCTTATCTCAACCGTAAGTGTAACTAATTCAATATTCAACCTAACTTGTCTAAGGGCAATATCAAAAGTACAAGCATGAATAATCCTAAATACTCGAACACTAGTCAGGGATACACTATTAGTATGTAAAAGTTAAATTATGAGTACTCACGTATCAATATTGAGATTCAATATTGCAGGAAAGGTACGTAGACGCAACGGAAATGATAAACACTATATTGACCTCACGAGCATACCCATGAACCATACTCAATCACCTCTATCGCTATAACCCATAATTTCCTTAATCCTATCCTACTCGAAAAACAATTTCGAAATCACTCGGACAGTACTCCGTCGTAATATTTTATGTATACTAATAATATCTTGAAATAATACGGAGTAAATATATATATGTAAATCGATTGAGAGAGTTTAGAGAAAAATATTTTCAAGTTTCTATGAAATAATGAAACCTATTGAATTCTATTTATAATAGATTTTTGAATTATTAAAGTGAATTATTAAAGTATGAATTATTAAAGTGAATTATTAAAGTATGAATTATTAAAGTGATTATTAAAGTATGAATTATTAAAGTGAATTATTAAAGTATGAATTATTAAAGTGAATTATTAAAGTATGAATTATTAAAATGAATTATTAAAGTTAAAGTAAAGTAAAAATAAAGTAAAGGTAAAGTTTAAGTATAGTAAAAGTATAAAACTATGTACGTATAATACGCGTATAAATATATATAATATTAATTTAAATCGTTATATATATTTAATAAAATAAAATATAAATATCGTTATCTTTATCATACTAGTTAAGTAATGAGTTGTCAAAAGTGGTTCTAGATATTTATAAAAGTTATATATGTTTTAATAATAAAATTCTTTTTAAACTGAAAACGTTTTTGTACGTTTGAAACTAAATAGATCAATCGAGTCTTTATGAGATTCAATCTTCCACTATCCTTTGTCTAGTTCTCAATGATTGACAATTTGTTCTTATTTATAAATCACTTTACCATTTTCCGAATATTGTTAAAATGGAAAGATTTCTCAAATCAACGTGGGCCTTTCAACAGAGACTTGTAATCATAATTCAGTATATCTGATAATTCAATCATTTGATCTTATCTTCTAATTCCATTGATAAACATTTTGAAACAGATACAATCATATAAAGTATTTAATCTAATATTTTGTTTACGTTTCAAGTTATAATATATATACACATATACATATATAATCATATTTGTTTAATGGTTCGTGAATCGTTGGAACTTGGTCGAGGTTGAATGAATGTATGAACATAGTTTAAAATTCTTTCAATTTAACTTAACAAATATTGCTTATCGTGTCGGAAACATATAAAGATTAAAGTTTAAATTTGGTTAGAAATTTCCGGGTTGTCACAGTACCTACCCGTTAAAGAAATTTCGTCCCGAAATTTGAGTGGAAAGGTCGTGAATGATAATAAGTATTTTTCATGATGCATACGGGCTAAAAATTAGAGTTTTATCATCAGCGAATAATTTGGATAAACAATCCATTTATATGAAGAGTACAAATGAAGCTAACATAGAAGAGTGAAATGAGTAAGTGTAGATTCATCTTATCATTTGACGTAGATATGATTGATTCCCAGATTTCAAGGGATTTGAAGAAAATCTTCTTAATAAGATTTGACTCTCCGGTAATCAAGGGAATTAGGATCCGCTTTAAATGTGATCATCCATTTTAATTGTTCTGTAGGAGATTTTCTTATAAATTTACCTCCTTCGTTTCCTTACAACTCACACCTTCTGTTGATGCATTTTATACAACTCCCTTGACATCTACCCACGTCCATTGCAGGTACAACAGTTTACAGGCCACCATGATTGCTCGTTATTATCCTATCCGTGTTTGTATGTGGTTACAGGAACTGCAGGAATGAGATTTAGATGTTTGACTATGTTAGACTTAGTCAGACATACGAGTGAAGCCTCACTAGTATGGCTGACAGGATCATACGCACGGTTGATGCTGAGCTAAGTCACAATTACAACCTAAATGAGAAGACACGAGTGAGTGATCACCCGTACGGCTGATGAAGCCAACTCGTACGTGTGATGAATGAATCGTATGGGTGAGTCAACAGCAGGGGTATATAAAGTCTTATATTCTTCATTTTAGATTAAGCCTCTCATTTGTTACACACACTCATATCTAGTGAGCTCCTCCGATTCTCTCTCAGTCCAAATCACCCAGGTGGTGAATAATAGCTCTAGGTGTTGATCTAATCACACTTAATTTAGTTGTGGTTTGACTAAATTAATCAAAAAAAACTTAACCTATTCACTAGAGGGTTTGATTCACTTATTCCGCCATTGTGTGAGTTAAATCTGTTGATTTCTAAGTTCCTAGTCATGTTTCATCACCTTCTATTCTTTCCCCCTCAACTCATATTTTAAAGTATTCATCAATATGCTCCATCCAGTTCTGATTCTCGATATACTTCTAACTTTCATATCGGTCATTCTTCTTTTTCATCTACCGCCGGAAGAATCTATTTACTTCTACTATACTCTTGGGTTTATAGTGTTTCTAGTTCTCCCGTGTCTTTATATTGCTATATGCATCGATATATATGGTTTATAATTTCTGGTTTGTCGTTGGGATTTATTTGTTCCCTTATATTTCAAAGTCTCTGCTTCTGTCTTCTATAATCATTATCATTCACAGTTAATGCTCTCTTTTATTTGCTGCAATTTATACCCCAATTTCTATTTCGGAGTTTTGTCCTTTCGTTTCTTCTTCTTGCGATTAAGCATCGCTTGTAATGGTCCAGAATTCACAGATATGAATTTCGGAATGAACATTGTTAATGTTCTAGGAAGGAAATTGTGATGGCACGATCTTGATTTGTCAAATTACTAGAATACCTTGGAAAAGGCCGAATCATCAAGAAATATTTTCTTGATATTTTAGAGGTTAAATAGAATACAAGAGTCGTATAACATGGCACATGATGATGTTATGATCTGTGAATTATCACGTTCCATTTAGAAACTCAGCATGACTTACTGTAATATAATCACATTGATCAAGTGTCATTATATTATACTAATTCATGCTTCCGTTCCCAACATTACTTCAAAATATTCCTATTTTAAACTTGAATGTTTCAGAATTTAGAAACTAAAATAGTTTCTTTTATGATGTAATACAGATAGCGCGAAGAGGTAAATGATTTCAAATAAGAAAAAGTAAGAAAATATCTTCAGAAATATGGAGGATATTTATAATGAAAGATATGATGATATTTTAGAATTTCTAATATCAGAGGATGATGAAGAATATTGTCCGCATCGGTTTAGAGTCAGGAGCAAGGTATTCGTTAATGACTTCAGCAGGTACTGAATCATTTGGATCCTTTGAAGTCAGGTTCAGTCTTTGTAATTTGTCCACAGCCTCCTTCCTACTTTGCTCAATCCGTTTTCCAGTTCCAAAACTTCTCTTTTTCTGCGCTTTGCCAGCACACTTCATCATTATAATCCAGCTTTTACCGTTTAAAGTCGTTTATAGTTTTTGCTGCTTCATCAGCATTTTTTTTTCTTTTTCGGAGAACCAATTTGTAGTTCGGAGTGTTTTTCAGAAACTTCACATTCAAATTAAGTCCAGAAGATAGACGTTATATATACACATATAACTGTTGGCGTAGACATCCTGCGAGATTTCAAAATACTGATTGCTAATTCCCAATGATTCGTATAGCAATTCTCATTTCAAGATGCGAATGAGTAAATGATGGGGTTTCAATGAATAATTATAATGACTTTTTGGAGAGGCTAATGTCAAAGGGTAATGAAGTTGTTGGTACATCTGCTAATAATGTGGTGGAATGTAAAAGGTTCCCTGGTAACAATGGTATATATCTCAAGGTTATAATAAGGTTAGTCTGACTGAAAAGTCGAAGTTGACTTACTGGAGCTATGACAAAACTGGCTACTTTGAATAGGAGTCGCAAAGTTATTTTTTCTAATAAATGCCAAAGAATCTGACGCGGATACATTGTTTAAACTTTTACTTTGGTTTCAAGAGTTTTTCGGGTACATAACTGTGGGTAACATGTGGTTGGATCATCATCTCGATTGCTCATCATTCGAAGTGTCTTCAGAAATTTTCGAAGGGTTTGAACACAGATTGTAATCGTTAACATACATTTGATGTTCTAACACAGTTTTGAAGTCAAAATATAGCTTGCGAAAGATGTAAGGATCTAAGAGTGATGATTTTGGTCATATCTCAAGTTGAATTTTGAGATTTCAAAATCAGAATATGTAATTAAATTTTGAATGAGTATGGTTGTTTTGATTTCTATAAAAGAATGTATATTGTTATGAAAGTAGGGAGTATAATGGATGACTTGCTGAATCAGATTCGAAGAATGTAACATATTAATTGTGAATTTATATATCTCTCGGGTATTACCTACCCGTTAAAAAATTTTTCACAATTAATATTTTGTACAAAAGAATTTTATTACAGTCTTTATGAAAATATATATATGTATATTTTCTTCAGATGTAATATAGATTTAATGAGTTAATGTTAAATTAAACTCATTTGATTTACAGTTGAAACTAGAATTGAATAATTCCTAAAGGCTTTAAAAAGTACATAACTTTTACGCAGTATTTCTTTAATGACATTGAAATTATGAATCAATACTTCGTTATTTGTTGATGTATGATGTTCGGTTCGTGGAATTCTTGTGAATTTTGCAAAGTACGAATGATGTTATCTGAAAAGTTTCGGGTACATCGATGATGAAAGTGTAAAATCAAATATATACGTGATTTATTATGAATAAAAATTTGTTGAATTGCGACAGAGATTGTAGTTAACGCTGGTTAAGTTGTGGCCGAAGGACGTACATTATTGCATATTTGTAATATGAATTAACCGAGTAGTTAAGATTCACACACAATAGCTTAGCACGGAAAGATTTATTTCAAATATATATATATATATATATATATATATATATATATATATATATATATATATATATATATATATATATATATATATATATATAATATACATATAATTTCTTCAGAGGGAATGAGTTAATTCTTCATAACTCGTTGATACAATATACACGTTATTGATTCGTAATGATGTCCACAGTGATTCTTGAACTGACGGAGTTTGTGATGTTATCGGTGTTGTTGATTCGAATGTTGACTGTACTGACGATGCTGGTAACGCTGACGGTACTGTTGATGCTATTGGTAAAGCAAGTTTAGCTTGTTAATCACACACCATTTTTGTCAGGGTTTCTACTCTTCCTTCTATCATTTTGGTTCGTTTAACTGATTTATGGTTAGGGCTAGATTAGATAATCTCTAAGACTTTAGAGATTACATAATCGTCGCGGAATGTTTCTCCAATGAAGTTATGAATTAATACTTCATCAGTTATTGTTGTTGGTGCTCCTTGGTATCTATGGTGCGTATGACGTTGATGCTCGTGGGATAGATTTTGAAGTTGAGGTTTACGACGCGGTTGTGGTTGGAGGTGGTAATGGTACTGTTGGCGTTGATGATGGTGGTACTGGTTATGCTGCTGGTGCTGCTGCTGGTGTTTGTAATCTTTGCACCATATTCTCCAAAGCCACTACCCGAGCGCGAAGCTCGTTGACTTCTTCTATTATACCGAGGTGATTGTCGGTTCGGACGAGCGGATAAATATAATCTAGAATTTGATGTAGTATATAATCGTGATGAGATACTCTGGAAATGAGAGAGAAAATGGTGTTTTCGGATTGGTTCGCCGGTAAGTGCTTCAGGTTCTTTGTTAAGAGGGCAATGGGGTGGATGGAACGGATCACCTTCTTCTTGTCTCCAATGATTGAGGAGGCTAAGAACCCATCCCCAATTCATCCAGAATAGATGATGGCTGATTGGTTGATCAATTCCGGTCACACTGCTTTCAGAGCTGGAGTGGGATTCCATTTCGGAATCCGAGGAACTTGAATTAATGATGAATTCCATTTCGTACGATTGAATAAGGATTTTTCGATATGAAATGATTTTCGATTATCGGATGGTATTCTAATTAAATAGAATATCCATAGATATAGAATAAAAGATTTCGCAGATTACGGAGGAATTTGCGGGATATGTCAGGTAAAGTTTAAAGTAACAGATACGATAACATATGATTTAGCAGATACGCTAAGATATGAATTTTGTCTATACACTACTCATGCAATTAATGTAGCAAGACGTGTCTAGACTAGTAATGATAAGCAGGTAATTTCCTAAGAATGATAAGCAGATGATTTCCGACTAAAAATGATAAGCAAAACTTTTGACATGCAGACACGGTCGAAGTCCATACTCACTAATGCATCCTAACAACTTATCAGTTAGACACACTAATGCAGACATGGTTCGCTAAGACCACCGCTCTGATACCAACTGAAAGGACCCGTTCATATACATTATAAACGATTCACAATAGTTGATTACATTGTGAGGTATTTGACCTCTATATGATACATTTTACAAACATTGCATTCGTTTTTAAAAGACAAACTTTCTTTACATTGAAAATTTACAGGCATGCATACCGTTTCATAATATCCACTATCCAACTATAAATTAATTTAATAATAATCTTTGATGAACTCAATGACTCGAATGCAACGTTCTTCGAAATATGCTATGAAAGACTCCAAGTAATATCTTTAAAATGAGCAAATGCACAGCGGAAGATTTCTTTAACACCTGAGAATAAACATGCTTTAAAGTGTTAACCAAAAGGTTGGTGAGTTCATTAGTTTATCATAATCATTTATTTCCATCATTTTAATAGACCACAAGAATTTCATTTCCAGTTCTCATAAATATACGTCCCATGCATAGAGACAAAAATAATCATTCATATGGTGAACACCTGGTAACCGACATTAACTAGATACATATAAGAATATCCGCTATTATTCCGGGATCCTCCTTCGGACATGATATAAATTTCGAAGTACTAAAGCATCCGGTACTTTGGATGGGGTTTGTTAGGCCCAATCGATCTATCTTTAGGATTCGCGTCAATTAGGGTGTCTGTTCCCTAATTCTTAGATTACCAGACTTTAATAAAAAGGGACATATTCGATTTCGATAATTCAACCATAGAATGTATTTTCAATTACTTGTGTCTATTTCGTCAAATATTTATAAAAGCGCATGTATTCTTAGTCCCAAAAATATAAAGGGTAAAAAGGCAAATGAAACTCACCATACTGTATTTCGTAGTAAAAATACATATAACGTCATTGAACAAGTGCAAGGTTGGCCTCGGATTCACGAACCTAAATTAATTATATATAATTATGTGTTGGTCAATATTTGTCTAACAAATTAGGTCAAGTCATAGTGTACCACAATCCTAATGCTCGAGACTAATATGTAAAAGTCAACAAAAGTAAATTTGACTCAAAATAATTTCCAAAAATCTATACATGATTAATATATAGTTTAAATATCGTCATTTTATATTTTTAAATATTTTTAAATATTTTTAAAAGATTTATTAGAGTAATAATATAATTTATTTATTAATAGATAAAATTCTATATTAAATTTATGTAATAAAATATACTTTTATATATATTAAGTAATAAAATTTATAAGGTTCATTTAATATCATAAAGATAATATGATAGGTGTTATTAAAGTAAGTTATTACACGTAGTAAAATATGTTTGTATCACATATTTATTTGATAAAATAATATCTATAATGATAGTAAGTAAAAGTTGTATTATTTTGTAATAATAATTATTATTATAAAAATATCAATATTTATAATTACTAAGATGACATTATGATAAAACGATAATTCTAATTATGATAACTTTAATATTTACTATAATTTTTAATATTATTTTAAAATAATAATTCTATTTAAAATAATAATAATAATGATATTTTATAGTAACAATGATATTTCTATTAAAATGATAATTTTTATTAAAATGATAGTTTTAATACTAACGATACTTTTAATAATAATAGTAATGATAAAAATAATAAGAACGATAATTTTATCTAAATCAATATCTTATAATATTTTAATTTCATCATGATACTCTTACTCATTATTTCCTAATCATTTCGTTTAATAGCTTTTAATCGTCTTTTATATCGTGTTCATAATAATGATAATAATAGTAATCAAAATAATTAGGTGTTACAAATATTCATTTTAATTACACTAATATTAATAATGATAGTTACCATAACATTATTAACGATAATACTAATAATTATCTTAATGATAATACAGTAATAATAATAATAACAATAACAATAACCATTTTTAAATAATGATATATATATATTAATAATGATAATAATAATACTAATACTACTAATAAAAATAATAATAATAATAATAATAATAATAATAATAATAATAATAATAATAATAATAATAATAATAATAATAATAATAATAATAATAATAATAATAATAATAATTGGATAATAATAATAATACTAATTATAACTTTAACGATAATAACGATAGTAATAATAATAATAAAAAATAACAATTTTTAATGATAAATCCCTTTTATTGATAAAGATAATAATAATGATAATAATAAGATAAAACTAGAACGACGATAAAAACGACGATAATAATAATCATTTTTAATAAAAATATCGAAAATTCAATTGATTATAACTTCTAATCCATTCATCCAAACCATTCGATATCTAAAGGAAAAGTTCTTAATTTTTCGCTAGCTTTCCAAGGACATGCATATCTTATACCTTATCTCAACCGCAAGTGTAACTAATTCAATATTCAACCTAACTTGTCTAAGGGCAATATCAAAAATACAAGCATGAATAATCCTAAATACTCGAGCACTAGTCAGGGATACACTATTAGTATGTAAAAGTTAAATTATGAGTACTCACGTATCAATATTGAGATTTAATATTGCAGGAAAGGTACGTAGACGCAACGGAAATGATAAACACTATATTGACCTCACGAACATACCCATGAACCATACTCAATCACCTCCATAGCTATAACCCATAATTTCCCTAATCCTATCCTACTCGAAAAACAATTTCGAAATCACTCGGACAGTACTCCGTCGTAATATTTTATGTATACTAATAATATCTTGAAATAATACGGAGTAAATATATATATGTAAATCGATTGAGAGATTTTAGAGAAAAATATTTTCAAGTTTCTATTAAATAATGAAACCTATTGAATTCTATTTATAATATATTTTTGAATTATTAAAGTGAATTATTAAAGTATGAATTATTAAAGTGAATTATTAAAGTATGAATTATTAAAGTGAATTATTAAAGTATGAATTATTAAAGTGAATTATTAAAGTATGAATTATTAAAGTGAATTATTAAAGTTAAAGTAAAGTAAAAATAAAGTAAAGGTAAAGTTTAAGTATAGTAAAAGTATAAAACTATGTACGTATAATACGCGTATAAATATATATAATATTAATTTAAATCGTTATATATATTTAATAAAATAAAATATAAATATCGTTATCTTTATCATACTAGTTAAGTAATGATTGTCAAAAGTGGTTCTAGATATTTATAAAAGTTATATACGTTTTAATAATAAAGTTCTTTTTAAACTGAAAACGTTTTTGTACGTTTGAAACTAAATAGATCAATCGAGTCTTTATGAGATTCAATCTTCCACTATCCTTTGTCTAGTTCTCAATGATTGACAATTTGTTCTTATTTATAAATCACTTTACCATTTTCCAAATATTGTTAAAATGGAAAGATTTCTCAAATCAACGTGGGCCTTTCAACAGAGACTTGTAATCATAATTCAATATATCCGATAATTCAATCATTTGATCTTATCTTCTAATTCCATTGATAAACATTTTGAAATAGATACAATCATATAAAGTATTTAATCTAATATTTTGTTTACGTTTCAAGTTATAATATATATACACATATACATATATAATCATATTTGTTTAATGGTTCGTGAATCGTTGGAACTTGGTCGAGGTTGAATGAATGTATGAACATAGTTTAAAATTCTTTCAATTTAACTTAACAAATATTGCTTATCGTGTCGGAAACATATAAAGATTAAAGTTTAAATTTGGTTGGAAATTTCCGGGTTGTCACAATACGCTCAACGCTAAGCAGTTATTGTATTGCACTGGTACCTTACAGCCGCTACACAGAAAATCGTACCAACAATGGTGGTTTGATGGCCTCATCCCCTGTAATCAAAGCAAATAAATTTTCTACATCTGTTGTACGGATGGCGGGCAGCACTAACTTCTGCTTATACCATGATGGTGTCGTTTTGGTCAAAATTCCATCTAACAACTTTCCTGCCATTTCTTTAGTCGTAAAGAACTACACTTCTTCTTCCCCATAGTCCCATTCATTCTCCACAAAACCTTCATCATTGCATTCATGCTCAGTATCATCCACCAAAGTATTCAACTGATTGAATAACTTGAAAATTGTTGTTTAGAAATTGACCTTCCTTTGCTCGTATGCGTAACATTCACATCAGCTGTTCTCTTAAAAGAAACATTGTTTGTTCCTCGCCCTGCTTTCTACATTTTCCCACTAGAACTTTCCATCAATGGTTTCTTCAACCGTGATATGGTTTCATGCACATGCTCTTCTGCTGCACCAGTTTGCAATTGATCTCCTTCCTCAATTGAAGTTTCTTCCAGAGTTAGTTGATCCGGTGGTATATTCTTAATGATATTTTCATTGATTGGTTCGAGTGCTACTCTTGTTGAAGTTGTTTCAGTTGCCTTCGTGCTCTTGGTATTCTTGCTGCTCTTTGAGACGGATGGTGCCATATGTTGGTACGATTTTCCGTGTAGCGGGTCTAAGGTACCAGTGCAATACAATAACTACCTAGCGTGCAGTGTATGATGCCGACTGATGTTTACCCTTGAGAACTATTCTCTACAGACCCGGAACACGGATGGGAGATCCGTGTGGTGGCCTCAATCAGTCTTTGGATCAATCTGTAATTGATCCGTGTAGTGTTCTGCTACTAATCAGTTAATTTGCTGTAGTGTGAGAAAGAACTGTGTGAGAGAGAAAGTGTACTTCTCTCTGACTGAAGTTTAGATGATAAATGCGGTGACCCATGGGGTGTATTTATTGGCGTAGAATATCCAAAATACTTGAGATACACGTGTCAATCACTGATTAATTCTGTTATGCGAAATATTCACAACTGAATTTGGTATGGCTGACGTGGCTGCGTGCCGCTCACGTGCCTAGTAAAAGGGCTTAAGCATAGAAGCTGTCTGCAGGGCTTACGCATGATGCTGGATGGAAAATGCTAAAAACTGTCGAATATCGTTATCTTTTGTGCTCCTTGATCCATTTTTCTGTATAAAAATGATACTTTTATGCGTGTATCCCATAGGATACACCATTATAAGCTTAGATATAAGTTTACTTATGAGCTATCTTCTTAAAGGGATCTAGAAGGTAGTTGTGATTTCACTAGGTTAGAGCATTAGGATCTTGTGGTAAGAGCATTTGGTGATTGTGAATTCTTCAAAGGGATGTAAGGGTTCATAAGTTGTGGCTTATCGAAGAGTTAGTGTTGTATTCGGACACTCCACCTGGTTTGGGGTATCATAGTGAAGAAAAGTCTCAATTCATAGAATTGAGGAGTGGATTAAGGAGGATTAGTTAAAATCCTCCCGAACCACTATAAATCATTGTGTTTGTGCACTTACATTCTTTTACATACTCACATTAACAATCACAAGTGCTTCCACATTTAAAACTTATTTTTAATTGTTAAAGATTTCAAAAAAGTTTTAAGAAATCATTAAGGAACTATTCTCCCCATCTAGTTCCTTACAATTGGTATCAGAGCGGTTACTCGAACTTTTGCTCTAAAAATGTTTTTGCTTGTGTCAAAAATTATTTTGTGCAAAAACCCGAGTTAAAAGGTCTTGGAACTAAAATCTTCATACTTTGGGGAAATCTTGATCCATGAAACTTTATTGAAATAGGAAGTTTGTGTATACAAAGTTCTCAACACGACAAGGGTCAAGTATGGGTTTGAAAAATTGAAGATGGGTCTCAAGAAGAACTTCAAAGGAAAAGTGTCATGGCAACTCAAGCTACATCAAATACAAATGGAACATGGAATGATGGTGAGCATGATGAAACTTGCCTTCTATGACAACACGATAGTGAGAGTCAAGGAAGGAACACGAATGCTTAAACTTGCATCCATTACATTGAGAAAAAATACCACCATACACATGGTGAGGTAAGCTTGCTTGCTTTTAGTAAAAATCAATAAATTAATAGGTTTATAAAGATTGTGTACTCCAAATGTTGTGATAATTAACAAAACATTGACTAAAATGAAAAGCTTGAATAAAGAAATATTCTTTAATTAAACAATTTAATTTAAAAAAAAAAATTAATCCTAGTATGAGATCTCAACCATCCCGCTATGGGATCCTGTTATGTTCAATTTTTTGTAAAATCACATCCGATTCCATTTAACTATGTAAAGAAAATGTGGGGTTGGGACAAAATCACAACTATAAGTTGTAACACCCCATCAGAATCTACTAACAGAATATTAACTCCTGGTCCCACAGTTTAGCGGTCACGCCCTCTATATGAGACATTTCCGAAAAGTATTCGCATTAATCATTAAAACAAAGTCATTTAGTAGAGATAATGTAACTGGAAACATTTGACGTCAATGACTAATGTATATGAATCCAAACACCTTAAACGAAAACTGTTTATATGCGAATATATGTTCTTGAAATGAAAACGATAAACATGTACGACGCCGTCTAGTTCTAGCAGCAAACAGCATATAACTTCAAATAAAGCGGAAGCACTAGCTCTATGTACCTGAGATGAAACATGCAAAACGTCAACGAAAAACGTTGAGTGAATCTACAGGTTTAGTAAATCATTTCTTAAGTAAGGCCACAAGATTTTCTTAGAAAACATCATTGGAAAAGTATACATTATCATGAGCACTTGATTATAAAGCTTTAACCTTTGCGTGAGCCGAGCACACATCTTCAGTTTACCCTATACTGGCGATACACTGATCAAGTGTACGTGTTACAACTACATAAGCACCTGTTTAACATTGCGGTGCAGTTTGTCAAACATAACGGTACCGTCCATATAAGTCGAGCTTACAAAGTAATTAATATAATCAAGCTAATGGATTTTTGATCTGAACTCATATGTATATTCTTTGTAAGTTACTTGTGCCAAACACGAAAAATATTTGTAAAAAGCATGCATCTCATCCATGTAAAAACGTAGTAGGGTGTCACGACCCTACTTTTTTCGTTATCTTTTTCCGTTAATTATTTAACGACCGTTAACTGTTAGTGTGCCACGTCATTTCTATGACCTATATTATTATTTTTGTAATAATATATATATAATAATTATTATGTGTTATGTGAATATATGTATTCATATTTTAATTTTTACGTTTCTACGTCTCGCGGATTTCCATCCGGCGAATCTTTTCGGTTTTTAAACCAACGGTCGAGCTTTCGGGATTTTTAAATCCTAAATATTTTAAATATGATATTTTAAGGTCATATTATTATTAGGTGTATTTATATTTATTTTTCGTCGCGCGTTTGTTATCTTTCCGGATTTTTAATCGCGTAAGTGTGTTTTCGCGTTTCGGGATTCGTTCGGGCTTTCGGGCCACAAGGAAATTAACTTTTAACAAAATTGGACCCATGGGGCCCACCCCCATGCAAAACTTGGCCGAAGCTAAGGGGGTACCCCCTTTACACTTTGTTTTTCAATTTTATTTTTCACATTTTTAGATTTATTCCCTAAAACCTAATTCTCCTAATTTTCTCTCAACTCCTCCCTCCCCTCTCCCTTTGAGCCGTCGCTAACACCAACCATCATCATCATCTTCATTATTTTTAGAGCTTGGATCAAGAATTGGTTTACATAAACGTGTTCCTCTCTTCGTTCTCTACGCGATAACACTCTTTGATTCTCGATTAGGGTATAAACCCTAACCCTAGAACTTTTCATTTTTATTTATATTTCTGTATTTTGAGCTTATATTATTAGTATGATGTATATTAGTTGTTGTAATGTTGTTTGGATGCGTAGAATTACTCGTTTGCATATGTTTTCGGTTTGTAAATTTTGGACAGCAGTTTGATTCGTGTTTTCTGACTTTGTAACTGATATGAATGTTAAAATAAAGTATATAAATGAGTTCCTCTCATCAATACATTAATTTTAGACTCCGGATTCATGTCGTTTCGATTCCCGGAGCCCTAGATATGCTTAGTTTGATTTTTGTTAAAGATTGAACGGTGTTCTTGGCATGAACAAGGTTGGGTCCGACTTTGTGACCATCCTTGGTGTCTTTAGGGTGTGTCATTTGGTTAGGACTGATGGTGGGATGAATTTTCATGTTCGGGTCACCTAAATCCGAGCCACGGTTCACCCGTTGTGCCCGAATTACTGTTTTGAGTAAATTGAATTCCCAAATGTTGTCATGGCTGATATCCACGACCTAGGGACTGTTATTGGAGTGTTCTTGAGTTCATAATTGTGTCGGGTGGTTTGAGTAGGTGAAGTTGCATATGTGGCTTGCCCGAAACCGACACCCGGGGCTCAAGATACGACCCGATGAACTTTTAAACTTAAAACTTATGGTTAATGATTAAACTTATGATAAAAATTATGGATTTCATTATTAATAAATTACTTTAGATAAAAGAAGTAATTATTATTATTTAAAACTTATGATATAAATATTTATTATATCATTTAATTATTAATTATGATTTAATTAACATTTTAATTAAACTTATGATTAATAATACTTTAATTATGAATGGAAATACTTATGATAAGTATTAAATTTTATTTTTGAGAAATTATTATAAGACTTATAATAAAGATTAAATAATTATTTAATTATTATAAGACTTAATTATTATTTAATTATGATTTAATTATTAAATACTTATGATTTAATAATTTTAATTAGAGACTTATGATATGGTTAATAATTCATTATTAATTTATAATACTTATGATATGATTTAAAAATTATTATTATTAATAATACTTATATTATGATTAATATTTAATTAATTAATTAAATACTTATGTCGTACTAATTATAACATTTCAACTTATATTAACTTTAATAATTCATTTTATTTAATTAAACTTATGTTAAGACATTATTATACACTTTTGACCTTAATAAACATTATAACCTATGTTAGTATTATAACTTACACTTTTCAAATTAATGTTGACTATGTTTGACCAAGGTTGACTTTTGAGTTGACTTTCGGTTGACTTTGACTTTCAGTTGACTTCTGTTGACTTTCTAAATAAGGAAACTTTCCTAACTTCAAAACTTTCTAAAAATAGAAGTTTCTAAATTTGGAAACTTTCCAAAAATAGAAACTTTCCAGAAATAGAAACTTTCTAAAAATAGAAACTTTCCTAAAATAGAAAACTTTCCAAAAATGGAAACCTGCTAAAAAAATAGAAACTTTCTAAAAATAGAAAGTGTGTGTCCTTATGCTGTTCCAATCAAACCGATGCTTGCTGAGTAATGTTCTATATCTACTTGCAACATGTACAATAGCTATCATACTAAGACTTGACCTAAGTTAGTTATTTATTTCGACCTGCTTTATTTATAGGTCGGCGTTGTGATCTTTCTTGATCACTTTACTTTACTTGCTGTTCGCTTGTTTGTGAGATTTCTTCAGTTGCTATTTAAGGTGAGTTATAGTCCTGTTTTTATATACTTTTCAAAGTATACTTTTTGGGATGTGATTACATGCATATTTTTATTTACGGTTAGACACAAGTAACAGTTAAATTTAATTATTCATTGTGAGTTGGACAAAAATATTCCCTAGTCTGGTAACTGTAATCATTGGTTTCTACCGGTGAACGCGAATCCTAAGGATAGATCTATCGGGTTTGACAACCCCATTTCGAGCTAGTCGCGCTAGCAATTTATAATCGGAATGTTTAGTACTTCGTAATTTGTTGTAGATACACTGTCCAAGTGTATATTTTTATTGTGTTTGGCAAGGGTAAATAAAGGGTTAAGTGGTTACCAGGTGGCTCATTGTTAATGGAATAATGTTTAATGTTTTCTAACATTTTTAAATCTTGTGGTCTAAAGTTTACTTATTTATTTAAACCTATAATTCACTCAACCTTTGTGTTGACAGTTTACTTGCATGTTTTCACAAGTACTTGAGTTATTTGATGCTTCCGCTGTCGTTAGAAGAGTCTGCATGCATTTGGGCAGATTTTATGAAACTATTTATGAAACTTAAGTTTGCATTCTATTTTGGATAATTTAAATTGTGGGTTTGTTGGCAATGTTTTGTGTCAACTTTTGGTTCATTACTATGGTTGGTTGATTTTAAACTACTTAATTGGGTTTGTTTCCTTTTTGGGCAACATTTTGAAATAAAAGAATGCAACTTTGTTTATTTAATTCATTTAAGTCCGATCAAGCTATGGGACCAACTGACGGATCCGTTAACTGTTTTGACGGGGTCGTCACATGTGGTATCAGAGCTCTGGTTGTAGGGAACTAGGCGGTCTTAATGTGGTCAACCCGTGGTTATTAGGGTGCATTAGAGTCTAGTCTACAGCCCGACCTTTTTGCTATAGCATTATTATGCATTTCATTTCGTATAAGTTATATTATTAGCTTTCATATCTTTTTGGTATGTGGTTTGCGGTTTTGCTATTTGCAGATGTCGACTTCGAGCGATAACTCTGTTGCTGCTCCTGCTCCACCGTCTCCTGCTAGACGTCGTGCTAATCAACCAGAGATCGATGATCCTGTTCATTACTATTTTTCTACCATTACTCATATGAACCGGGCTTATAATGAGGTGACACGTATTAACGCCCTTAGTGATTGTTTGCGCACCTTGCCACGTAATGAAGTTATGGACGAGATCCGTGCCGACATGGGTAACTTTATCACTTTCAAGCATAGGGTTGAGGATGCGAACCGTAAGCGTGATCGAGAAGTTAATGCTAAGTTCGAGGCTCTCGAGAGCACTGTTCGTGTGTTGAAGGAAGAGTTGGATGTTGTGAAAGGGAAGTTGCGTAAGTATGAGGATCCTGCTGAGACTCATGCTGGACCAGCTTATCACACCCGCTCTAAGCGAATGTGATGTGATTATTAATATTGATTATCTATTTCATCAGACTTAATGTCCTTTTTATACATACATTTTGGGTTATGTACGGCGTTTTGCCGAGGATTTTATTAAGATTTTGTTATGGGATATTTTTCATTATGTATGGATGGTTATTTTTATGACATTTATTATCATTATCATGTTTAATTTCTGATGTTGTGGCTCTTGGCATGTTATATTATGCGTAATATATGTTCATGTATGTTAGGTGCTATGTATGTTGTATGATGTTATCATAAAATATGTATGCATGTGATGGTTATTTCTATAACAATCATAACTGTCATGTTATTACTCATAGTGTTAGTTGACTAATATCTTAATGGTTAGTCTTTTCGTGTTTTGATCTATTCCTTTATGACACTAGTATTATTCTTGGTACTAACGGATGTGTTATTCTATTTTGAAGATCATGCCTCCAAGGGAGTCCACTGAAGCGCGTATGCAACGCCTGATCAATGAAGGAATTGCTGCTGCTATGGCAGCAAATGCTAATGTTAACGCCAATGTGAACAACAACGTGGGATGCTCCCACAAAAGTTTTATGGCTGGTCGACCCCAAGAATTCAGTGGTACGGAAGGACCAATAGGGCTTACCCGTTGGTTCGAGAAAATCGAATCTATTTTCAGGGTCAGTCGGGTCCGTGAAGAGGACAAAGTTAGTTTCGCTAGTTGCACTCTCAAGGATAGTGCCTTGACATGGTGGAACAATCTGGTTAGTAGTTTGGGAAGCGATGTAGCTTATGGTTTGGCCTGGAATGATTTTAAGGAAAGATTGATCACCCGCTATAGACCTCGGGGTGAGCTTAAGAAGCTAGAGGTTGAGCTCAAGAATTTGAAAATGCATGGCACCGAGTTAGATGCCTATGAACGAAGGTTTTTCGAGTTAACTTTGCTGTGTCCTAGGGTTTATGCGGATGAGGACCGCAAAATTGAGGCTTACATTGATGGTTTGTCCGAGAAGATTGAACACGGGGTTGAGTCCAGTGAACCCCAGACTATTGAGGTAGCTATGTCTATGGCCCACAAACTTAATGACAAGGTGTTGAGAAGAAGCAAGACTACAGTTGTTGAAAGTAGTGAGGAGGTTGTCAAGAAGGCTGATAATGGAAAACGAAAGTGGGATAACAACCGCAATCAAAACCAGGGTCAGCAGAAGAAACAGGATACCTCAGGTGCTAATAACAGAAATCAGCGTGTGTGTCCTCGTTGCTATAAAGCTCATGATGGTTACTGCACAGTTACTTGTAAGAGGTGCTCTAAGCAAGGGCACATTGCTAAGGATTGTACAGTGCTTTTGTCGGGGTCTGCTACTCCCGCGACTGGTGGTAATAATAATAATGTTGGTAATAGAGGTGGTAACGGTAACGGTAATGGGAAATCGAATAATGGAGGTAATCCAAGGGTTTGTTATGAGTGTGGGAAGCCGGGGCATTTCCGAGATGCTTGTCCCAACAAGAAGACTGCAGAGACTGCACGCGGCCGAGCGTTCAACATTAATGCTAAGGATGCGGAGGAAGATCCTAAGCTTGTTACTGGTACGTTCTCAGTCAAAGATTTATCAGTTTATGTATTATTTGATTCAGGGGCTGATTTAAGTTTCGTGTCGAGTAAATTAAGTTCGAGAATCAAAACGCCGTTAACTCTCTTAGACAATACTTATGTTGTTGAAGTAGCTAATGGTAAGGAACTTACTGCTAAGATTGTACATCGTAAGTGTAACATTAATCTGGGTGGTAGGGATTTCGAGATAGATTTGATACCGATTGAACTTGGTAGTTTTGATATTGTTATTGGTATGGATTGGTTGTCTGCAAACCGTGCTGAGATCGTGTGTTATGATAAGGCTATTCGTATTACTGATGTGATTGGAGAGCCACTGATGGTCTTTGGAGATAAGAAATGCACACAGTTAAACCTTATTAGCTGTATGAAAGTTCGTAAACATCTCCGCAAAGGCTGTCATGCTATCCTTGCTCATGTTGTTGATCCTAGTAAGGAAGTAAAGAACGTTGATGACGTTCATATTGTTAGGGATTTTCCCGAGGTGTTTCCCGATGACTTACCTGGCCTTCCGCCGCAACGCGCGGTAGAATTTCATATTGATCTTGTTCCCGGCGCTGCTCCTGTAGCACGTGCTCCTTATCGTCTTGCGCCTTCTGAACTTCAAGAATTGTCAAGTCAACTCCGTGAGTTGTTAGACAAAGGTTTTATTCGTCCTAGTTCGTCCCCTTGGGGAGCTCCTGTTCTGTTTGTTAAGAAGAAGGATGGTTCTTTTCGTTTATGCATTGATTATCGTGAACTGAATAAGCTCACTGTTAAAAATCGTCATCCTCTTCCGAGAATTGATGATCTGTTCGATCAGCTTCAGGGTTCTTCTGTTTATTCAAAAATTGATCTTCGTTCTGGCTTTCATCAGTTGCGTGTTAAAGAATTTGATGTTTCAAAAACTGCTTTTCGCACCCGTTACGGTCACTTTGAATTTCTTGTTATGCCGTTCGGATTGACAAATGCACCTGCTGTGTTCATGGACCTCATGAACCGTGTGTGTAGACCCTATCTGGACAAGTTCGTTATTGTTTTCATCGACGACATCCTTATCTATTCTAAGAGTGATGAAGAGCACGAAGAACACTTGAGGTTAGTGCTTGATTTGTTAAAGAAAGAAGAGTTGTACGCTAAGTTCTCTAAGTGTGCTTTTTGGTTAAGAGAAGTTCAGTTCCTTGGTCATATTGTTAGTAAACAGGGAATACAAGTTGATCCTGCTAAAATTGAGGCGATTGAAAAGTGGGAAGCCCCGAAAACTCCTACTCAGATTCGTCAGTTCCTAGGATTAGCAGGTTACTATAGAAGGTTCATACAAGATTTCTCTCGTATCGCGAAACCTCTGACTGCTTTAACGCATAAAGGGAAGAAGTACGAGTGGAAGGATGAACAAGAGACTGCTTTTCAGATTTTAAAGAAGAAGTTGACTACCGCTCCGATATTGTCACTACCTGAGGGTAATGATGATTTTGTTGTTTATTGTGATGCTTCGCGTCAAGGCTTTGGTTGTGTTTTGATGCAACGAAAGAAAGTTATTGCGTACGCATCACGCCAGTTGAAGATTCACGAGCAGAACTATACAACTCATGATTTAGAGTTGGGGGCCGTTGTTTTTGCACTTAAGATTTGGAGACATTATTTGTATGGGGTCAAGAGTACTGTGTACACAGATCACAAAAGTCTTCAACATATCCTCGATCAGAAACAGTTGAACATGAGACAACGAAGATGGATTGACACGTTGAATGATTACGATTGTGAACTTTTGTATCATCCGGGTAAGGCCAATGTGGTGGCGGATGCGTTGAGTCGTAAAGAAAGGGCTGAACCTCGCAGGTTTAGGGCCTTGAATATGACAATTAGAACAAACCTCGCAAGGCAGATTCTTGAGGCACAACAAGAAGCCTTAAAGGAAGAGAATTTTGTGAAAGAGAACATAAGAGGTATGGCTAAGAAATTTGAGATTCGAGCAGATGGTACTAGGTACTTTGTAGGACATCTTTGGGTTCCGAAGTTTGGTGAACTGCGACAACTTGTTTTGGATGAGGCTCATAAGTCTAGGTACTCTATTCATCCTGGTTCAGGAAAGATGTATCATGATCTTAAGGAGCTGTATTGGTGGCCAAATTTGAAAGGTGATGTGGCTACGTATGTGGCTAAGTGTTTGACATGTGCTAAGGTTAAAGCTGAACATCAAAAACCGTCTGGACTGTTGGTACAACCCGAGATTCCCGAGTGGAAGTGGGAAGGAATTACAATGGATTTTATTACTAAGTTACCGAGAGTTGCGGGTGGCTATGACACTATCTGGGTGATTGTAGATCGACTCACTAAGTCGGCTCACTTTTTGCCAATCAGGGAAACAGATTCAATGGAGAAGCTCACTCGTTTGTACTTGAAGGAGATTGTTTCTAGGCATGGTGTTCCTGTATCCATTATTTCGGACCGAGACAGTCGTTTTGTATCGAGGTTTTGGCGATCTTTACAGGAAGCCTTGGGAACTAGATTAGATATGAGCACCGCTTATCATCCTCAAACGGATGGTCAAAGTGAGAGGACCATTCAGACATTAGAAGATATGTTGCGAGCGTGTGTTATTGATTTTGGTAATGGGTGGGATAAGTATTTGCCGTTAGCTGAGTTTTCTTATAACAACAGTTATCACGCAAGTATTAAAGCCGCACCGTTTGAAGCTTTGTACGGTAGGAAATGTAGGTCTCCTATTTGTTGGAATGAGGTTGGGGATGCTCAACTTGCAGGTCCAGAGATTATTCACGAGACTACTGAGAAGATTGTGCAAATTAAAGAAAGGTTGAGAACTGCTAGAAGTCGGCAAAAGAGTTATGCCGACAAAGGAAGGAAAGATGTTGAATTTCAAGTTGGTGAACGTGTTATGTTAAAGGTTTCGCCTTGGAAGGGTGTTATTCGTTTTGGTAAAAGAGGGAAGTTAAGTACTCGTTTCGTGGGACCGTTTGAGATCATTGAAAGAGTTGGACCGGTGGCTTATCGTTTGAAGTTGCCACAAGAACTCAGTGCTGTTCACGATGTTTTTCATATTTCGAACTTAAAGAAGTGTTTGGCTGAATTTGATCAGACTATTCCTTTGGAGGAACTTCAAGTTGACAAGCAATTGCATTTTATTGAGGAGCCAGTTGAGATCATGGACCAAGAGGTTAAGACTCTTAAACAGAGCAGAATTCCTATTGTTCGGGTCCAATGGAACGCTAGACGCGGTCCCGAGTTCACTTGGGAGAGTGAAGACCAAATGAAGCAGAAGTACCCGAATTTGTTCTCAGATGCCGAGTCAACCCCTGCGCCTGCTTAAATTTCGGGACGAAATTTCCGTAACGGGGAGGTACTGTCACGACCCTACTTTTTCCGTTATCTTTTTCCGTTAATTATTTAACGACCGTTAACTGTTAGTGTGCCACGTCATTTCTATGACCTATATTATTATTTTGTAATAATATATATATAATAATTATTATGTGTTATGTGAATATATGTATTCATATTTTAATTTATACGTTTCTACGTCTCGCGGATTTCCATCCGACGAATCTTTTCGGTTTTTAAACCAACGGTCGAGCTTTCGGGATTTTTAAATCCTAAATATTTTAAATATGATATTTTAAGGTCATATTATTATTAGGTGTATTTATATTTATTTTTCGTCGCGCGTTTGTTATCTTTCCGGATTTTTAATCGCGTAAGTGTGTTTTCGCGTTTCGGGATTCGTTCGGGCTTTCGGGCCACAAGGAAATTAACTTTTAACAAAATTGGACCCATGGGCCCACCCCCATGCAAAACTCGGCCGAAGCCAAGGGGGTACCCCCTTTACACTTTGTTTTTCAATTTTATTTTTCACATTTTTAGATTTATTCCCTAAAACCTAATTCTCCTAATTTTCTCTCAACTCCTCCCTCCCCTCTCCCTTTCAGCTGTCGCCAACACCAACCATCATCATCATCTTCATTATTTTTAGAGCTTGGATCAAGAATTGGTTTACATAAACGTGTTCCTCTCTTCGTTCTCTACGCGATAACACTCTTTGATTCTCGATTAGGGTATAAACCCTAACCCTAGAACTTTTCATTTTTATTTATATTTCTGTATTTTGAGCTTATATTATTAGTATGATGTATATTAGTTGTTGTAATGTTGTTTGGATGCGTAGAATTACTCGTTTGCATATGTTTTCGGTTTGTAAATTTTGGACAGCAGTTTGATTCGTGTTTTCTGACTTTGTAACTGATATGAATGTTAAAATAAAGTATATAAATGAGTTCCTCTCATCAAGACATTAATTTTAGACTCCGGATTCATGTCGTTTCGATTCCCGGAGCCCTAGATATGCTTAGTTTGATTTTTGTTAAAGATTGAAAGGTGTTCTTGGCATGAACAAGGTTGGGTCCGACTTTGTGACCATCCTTGGTGTCTTTAGGGTGTGTCATTTGGTTAGGACTGATGGTGGGACGAATTTTCATGTTCGGGTCACCTAAATCCGAGCCACGGTTCACCCGTTGTGCCCGAATTACTGTTTTGAGTAAATTGAATTCCCAAATGTTGTCATGGCTGATATCCACGACCTAGGGACTGTTATTGGAGTGTTCTTGAGTTCATAATTGTGTCGGGTGGTTTGAGTAGGTGAAGTTGCATATGTGGCTTGCCCGAAACCGACACCCGGGGCTCAAGATACGACCCGATGAACTTTTAAACTTAAAACTTATGGTTAATGATTAAACTTATGATAAAAATTATGGATTTCATTATTAATAAATTACTTTAGATAAAAGAAGTAATTATTATTATTTAAAACTTATGATATAAATATTTATTATATCATTTAATTATTAATTATGATTTAATTAACATTTTAATTAAACTTATGATTAATAATACTTTAATTATGAATGGAAATACTTATGATAAGTATTAAATTTTATTTTTGAGAAATTATTATAAGACTTATAATAAAGATTAAATAATTATTTAATTATTATAAGACTTAATTATTATTTAATTATGATTTAATTATTAAATACTTATGATTTAATAATTTTAATTAGAGACTTATGATATGGTTAATAATTCATTATTAATTTATAATACTTATGATATGATTTAAAAATTATTATTATTAATAATACTTATATTATGATTAATATTTAATTAATTAATTAAATACTTATGTCGTACTAATTATAACATTTCAACTTATATTAACTTTAATAATTCATTTTATTTAATTAAACTTATGTTAAGACATTATTATACACTTTTGACCTTAATAAACATTATAACCTATGTTATTATTATAACTTACACTTTTCAAATTAATGTTGACTATGTTTGACCAAGGTTGACTTTTGAGTTGACTTTCGGTTGACTTTGACTTTCAGTTGACTTCTGTTGACTTTCTAAATAAGGAAACTTTCCTAACTTCAAAACTTTCTAAAAATAGAAGTTTCTAAATTTGGAAACTTTCCAAAAATAGAAACTTTCCAGAAATAGAAACTTTCTAAAAATAGAAACTTTCCTAAAATAGAAAACTTTCCAAAAATGGAAACCTGCTAAAAAAATAGAAACTTTCTAAAAATAGAAAGTGTGTGTCCTTATGCTGTTCCAATCAAACCGATGCTTGCTGAGTAATGTTCTATATCTACTTGCAACATGTACAATAGCTATCATACTAAGACTTGACCTAAGTTAGTTATTTATTTCGACCTGCTTTATTTATAAGTCGGCGTTGTGATCTTTCTTGATCACTTTACTTTACTTGCTGTTCGCTTGTTTGTGAGATTTCTTCAGTTGCTATTTAAGGTGAGTTATAGTCCTGTTTTTATATACTTTTCAAAGTATACTTTTTGGGATGTGATTACATGCATATTTTTATTTACGGTTAGACACAAGTAACAGTTAAATTTAATTATTCATTGTGAGTTGGACAAAAATATTCCCTAGTCTGGTAACTGTAATAATTGGTTTCTACCGGTGAACGCGAATCCTACGGATAGATCTATCGGGTTTAACAACCCCATTTCGAGCTAGTCGCGCTAGCAATTTATAATCGGAATGTTTAGTACTTCGTAATTTGTTGTAGATACACTGTCCAAGTGTATATTTTTATTGTGTTTGGCAAGGGTAAATAAAGGGTTAAGTGGTTACCAGGTGGCTCATTGATAATGGAATAATGTTTAATGTTTTCTAACATTTTTAAATCTTGTGGTCTAAAGTTTACTTATTTATTTAAACCTATAATTCACTCAACCTTTGTGTTGACAGTTTACTTGCATGTTTTCACAGGTACTTGAGTTATTTGATGCTTCCGCTGTCGTTAGAAGAGTCTGCATGCATTTGGGCAGATTTTATGAAACTATTTATGAAACTTAAGTTTGCATTCTATTTTGGATAATTTAAATTGTGGGTTTGTTGGCAATGTTTTGTGTCAACTTTTGGTTCATTACTATGGTTGGTTGATTTTAAACTACTTAATTGGGTTTGTTTCCTTTTTGGGCAACATTTTGAAATAAAAGAATGCAACTTTGTTTATTTAATTCATTTAAGTCTGATCAAGCTATGGGACCAACTGACGGATCCGTTAAGTGTTTTGACGGGGTCGTCACATGGGGACTGTAGACTCACCTTAGCAAAAGCACTCGTAAAGATCTTAGCAAATCGTACTGTTGTCGAAACTCTCAACTGAACAACGCAACCTAATCAAGTAAATCATCTTAAGTATACACTAAAAGGTCAAACTTTGTCAACCCATAGTGTACGCAAAGTCCTAGTGCTCAGACTGACTCTACGAACAAGTAAAAGTCAACTAATCCAAGCAAGTCAAACCAAAAGTCAACTCAGTCAAAGTGGTCAACTAAAGTCAAACATCTCAGTAGGTCATGCAAACATGATCAATAAGTCAAACATAGGTCGTATAACATGTTAACGCTCGTAGCTTAGCAAATCGCATTTTCCACACCTTAGAGTAATCTTTCGAAAATCATACGTTGTAAAGAAATACACTCATATCACATAGCACATAATTCATAAAATTATGAACAACTCCAGATCATAACTAGACTTAAAATAGATTCCAAAAAGTCTAGCCAAAGCCTCATATGATAATTAAAAGTCAGAAGTCAGAAGGGATCAAATCTGAGTTCATTACAGAAATTTCTGCTCGAGCGTCAGTTTTTAAACATTTTTCAAAAAATATACAAAATAGATTTTAATGAAAGGACAATTGGTGTCATCTCAAGACATCTCAAAATTTATGTGATAAAATAATCAGAAGCATTGCTTTAGCCAATTCATACATATTACAAAACATTACAGACTCATTAGTTTTTGACCATTAATCGGACATATCATTTAGACGAGAATTTATCTCATGGCAAATCACGTTCTCGCAAGTTCGCATACAAATGAAACATGTCAAGTAACATATAAAATAACATATTCCAGAAGATAAAAGTCTAAATAAATTCCTAGTTCATTCTAGAAATTTTTATTTGAACTTAAAAACTGATTCAGCATACTTAACAAACCAAAATTTCGTTTTATCATATCGGGAGCATTACATAACCTTTCGACGCAAATATTTAGTCCAAATTGCATAACTTTTCACAAGGAATAAATTAGTACACTTTATATAAGCTAAAACAGATAGCATGTAACTCAGAAAATTCAGATTTCATGCAAACCCTAACGTAAACTTCGATTACGCATATCTTGAGCATACGATAACGAAATCACGCAAAATCAGAGTCTAATAACTTTTCGATATATTTCTAATTAAACATATTACAAAGTCAAATCTCATATCAATTTAATCAGATCATCAATAAACAAATTCATTTTTCAATCAAACAACGTTAATTACGCAAACAATCAACAATTAACAACACTAGACATCATTAATTGAGCACTAGACTCTAATACACAATGTAATTGATCAAAAAACTGAATTAATAAAGTTAGGGTTACTAATTATACCTCAAATGATTAAATTGCACACACTAACGTGTAGAGAACGATCAAAGGAACGTCTTTCGTGTACGGGGTTTCATCAAAAATCAACTTTTGATGGTGTTCTTGGGTGGTGATGGCCAACGGCCTCAAGGGGGGTGGGGGAGAGCAAATTGTCGATCAAAAAAGAAGGGAATGAGGGTTCACAAGTTTCCTTTTTCTTTTATACTCTAGTGTAGGGCCTTAATCTAAACTACTAATTAATTACATAGCCCAAATAAGAAATTAAAAGTTCAAAAGGGGTGCCCATGGGGTATTCGGTCGAATGGGGCCCTACAGGGGTGTCCTGGGCTCATTTTTCTAATTTAATTGTATGCGGGTGGTCCGTTTCATTGCCGTTAATCGTACCGGGTCTCCGGAACATTAACTAGTCATTGAAACGCAATCACCGAGTTTAATTCATTAAATAAATAATAAATTAAAAATAATTTTCTTAAAGTCAATAATTATCGTAAATAATTATTGTATCATTTTTCTGAGTTCTGTAAACTGAAAAGCTTTCTAGACGATAAACTTAATCGTAACGTTTCTAGTTATTTCGCTAACCGAAATAAGTTCGTAAATTGATATAACATATTAATTCAAACATTCCTCTAATAAGTATGTATTTAATTATACTAAATACACAAATCTGAGTAATCACCGTTAAATGCTTAACGGACATAACAATAGTAAAATGAAAAAGCCGGGTTGTTACATTACCCACCTGTTATGAAAAAATTTCGTCCCGAAATTTTAGTGGTCATCCGCCGTAGTCGTCTCCTCGGGAAACAGTTGTGGATACCTAAGTCTCATCTGATCTTCACGCTCCCATGTGAATTCTGGTCCCCTACGGGCATTCAATCTAACCTTTACCAATGGGATTCAGCTTTGCTTTAGTTTCTTAATCTCGTGAACCATAATCTCAGCAGGCTCTTCAATGAAATTAAGATTAGGATCAACTTGCACTTCATCTAAAGGAATCACCAAACTTTCATCGGATAAGCACCTCTTCAAATTGGAAACATGAAAAGTATCGTGAATCTAGCTAAGTTCCTGCGGTAGTTTCAATCTATACGTTACCGGTCCAATTCTTTCGGTAATCTCAAATGGTCCAATATACCTCGGACTTACCTTTCCTCTTTTTCCAAAGCGCACTACACCCTTCCAGGGTGACACCTTGAGCATAACCTTGTCTCCAACCTGAAATTCCAAATCTTTCCTCTTAAGATCTGCATAACTCTTTTGACGATCTCGTGCTGCTTTCATTCTTTCTCGAATCTGCACGATTTTCTCAGTCATTTCATGTACAATCTCAGGACCAGTTAACTGACTATCTCCTAACTCAGTCCAACATAAGGGTGATCTGCACTTTCTGCCATACAGTGCTTCAAAAGGCGCTGCCTTTACACTTGCGTAATAACTATTGTTGTAGGAAAACTCTACTAACGGTAGATGTCTATCCCATCTAATTCCGAAATCAATCACACACGCTCTTAACATGTCTTGTAGTGTTTGAATCGTCCTCTCACTTTGCCCATCAGTCTGCGGATGGTAGGCTGTATTCATGTCTAAACGAGTTCCCTTGACATCTTGCAAAGCTTGCCAAAATCTGGATGTAAATCTACTATCTCTGTTGGAAATAATGGGTAGCGGCACTCCATGTCGTGAAACTACTTCCTTTATGTAAATTTGTGCCAACCTCTCCATCTTATTCGTTTCCTTAATCGGTAGAAAATGAGCAGACTTCGTAAGACGATCAACGATAACCCAAATCGTATCATAACCTCCTATCGTTTTAAGCAACTTAGTGATAAAATCCATTGTAATATTCTCCCATTTCCATTGGGGAATCTCTGGTTGTGTCAACAAACCTGACGGTTTCTGATGCTCTGCCTTAACTTTAGCACAAGTTAAGCACTTACCAACATAAGTAGCGATTTCGGCTTTCATATTAGGCAACCAATACAGTGCCTTAAGATCTTGGTACATCTTGTCGGATCCAGGCAGTGTTGTAAATCTCTTGAGATCTTCCCGAGATCTCCCCCGAGATCTCGTTTTTAGGAGGCAACCGAGACGAGATGTTCATCTCGTGAGATTTCTCGGTCAACAGGTTCAAACTTAGTCAAAGCCACGATTTCTCATATTTTCTTGCTAATTTGTAAGATTTTCTTGTAAAATTCGTAATTTCTAAGATTTTCTCGCTCATTTCTCATATATTTTTGTAAAATCTCATAAAAACGTATATAAATATACTTATATTTATGTTTTATGTATATTTTAATTAAAAAAACAATAAAGTCAACGTTAGTCAACGTCCGAGATCTCCCCGAGATTATTCCGAGATGCCGAGATCTCCTTAAAAAAGTTCAAACGAGATCTCCCCGAGATCCGAATTCTCTAACCTTGGATCCAGGGTGAATAGAATACCTCGTCTTGTGTGCCTCTTCTAGCACTAGTTCCCTTAATCTGCCAAACTTTGATACCCATATCCTGTAGATAAAATACCGGGTTCCATCGTATCGAGTAACAAACTTCTTATCAATTCCTCGAAGTGATTCGGTAGCAACATTCTGTTCTTTCAACGCCTCTAGTTGTGCGTTACGTATCTGAGAAGTAAGGTTCCTTCGAATAGTCAACTTCAATGCTCTAACTCGAATAGGCTTAACTCTCTCCTTCCTACTCAAAGCATCTGCCACTACATTAGCCTTACCGGGATGATAGCTAATGTTGCAATCGTAATCATTCAACAATTTGATCCAATGTCTCTGTCTCATATTAAGCTATTTCTGATCGAAAATATGCTGCAGACTCTTGTGATCAGTGAATACAGTGAACTTAGTACCATACAGATAATGTCTCCACATTTTCAGTGCAAAAACTACAGCACCAAGTTCTAGATCGTGAGTTGTATAGTTCAACTCATGTATCTTCAATTGTCGGGATGCATAAGCAATCACTTTCATACGTTGCATCAACACGCAACCAAAACCTTGTCGTGAAGCATCGCAGTAGACTACAAAATCCTCGGTTCCTTCGGGCAAAGACATAATTGGCGCAGTCGTTAACTTCTCTTTTAACAACTGGAATGCAGCTTCATGCAACTCTATCCATTCATACTTCTTACCCTTGTGAGTCAATGTTGTTTATGGTCAGGCAATAGTAGAAAATCGCTTAATGAATCTTCTATAGTAACCAGCAAGTCCTAAAAATTGTCGTATCTGCATTGGCGACTTAGGAGTCTCCCATTTCTTTACTGTCTCTATCTTCGCAGGATCAACTTGAATACCATTGAATCCCATGATATGAACCAAAAATTGCACTTCTCACAACCAAAAGTTACATTTCGAAAATTTCACGTGCAACTGCTCCTTCCTGAGCATCTCTAGTAACAAACGGAGATGTTGCTCATGTTCTTTCTCATTTTTAGAGTATACCCATATATGATCGATAAACACTATAACAAACTTGCTAGATATGGCTTACACACACGGTTCATGAGATCCATTAACAAGGCCGGTGCGTTCGTCAATCCAAACGGCATTACGGTAAATTCATGATGACCATATCGTGTCCTAAACACTGTCTTTGGTATATCTACTTCCTTCCCTCTCATCTGATGATAACCTGACCATAGATCGATCTTAGAATAACATGCCGATCCTTGCAATTGATCAAACAAGTCATCAATCCTCGGCAATGGATATCTATTCTTGATAGTCATCTTATTCAACTCCCTATAATCAATACAGAGTCTCATAGATCCATCCTTCTTCATCACAAACAGTACTGGAGCTCCCCATGGTGACGAGCTCGGTCGAATGAATCCTTTATCTAAAAGTTCTTGCAGTTGACTAGATAACTCTTGTAATTCGGGTGGTGCAAGTCTATACGATGCACGCGCTACTGGCGCCTCTCCAGGAACTAAATCAATCTGGAACTCTACATCCCTAGGCAGAGGTAATCCGGGTAACTCATCTGGAAAAACATCGGGAAAGTCTCTAAAAATGGGCACATCTTCGAGTTTCTTGCCTTCAGATTCAGTTTTGCTCACGTGAACCAGCATAACAATACAACTCTTTCTCATGTGTTTCTGCACCATCAAATAGTTAATGAAATGTAACGGCGTATTGCTTCGCTCTCCATAACCATTAGAGGTTCACCTTCAGTAACAGGAATGCGAATCGCTTTCTGATGACAAACAATGTCAGCTCTATTCTCGGCTAACCATTCCATTCCAACCACAAGGTCGAAACTTCCTAGCTTAATCGGTATCACATCTATCTTAAATGATATTCCAGCCAAAGTCAAAGTACAATCACGGTAAACCTTATCAGCACTCATTAGATTACCATTACCTAGCTCTATAGAATATAAGTTTTCTAGTGACGATACAACATTCTTAAGATTATGGCAAAAATCTCTAGACACAAAGCTTCTATCAGCTCTGGAATTGAAAAGTACATAAACATGTTGATTATCGAGAAGAAACGTACCCGTGACTAGCTTAGGATTATCACGAGCTTCACTGGAGTTAATGTTGAAAGCTCTTCCTCTTGCAGGTTCATTAGTCTTACTAGCAGTTGGGCATTCCTTCCGGAAATGACCTTCTTTTCCGCACCCATAACACATGTTCGTACCAATTTTACACTCGGCAGCCAAATGTCCACCCCTCTTGCACTTGTCACACTTTCTCAAACAATCCCCCGGATGATGCCTATTACACTTAGCACACAACGGGAACTTTCCCTTATAACCAGAATTAGCATTTGGGGTTGCAGCATTACTCTTAGCAGTATCTTGTTTCTTAAAGGGCTGCTGATTGTAATTCTTCCCTGAGTTATTGTTATTGTTCCATTTCCTCTTATTATCATGAGTTTTAATCTCATTTGAGGCAGGAGTCTTTCCTCGCTGTTCAACCTGATCGATTAACTCACTAGCCATCTCGACAGCTTCTTGTATAGTTCTTGGCTTCGAAGTAGTCACACCACTTTAAATCTTCTCGGTCAAACCGTTCGCATAAAGAGTGATCTTGCGGCATTCGGGAGTTACCATATGTGGACACATGAGAGCAAGCTCAAAGAATCTCTTGTTGTAGCTAGTCAAATCAGTACCCACTAGCTTCATGTTTTAGAGTTCTCGCTCCATCTTAACTGTTTCAGTGTATGGACAATACTCTTCTATCATCCGTCGTTTCAAATCCTCCCATGGAGTCTCAAAAGCTTGATCCATACCTACGGAATTTGCATAAGTATTCCACCATGTCAAGGCGCCATCTGATAACTTAGAAGTTGCAAACTTCGTTCTATCCACATCTCTACAACCACTGATACAAAAAACTGACTCGAGCTTCTCAAACCAACGAGTCAAACCAACTGGACCTTTGGTACCATTAAAAGAGCTTGGTTCATAACTCTAGAAAGTCTTATACGTACACCCTGCTTGTCCATTGTTCTGGGTATTGGTCGTATCCTGGTTTCGCTAATTTGTAGCGTTCACATTGTTGCTGTTGGTTCCATTACGGAGTTCTGCCACGGCCTCGGTCAATCCTTCAGTAATCAATCGACAAACATCAGCTTGGGAAACTGGCTTGGGCGGCATTATCTTTCTGGTCAAGATAATACATTCTGTTAATGTCAATGAAATCAATATATAAAATAAACTAGCAACGGAACGATGCATAGTAACTAATATTAAATCACAACGATTTTAGTAGCACTAGTGATATGTAGTAGCCAATGAAAGTAACATATTTCTCATGTCATAAGTAAAACTACATAAGTAAAGCCACATCTAACAATGTATGTGCGAGCATCATATAATAAACAATAATAATCAAATAATGTTCAATAGCGTGGAACAAGTCTAGTCGAGCGATATCTATTTGCATTTTTGGAGTTCCTTCAACAAGTACTCGACCATTCTCTCTAAATTTTCGACTCGCAATGTGAGGTCACTAAGGTTGTTGTCATTAGCAGCAGCAGTAGAGGTAATAGGTTTAGAAGTAGACGTAGAAGCATCATAGACATGAAAATGGAGACACATCTCAAGTGACTGATTATCATAGCGAAAACTCTTATAAAATGGGTTATTACGCCGAGCAGGTCCTTTCGGTATCCTACGGTGGCCTCTCGGTCCATAGGGGTTAACATAATCAGGTTTAACAAAAGGTGACTGGGGTGAATTGGGTACATCAGGTTCGGATTCGGATTCGAGCTCCGATTCTTCCTCGGAATCCTCTGCCGGTTCCTTTCCTTTAGGCTCATTCTCATGCTCGGTTTCCATCTCGGATTCTTATTCGGTATCATCCATAAAATCGAGTATCGTATTTCCTTGCACTTGCACAGTCTCCTCGAATTCCGTGTCAGAGTTGGTAAGAATGATACGATTGGAAGAAGTCATCTAGCACTCAAAGAAAAACACAAAGTTAGTCACTTAGTAATCATGCCATAATAGATACCAAGTAACATAGTAATTTATTTAACTAGGGTTCATGTAACTTAACAAGTCTATGATTACAGTCTAGACGCACTAGTTGTCCTAACGTTCGACTCTCTAATGCAGCCTAGTCTTAGGTAACCGATCTGCTCTGATACCAAATGTAATACCCTGTCAGAATCCACTAACAGAATATTAACTCCTGGTTCCACAGTTTAGTGGTCACGCCCTCTATATGAGACGTTTCTGAAAAAGTATTCGCATTAATCATTAAAATAAAGTCATTTATTAAAGATAATGTAACTGGAAACATTTGACGTCAATGACTAATGTATATGAATCCAAACACCTTAAAAGAAAACTGTTTATATGCGAATATATGTTCTTGAAATGAAAACGATAAGCATGCTGGACGCCGTCCAGTTCTAGCAGCAAACAGCATATAACTTCAAATAAACTGGAAGCACTAGCTCTATGTACCTGAGATGAAACACGCAAAATGTCAACGAAAAGCGTTGAGTGAATCTACAGGTTTAGTAAATCATTTCTTAAGTAAGGCCACAAGATTCTCTTAGAAAACATCATTGGAAAAGTATACATTATCATGAGCACTTGATTATAATGCTTTAACCTTTATGTGAGCCGAGCACACGTCTTTAGTTTACCCTATACTGGCAATACACCGATCAAGTGTACGTGTTACAACTACATAAGCACCTATTTAACGTTGCGGTGAGGTTTGTCAAACGTAACGGTACCGTCCCTATAAGTCGAGCTTACAAAGTAATTAATATAATTAAGCTAAGGGATTTTTAATCTGAACTCATATGCATATTCTTTGTAAGTTACTTGTGCCAAACACGTAAAACATTTGTAAAAAGCATGCATCTCATCCCTGTAAAAACGTAGTAGGGACTGTAGACTCACCTTAGCAAAAGCACTCGTAAAGATCTTAGCAAATCGTACTGTTGTCGAAACTCTCGACTGAACAACGCAACCTAATTAAGTAAATTATCTTAAGTATACACTAATAGGTCAAACTTTGTCAACCCATAGTGTACGCAAAGTCCTAGTGCTCAGACTGACTTAACGAACTAGTAAAAGTCAACTAATCCAAGCAAGTCAACCAAAAGTCAACTCGGTCAAAGTGGTCAACTAAAGTCAAACATCTCAGTAGGTCATGCAAACATGATCAATAAGTCAAACATAGGTCGTATAACATGTTAACGCTCGTAGTTTAGCAAATCGCATTTTTCACACCTTAGAGTAATCCTTCGAAAATCATACGTCGTAAAGAAATACACTCATAGCACATAGCACATAATTCACAATTCATAAAATTATGACCAACTCCAGATCATAAATAGACTTAAAATCAATTCTAAAAAGTCCAGCCAAAGCCTCATACGATAATTAAAAGTTAGAAGTCAAAAGGGATCAAGTCTGAGTTCATTACAGAAATTTCTGCTCGCGCGTCAGTTTTTAAACATTTTTCAAAAACATATAGAAAATAGATTTTAACGAACAGCCAATTGGTATCATCTCAATACATCTCAAAATTTAAGTGATAAAATAATTAGAAGCATTGCTTTAGCCAATTCATACAGATTTGCAAAACATTACAGACTCATCAATTTTTGACCATCAATCGGACATATCAGATAGACGAGCATTTATCTCATGGAAAATCACTTTCTCGCAAGTTCGCATACAAATGAAACATGTCAAGTAACATATAAAATAACATATTACAGAAGGTCAAAGTCTAAATAATTTCCTAGTTCATTCTTGAAATTTTTATTTGAACTTAAAAACTGATTCAACATACTTAACAAACCAAAACTTCGTTTTATCATATCGGGAGCATTACATAACCTTTCGACGCAAATCTTTAGTCCAAATTGCATAACATTTCACAATGAATACATTAGTACACTTTATATAAGCTAAACACATAGTATGTAACTCAGAAAATTCGGATTTCATGCGAACCCTAACGTAAACTTCGATTACGCATATCTTGAGCATACGATAACGAAATCACGCAAAATCGGAGTCTAAAATTAATAACTTTTTGATATCTTTCTAATTAAACATATTACAAAGTCAGGTCTCATATCAATTTAATCAGATCATCAATAAACAAATTCATTTTTCAATCAAACAACGTTAATTACGCAATCAATCAACAATTAACAACACTAGACATCATTAATTGAGCACTAGACTCTAATACACTATGTAATCGATCAAAAAACTGAATTAATAAAGTTAGGGTTACTAATTATACCTCAAACGATTAAATTGCACACACTAACGTGTAGAGAACGATCAAAGGAACGTCTTTCGTGTACGGGGTTTCTTCAAAAATCAACTTTTGATGGTGTTCTTGGGTGGTGATGGCCGACGGCCTCAAGGGGGTGGGGGAGAGCAAATTGTCAATCAAAAAAGAAGGGAATGAGGGTTCACAAGTTTCCTTTTTCTTTTATACTCTAGTTTAGGGCCTTAATCTAAACCCCTAATTAATTACATAGCCCAAATAAGAAATTAAAAGTCCAAAAGGGGTGCCCATGGGGTATTCGGCTGAATGGGGCCCTACAGTGGTGTCCTGGGCTCGTTTTGCTAATTTACTTGTACGCGCGTGGTCCGTTTGGTTGCCGTTAATCGTACCGGGTCTCTGGAACATTAACTAGTCGTTGAAACGTAATCACCGAGTTAATTCATTAAATAAATAATAAATTAAAAATAATTTTTTTATAGTCAATAATTATCGTAAATAATTATTGTGTCGTTTTTCTGAGTTCCGTAAACTGAAAAGCTTTCTAGACAATAAACTTAATCGTAACATTTCTAGTTATTTCACTAACCGAAATAAGTTCGTAAATTAATATAACATATTAATTAAAACATTCCTCTAATAAGTATGTATTTAATTCTACTAAACACACAAATCTGAGTAATCACCGGTAAATGCTTAACGGACAATTAACGATAGTAAATGGAAAAAGCCGGGTTGTTACATAAGTACACAATAGAAGCACCTTAAAACTTGTCATGAAACTTAGGTCAATGCAACGTATGTGATAATTTAAATTACTTGTGCCTTGAATTCTTGCATGAAAAATGACATGAATTATTGCTTGATGTGTGCTTGATTAGTTGATCTTACATGCTAGAATACTTAGGTTGTCACACAACTTAGAGCCTTAAGTTATAGACATAATATCTTAGATTAGACTCTAAGCATCTTAATCAGTATTCTTCAAACTCATATAGTCAAATAAAAGGTTACTTAGTGGGAATATTAATTAGAGACTAAAATCATGTAACAGACTGAAACCCGGGCTAGTTGTAAGTTGCCTATTTTACCCTTAGGGTTTGTACTTAGTCTTAAGTGCTTTTATTTCAATTATTTTATTAGTCTTTTATTTTAATTGTGTTGTAACCAGTTTACGACAAGGGTTCCAGAACAGGTTTGTTTATTTTAATTGGACCTCGTTTGGGTTACCTAATCTTGTGCGAAAGATATCAGATAACTGGTAAATACCCGTGTGTGGTGGGGTATGAGGTTTAACCCGAAATTAAGTGTGAGACCAGCTAATTTCCTCTCAATTGCTCCTGAACCTTCCTCTCACTCACTCTCACCTAACTTCACCTCCTTCAAACAACCCTAAATCATTTGATCTAGAATTAAAGCTTGATTTTGGTGTCAAAATGTTCCTTATGTCATTGTGATTCTAACAAGGTAAAGTTTGTAAGATTTCATGATCAAATCTGTGATTAAATGGGTGTTTTAGTCAAGTTTTATGAAAATGGGGTTTTGTGTCAAATTGGTAGAAATTGATGTTGTTTGTGTTTGAATGTTGTGGGTTTATGTTCCAAAAAGTTTAGTGTACGAGTTGTGTTCAGTTTTGAGGTCAAAAACGTGTCCAAAGTCGAGATTTGGTGATTTTGGGTTGAAACCCGTCACTTTGCTACTGTTGCAGCTGATGAACTACCTTCGGCCGATGGTTGTTGACCATCGACCGATGGTGAGGGACGATCGGCCAGTGGACAGGACCATCGACCGATGGTGTATGACTTCTGACCAACTGATGTAATTTTGACGATCGACCGATTGGGGGAGACCATCGACCGATGGTGTGTTGACGATCGGCCGATGGATTGGACCATCGACCGAAGGTCTTAGGCAGTGAAATTTTTACTAAGTGTTGATTTTTAGCCGTTATGCTGTCCGTGTGTTTTTATGATTTTAGCGGACGTATTTTTTTTACTAATTTGCTATAATTCGCTGTCCGTGCGTCTAACCTTGATGGGAACACTATTCTAACTTGGTTTTTGCTTCTCTCAGGAGATAAGGACAAGGAGGAAGCTCAGAAATAATAACTGAGTAGTTGCTGGTAATTGGTGAGTGGGTCTATCTACGGATAGAGTTTAAGTAGCATATCATGCAACTGTGATTGACTCTTTTACCATGCATAGTGTAGAAATTGCCATGTTAGTATAATAATATCATTGCCTGATGTTGTATGTGAATTTTGTGTACACTGTGTGAATGGCACCAGTCAGGCCTAGGGAGACTGGGGACTCGAGACCGTACCTAGGAGAGGTTAGAGTCCGTATGAGGTCAACCGTGCATAGGGGAGGTTGGGTCCATAGGCTACTAATTGTGGAGTATAGTGTGAATGATGCACCTCCTGCATCTGGATAACTGTACTATGAATTGAGTAGCAGGGACTATCGGTAGACTCAGGCTTGATCAGCTGGGAGTCGTGTGCTCGTACAAGCCGCCGATCCTCGTATTGTCTTATTGTATGCTAGTTGGTGGTTAGCATGTATTGTTGTTCGTATATAGCTTGTGTGTGGCTTAAGCTATATCTGTTAGATAGATTCCATTCACTTAACGGTGCGCTAATCCCCCACATATTCTCCCCTTGCAGGTTTAGGTACTACTAGTCGGGATGGGTGCTGTTGCAGAAGACATGTTTGACAGCCCAACTCTGATGTGGACTTTTGTATAAATAATGTTTTGTAATAACGTAACACCGTTGTGTAAACTTAAACGTAATTACACGAATTAATGTAATGACGTGACATATATAGTGTTAAAGTCTTCCGCTGTGTATTTAAAAAAAATGGCCTTTGTTACAAGTTGGTATCAGAGCATGGTTTGGCAGCAAGTACGTGCGCGTATTTTGTTCCCAAACCCTGAGGCAAGTCAAACATGTCTGTGGGAGTGGGGGCTAAGTGAAAATAGGATATACGTGTGTGTTAGTTGTGATTGAACTAACTGTTATCCACTAAGCTTTTGTGTGAGCTGTTTTGTAGTACATGTATGGCTGATAGAAACGCAACTGGCCCATCCAACCCCGGAACATTCAGAGCACCAGAAGAGGGTGTTAAGTCAGATGAGGATCAGAATAGTTACATCCTTCAGTTAGAAAGCAAGCTAAAAGAGGCTGAAGACAAAATTAATGAGCTTGAATTAGCGAGGCATTCTGGGAATGATGATACACCACCTGGTTTCCCAACCGCGCAATCCCAAATGATACCCAACGTGCACCAGAACCAGTTTCAGAATCAAATACCTAACCAATACTATATGCCACCGCAAAACACTTTTACTTACCAAAATCCCATGATGATGAACCCATACCAAATGCAAATGTTTCATTAACCTTACATGCAACCACCCAAAAGATGTACTTATAAGAACTTTCGTGATTACAAACCCTCTGAGTTTTCTGGAAGTACTGATCCGACTGTAACTCTCAATTGGTTGCGAGAAATTGAAAGGGTATTTGAAGCGTGTCAGTGTGAACCTGAGCTGAAAGTAACATATGCTAGTCGACTGTTGAAAGGTAGGGCTATGATTTAGTGGGATTCCTTGATTTCCAGTATACCGAAAGAACAAGTGAGTATGATCACTTGGGAGCAGTTTCATGGGAAGGTGTGTGAACAGTATTGTAATCCGTTTGATATGAACCGAATCAAGACTGAGTTTCTTGAAATGAAGATGACACCTCAAATGACAATCGACGAGGTAGTAGAGAAGTATATGGATAAACTGAGGTTTGTACAATAGTGGGTGCCAGACGAAGCGTCTCGTATACAACATTTTGTTAATATCATTTTGCCAGAGTACCGAACTTTTGTTAGAACGGCTACGTTGTTGTCTCAAGCGGTTGTGATGGCTAAGATGGTAGAAAGTGATGTTCAGGCTGCCAGAAATAGAATGTTTGGTAATGTGCTACAACAAGGTGGGCAAGTATCTGGTCAGTCAGGATCTAAATCCAAGAAGTCTAGTGGGTTTAAATCGAAGGGTAAAAGTGGTCAGAGTAGTTCTGGGTCTGGATCAGGTAAAGGGAATTGGTGTCACACGTGTCGATCTTCTCATAGTGGTCAGTATTCTGAGGCTACAAGAAGATGTTTAAAGTGTGGTGTTATTGGGCATGAGTCTTCAGCATGTCCGTATCCAAATAGTGTGTGTTGGAGTTGTCACAAACCAGGGCATCTTGCAGTTAGTTGTCCGTCGAAGAGTGGTAGTTCCAGGGCAGGGTCAGGGGCGCGTTCGGCATCAGCCGGAGGGTCGACTGCCTCGAGTGGGCAGCAGAGGAAGAACCCTCCAACAGCAGAGGCTAGAGCTTTTCAGATGTCGGTTGAGAATGCTGTGGCAACCGATGAAGTGATCACCGGTATGTTTCTAATCAACTCAATACCTGCTCGCGTATTGTTTGATTGTGGTGCCAATAGGTGTTTTATGTCCCTAGATTTCTGTGCTAAGTTGAATTTACCAGTTACTGTGTTACCTAAGCCGGTTAGTGTAGAAGTAGCCGATGGTAAGATCACACCCGTCACAACATATGTGTCTGGGGTTTGTATAGAGATTGAAGGGAAGTCTTTCCCGGTGACTTGTTTAGTGTTACCTATTCCTAGCTTTGATGTAGTATTAGGAATGGATTGGTTGAGCTCGCTTAGGGCTAATATTAAGTGTGATAGGAAAATGATTACCTTTCGTTCGACCGATGGAACCCGTGTTGTGGCCCGAGGGGAGCGGGGTAGGTATAATTTTCCATTGATAAAAATGATGAAAGCGAAAAAGTCGATGGCAAAGGGTTGTGAATCATTTCTTGCATATGTGATTGATGCGAAGAAAGAAAAGAGAACAGTGGCCGATATTCCGATAGTATCAGAATTTCCCGAAGTGTTCCCAGATGAGTTACCAGGTCTGCCGCCGGTAAGGGAAGTCGAATATAAGATTGAGTTGGTTCCTGGAACAACTCCAGTTGCAAAAGCTCCATATCGATTAGCACCGTCTGAAATCCGTGAAATGATGTCACAGATTCAAGAGTTATTAGATCGTGGGTTTATCCGACCGATTTCTTCACCGTGGGGTGCTCCGGTATTGTTTGTTAAAAAGAAAGATGGGTCAATGCGTATGTGTATTGATTATCGTGAATTGAACAAAAGAACTGTGAAGAATAAGTATCCGTTACCTCGAATAGACGATTTATTCGATCAGTTGCAGGGTGCTTCATTCTTTTCTAAGATAGACTTACGATTCGGATATCATCAGGTTTGTGTTGCTGAATCAGATATACCAAAAACAGCGTTCAGAACAAGGTATGGTCATTATGAATTTCTTGTCATGCCGTTTGGGTTGACGAATGCGCCAACAGTCTTCATGGATCTAATGAATAGAGTGTGTCGTCCGTTCTTAGATAAGATTGTGATTGTGTTCATAGACGATATACTAGTGTATTCAAAGACAGAGAGTGAACATGCTGAACACCTGAGACAGGTTTTGAATTTGCTGAAACGTGAGCAGCTATTTGTAAAATTTTCGAAATGTGAATTTTGGTTACGTGAAGTGCAGTTTTTGGGTCATGTGATTTGTGCTGAAGGTATAAAGGTTGATCCGATAAAGATAGAAGCGGTAATGAATTGGAATTCTCCAAAGACTCCGACTGAGATTAAGAGTTTTCTGGGATTGGCTGGTTATTATCGCAGGTTTATCAAAGATTTTTCTAAAATAGCAGGTCCGTTGACTAAGTTGACTCGTAAAGATGTAGCCTTTCGATGGACTGATGAACAAGAAAAGGCTTTTCAGATTTTGAAACAGCTACTGTATCAGGCACCAGTGTTAGCTTTACCAGAAGGTTCAGACGACTTCGTGGTATACTGTGATGCGTCATATGCTGGGTTGGGTTGTGTATTAATGCAAAGAGATAAAGTAATCGCGACAATTGAAAGTTCATGAGAAGAACTATCCAGTGCTTGATCTTGAAATGGCTGCAGTAGTGTTTGCTTTGAAACTGTGGAGACACTATTTGTATGGAACCCATTGTGTTATTTGTACAGATCATAAGAGTTTTCAATATATCTTCTCACAGAAAGAATTGAATATGCGTCAGAGACGGTGGCAAGAGTTGATCAAAGATTATGATTGTGAAATTAAATATCATCCGGGTAAGGCAAATGTTGTTGCAGATGCGCTAAGTCGTAAAAGTCAAGTGAAAACGTAAAATTCCTTCGTTTAAATATAACTTCAGATTTGATTAACAGTTTAAGAACCTTTCAGGCCTGTGCTTTGGAGGACGAACATATTAAATCTGAACAAATGATCAAATGAAAAGTGGACTTAATTGATGACTTACGTGGATTAAAGACCTTAAACAATCGTGTTTGGGTGCCTAAGCTTGGAGATTTGAGGGATTTAATCATGACAGAAGGTCACAAATCCAGATTGACAGTACATCCGGGTAGTAATAAGATGTATCATGATTTGAAAACAGTGTATTGGTGACCGACAATGAAAACAGATATAGCTCGATATGTCGAAAAGTGTCATATTTGTGCTTAAGTGAAGGCAGAACACCAGAAACCTTATGGTTCATTACGTCAGTTACAGATTCCAGAGTGGAAATGGGAACATATAACGATGGATTTTGTGACAAAATTACCTCGAACTCAGAAAAGACATGATATGATTTGGGTAATAGTGGATCGTCTAACTAAAAGTGCTCATTTTCTTGCTACTCGTGAGACAGCCTCGTTAAGTGAGTTAGCCGAATTGTATGTGAAAGAAATAGTTAGTCGACATGGTGTGCCGTTATCGATCGTTTCAGACAGAGATTCCAGATTTGTGTCGAATTTTTGGAATAGTCTTCAACAGAATCTGGGTACACGTGTGAATTTAAGTACAGCTTATCATCCTCAGATAGATGGTCAGAGTGAAAGAACGATACAGACTTTAGAGGATATGTTAAGGGCTTGTGTGTTAGAATACGGTGGTTCGTGGGATACACATTTGCCGTTGGTCGAATTCGCGTATAATAATTCATATCATTCGAGTATAGGGATGCAGCCCTATGAAATGTTGTATGGTCGTCGTTGCAGAACTCTGACTTGTTGGTTAGAAGCCGGGGAGAAACAGTTTGCAGGTCCCGAAATTGTTTAAATGATAGCCGAAAAAGTTGCAATTGCTCGAGAAAAGTTGAAAGCCGCTAGAGACAGGCAGAAAATGTATGCTGATCCACGTAGACGCCCGGTAACCTTTTGTGTGGGTGAACGGGTGTATCTAAAAGTTTCGCCGTGGAAAGGGGTTATTAGATTCGGTAAACGTGGTAAGTTAGCACCAAGATTTATTGGTCCGTTTCCGATCAGTGAAGTGTTGAACGATCAGAATGTGGTGTTAGATCTTCCGCCAAAGTTAGGCGGTATTCATAATACATTTAACGTGTGTTATCTTCGTAAGTGTAAAGTCGATGATGAAACGCAACTTCTTCCTTTAGAAGATTTAAGGGTCGATTTGAATAAGAAATTGGTGGAAGATCCGGTCCGTGTAGTTGACCGAAAGGTGACTAAGTTAAGAAATAAAGAGATACCGATGGTGTTGATTGAGTGGAAACATAGTTTGGGTTCTAATCTTACGTGGGAGACAGAAGAGTTGATGAGGACTCGTTACCCTTGTTTGTTTGACCAAGACCAGATTCCGAGGATGGAATCTTCTTAAGGGGGGTGGATTTGTAACAGACTGAAACCCGGGCTAGTTGTAAGTTACCTATTTTACCCTTAGGGTTTGTGCTTAGTCTTAAGTGCTTTTATTTCAATTATTTTATTAGTCTTTTATTTTAATTGTGTTGTAACCAGTTTGTGACAAGGGTCCCAGAACAGGTTTGTTTATTTTAATTGGACCTCGTTTAGGTTACCTAATCTTGTGCGAAAGATATCAGATAACTGGTAAATACCCGTGTGTTGTGGGGTATGAGGTTTAACCCCAAATTAAGTGTGAGACCAGCTAATTTCCTCTCAATTGCTCCTGAACCTTCCTCTCACTCACTCTCACCTAACTTCACCTCCTTCAAATAACCCTAAATCATTTGATCTCGAATTAAAGCTTGATTTTGGTGTCAAAACATTATTTGTGTCATTGTGATTCTAACAAGGTAAAGTTTGTAAGATTTCATGATCAAATCTGTGATTAAATGGGTGTTTTAGTCAAGTTTTATGAAAATGGGGTTTTGTGTCAAATTGGTAGAAATTGATGTTGTTTGTGTTTGAATGTTGTGGGTTTATGTTCCAAAAAGTTTAGTGTACGAGTTGTGTTCAATTTTGAGGTCAAAAACGTGTCCAAAGTCGAGATTTGGTGATTTTGGGTTGAAACCCGTCACTTTGCTGCTGTTGCAGCTGATGAACTACCTTCGGCCGATGGTCGTTGACCATCGACCGATGGTGAGGGACGATCGGCCGGTGGACAGGACCATCGACCGATGGTGTATGACTTCTGACCAACTGATGTAATTTTGATGATCGACCGATTGGGGGAGACCATCGACCGATGGTGTGTTGACGATCGGCCGATGGATGGGACCATCGACCGATGGTCTTAGGCAGTGAAATTTTTACTAAGTGTTGATTTTTAGCCGTTATGCTGTCCGTGTGTTTTTATGATTTTCAGGATGTAAATTATGAAAATGCACAAGTGTTAAACATGAAAATTTTAGCGGACGCATTTTTTTTTTACTAATTTGCTATAATTCGCTGTCCGTGTGTCTAACCTTGATGGGAACACTATTCTAACTTGGTTTTTATTGTTCTCAGGAGATAAGGACAAGGAGGAAGCTCAGAAATAATAACTGAGCAGTTGCTGGTAATTGGTGAGTGGGTCTATCTACGGATAGAGTTTAAGTAGCATATCATGCTACTGTGATTGACTCTTTTACCATGCATAGTGTAGAAATTGCCATGTTAGAATAATAATATCGTTGCCTGATGTTGTATGTGAATTTTGTGTACACTGTGTGAAAGGCACCAGTCAGGCCTAGGGAGACTGGGGACTCGAGACCGTGCCTATGAGAGGTTAGAGTTCGTTTGAGGTCAACCGTGCCTTGGGGAGGTTGGGTCCATAGGCTACTAATTGTGGAGTATAGTGTGAATGATGCACCCCCTGCATCTGGATAACTATACTGTGAATTGAGTAGCAGGGACTATCGGTAGACTCAGGCCCGATCAGCTGGGAGTCGTGTGCTCGTATAAGCCGCCGATCCTCGTATTGTCTTATTGTATGCTAGTTGGTGGTTAGCATATATTGTTGTTAGTATATAGATTGTGTGTGGCTTAAGCTATATCTGTTAGATAGATTCCATTCACTTAGCGGTGCACTAATCCCCCACATATTCTCCCCTTGCAGGTTTAGGTACTGCTAGTCGGGATGGGTGCTGTTGCAGAAGACATGTTTGACAACCCAACTCTGATGTGGACTTTTGTATAAATAATGTTTTGTAATAACGTAACACCGTTGTGTAAACTTAAACGTAATTACACGGATTAATGTAATGACGTGACATATATAGTGTTTGTAAATAAAGTCTTCCGCTGTGTGTTTAAAAAAAAAATGGCCGGTGTTACAAATCATTACCATGTAACCACTTTAAACAAGAAAAAGAATTTGTTCTTAGATAAAGTTGTGATATAGTAAAAATGATTTTTAAAGTCAATGATACCAAATGATAACCAACACTTGGCTATAAAAGACACCTTGAGTAAACCTATCAAAAGCTTTTCGAAAACACACTTTATAAAACTCAACATAGTGCCAAACTTGTCGGCGGTCGACCGTGGATCGACCGCACATGCTCTGATCAAAATGTGCTTTCGCAATTTTAAGATCGGCCGTGGTTTGACACTTTTAGATGTTGAATTATTTTAAAAAATGATTACAATATTGGTTTTACATTGTTTGTTGACAAGATTTAAACATTTTCCAATATGAAGCTAATTATTGTCATTTAACGACACGTGTTTAGATGTCAATTTTTTAACACGTAAATATTTATTGATTGTCAAGCAAATACAAGTGTACAAGATGAATTATTCTCACTCAAGACATGAATTTAGTCTGATCAATTTTAGGATATAAACACGTCTAAAGAGAATAAAAGTTTGTCAATTAAGAAAGGTAGAAAGATGAGTTATGGTGAGAATATTTGATGCTAACAATCTCGGACTCAACAAACATTGGGTACCATGTTTTGTGTCTCTAAAAAGTTGTAGGTTTGTTAGCAAGTGTGGTGTAAGATGATGTTGTGATGGCCCCGTCACTTGGTCCCACAGCTTGATTGAACTTTAAATGAATTTAATAAACAACATTGCATTCTTTTATTTAAAAAGTTTCCCAAAAAGGAAAGTTACTAAAATATGTCGTTTAAACAAACCCAACATATTAAATATCCAAAGTTGACATAAACATCATCAACCAAACACCCACAAGTTTAATAATTCAAAAAGAGAATGCAAGTTTAATGTTTCATAAATCGTTTAACAAAATCTGCCCATATGCATGCAGACACTTCTAACACAGCGGAAGCACCAAACAAATCAAGTACTTGTGAAAACATGCGAGTAAACTGTCAACAAAAATGTTGAGTGAATTATAGGTTTAAATAAACGTATAAACTTTAGACCACAAGATTTAAAATGTTAGAAAACATAAAACATTATGCCATTATCAATGAGCCACCTGGTAACCACTTAACCATTTATTTACCCTTGCCAAACACAATATATATATATATATATATATACATATATATATACACACACTGAACAAGTGTATCTTCAAATAAATACGAAGTACTAACACATTCCGATTATAAATTGCTAGCGCGACTAGCTCGAAATGGAGCTGTCAAGCCCGATAGATCTATCCATAGGATTCGCGTTCACCAGTAGAAACCAGTGATTACAGTTACCAGACTAGGGAATATTTTTGTTCAACCCATAATGAATAATTTAAATTTAATTGCCACTTGTGTCTAAACGTAAAGCAAAATGCATGTAATCACATCCCAAAAATACTTTAAAAAGTATGAAAAATGGGACTATAACTCACCTTAAAGAAAATGAAGTAACCACACAAAAAGCGAACAGCAAATGAAGTAAAGTGATCAAGAATGATCACAACGCCGACCTATAAATAAAGCAGGTCGATATAAATAACTAACTTAGGTCAAGTCTTAGTATGATAGCTATAGTACTTGTTGCAAGTAAACATAGAACAACACTCAACATGCTTCGGTTTGATCAGAACAGCGTAAGGACACGTACATTTAGAAAGTTTCTATTTTTAGCAGGTTTCCAATTTTGGAAAGTTTCTATTTTAGGAAAGTTTCTATTTTTGGAAAGTTTCTATTTTTAGAAAGTTTCCATATTTAAAAAGTTGCTATTTTTAGAAAGTTTTTAAGTTAGAAAAGTTTCCTTAATTAGAAAGTCAACAAAAGTCAACTAAAAGTCAAAGTCAACCGAAAGTCAACCTTGGTTGAGTAGCTTATAGCCCTACCCATATGCAAAATCAAACTTAGTCAACATTGAATTTTAAAGTATAAGTTGTATTAATAATATAAGTTATAATGTTATTTAAAGTCATATATGTATAATCATGTCATAACATAAGTTTAATTAAATTAAATTTAATTAATAAAGTTAACATAAGTTTAAATGATATAATTAATATAACATAAGTATTTAATTAATTAATTAAATATTAATCATAACCTAAGTATTATTAATTAATAATAAATTTTAAATCATATCATAAGTATTATTAATTAATAATGAATTATTAATCATATCATAAGTTTTTAATTAAAATCATTAAATCATAAGTATTTAATAATTAAATTATAATTAAATAATAACTAAGCCTTATAATAATTAAATAATTAATTAATACTTATTATATGTCTTATTATAATAATCTCTTAACATAAGTTTAATACTTATCATAAGTATTTTTCATTAAATGAAAAGTATTATTAATCATAAGTTTAATTAAATGTTTAATTAATCATAATGTAATCAATAATGATATAATAAATATGTATATCATAAAGCTTAAATTAAAATAATTACTTTTTATATCATAAGTAATTTATTAATAATGAAAATAATTATTTATATCATAAGTCTTATTTAATAACCATAAGTTTTAATTAAAAGTTCATGGGGTCATAACTTGAGCCCCGGGTGTCGGTTTTCGGCGAGTCTTAAATATATCTTTGCCTAACCAACCCACCAGACACATTAGTGTACTCAAGAACACCCCAAGAACATCCACCAAGTCATGAACATCAGCCATATATCAACTTGGAGCTTTAATCCGTTCAAAAACCTGTTTTAGTCATAACGGGTGATCTGTGGCTCGGATTTCGTTGACCCGAACATGAATGTTCATCCAATCATCAATCCTAACACACTAGTACACCCTAGAGACTCCAAAAATGGTCACAAAGTCGGACCAAACCTGAAACAATTCGTTTTTACATTTTGATTTCAATAAAACACCATTTTAATCATATCTAGAGCTCCCGGAATCGAAATAACATGAATCCGGAGTCTAAAATCAATGTCTTGAAGAGAGGAACACATATAGACACTTTAATTTAACATTTACATCAGTTTAGTTTACAGAAATGATCAAATAAGCTGCTGTACCAAATCAATCAAACCGAAAACATGAATTAACGAGTGATTCTACGCATACAATCAAGAATACAACAAAATACAAGCATCATGCCATTGTAATAACATATAAAAACATGAAAATCAAAGAAAAATAAAAAATTTAGGGTTATGGATATACCCTAATCAAGAATCAAAGAGTATAGGCGCGTAGAGATCGAAGAGATGAACGCGATGATGATGAAAGCTTCTTGAATGATCAACAATTGATGAATATGGTGATGATGATGGTTAGTGGCGATGGCCAAGGGAGAGGAGAGGAGAAGATGGGAGAAAATAAAATGCTAGGTTTTATGAAAAGAAAAGTGGAAACTTGCAAAATGAATCACAAAATGAAAAGTTAAGGCTCTCCCCCTACATGATGGGGTTCGGCCGAATTTTTGAGAGGGTGAGCCCCATAGTGGGCCATCTTCATAAATTGAATATTTTCTTTTAGCCTAAACGCTCAATCGAACCCCGAAACGCGAAAACGCTAATACGCGATTAATAAGTCGGAGAGATTACAAATACGCGACGAATAAAATATATAAACACTATATATAATTATATGACATTAAAATATCATATTTAAAGTAATTTGGATTTAAAAATCCCAAAAGCTAGACCGTTGGTTTGAAAACCGAAAAGACTCGCCGGATAGAAATCCACGACACGTAGAAACGTACGATTTAAAATATGAATACAAATATTCACATAACACATAATAATTAATATATTATTAGTAAAATAATAAAATAGGTCATAGAAATGACGTGGCATGAATAACAATTAACGAACGTTAAATAATAATTGGTAAAAATAACGGAAAAAGTAGGGTCGTGACAGTACCTTCCCGTCACGGAAATTTCGTCCCGAAATTTAAGCAGGTGTAGGGGTTGACTCGGCATCTGGGAACAAATGTGGGTATTTTTGCCTCATCTAATCTTCACGCTCCTAAGTGAACTCAGGACCGCGTCAGGCGTTCCATCTAACTCGAACGATAGGAATTCTACTCTGCTTAAGCGTCTTAACCTCTCGATCCATAATTTTAACAAGTTCCTCAATAAAATGGAGTTGTTTATCAACATGAAGCTCCTCAAGAGGAATGGTTTCATCGGCCTCGACCAAATACTTCTTTAAATTCGATACATGAAAGACATCATGAACAGCACTGAGTTCTTGTGGCAATTTTAAACGATAAGTCACGGGTCCAACTCTCTCAATACTCTCAAAAGGTCCAACAAAATGAGAATTCAACTTTCCCCTTTTACCAAATCGTACCACACCCTTTCAAGGTGATACCTTCAACATAACACGGTTACCAACTTGAAATTCTATATCTTTCCTCCTCTTATCAGCATAACTCTTTTGCCGACTTCTAGCGGTATCTTTCCTTAATCTGTACGATCTTCTTGGTAGTCTCATGAATAATTTCTGGGCCTGTGAGTTGATCATCCCCAACCTCATTCCAACAGATAGGAGACCTACACTTTCTACCATACAGAGCTTCAAACGGTGCGGATTTAATACTTGCATGATAGCCGTTATTATAAGAAAATTCAGCCAACGGAAAATATCTATCCCACCCATTACCAAAATCAATGACGCACGCTCGTAACATGTCTTCTAACGTTTGAATGGTCCTTTTACTCTGACCATCCGTCTGTAGATGATAAGCGGTGCTTATATCCAATTTAGTTCCCAAAGCTTCCTGTAAGGTTTGCCAAAACCTCGATATAAATCGACTGTCTCAGTCTGAAATAATAGATACAGGAACACCATGTCTTGAAACAATCTCCTTCAAATACAAACGAGTAGGCTTCTCCATCGAATCTGTTTCCTTAATCGGCAAGAAATGAGCTGACTTTGAGCGTCGGTCAACAATCACCCAAATGGTATCATAACCACCCATAGTTCTCGGTAACTTCGTAATAAAATCTATCGTAATACCTTCCCACTTCCACTCGGGAACCTCAGGTTGCACCAAAAGTCCAGACGGTTTCTGATGTTCAGCTTTAACCTTAGCACAGGTCAAACACTTATCCACATAAGTAGCCACATCAGTTTCCAAATTAGGCCACCAATACAGCTCCTTAAGATCATGATACATCTTTCCTGAACCAGGATGAATAGAGTAACTAGACTTATGAGCCTCATCTAAAACAAGTTATCGCAGATCACCAAATTTCAGAACCCAAAGACGTCTCACAAAATACCAAGTACCATCGGTTCGTACCTCAAACTTCTTAGCCATGCCTCTGACTTTCTCGTTCATAAAGGTCTCCTCCTTCAAGGCTTCTTGTTGTGAGGTTTCTTCGAATGGTCATATTCAAGGCTTTAAACATGCGAGGTTCAGCCCTCTCTTTACGACTTAACGTATCGGCCACAACATTGACCTCTCCCGGATGATATAACAGTTCGCAATCATAATTGCTCAATGTCTAAACCCATCTTCTTTGCCTCATATTCAACTGTTTCTGATCAAGAATATGTTGAAGACTTTTGTGATCAGTGTACACTGTACTTTTGACCCCATATAGATAATGTCTCCAAATCTTAAGTGCAAACACAACAGTTCCCAACTCTAAATTATGGGTTGTATAATTCTTCTCGTGGATCTTCAACTGACGTGACGCGTACGCAATAACTTTCTTTCGTTGCATCAAAACACAACCAAAGCCTTGACACGAAGCATCACAATAAACAACAAAGTCATCATTACCTTCGGGTAGTGACAATATCGAAGTGGCAGTCAACTTCTTCTTCAGGGTTTGAAAAGCAGTCTCTTGTTCATCCTTCCACTCGTACTTCTTCCCCTTGCGTGTTAACGAAGTTAGAGGTTTTGCTATACGAGAGAAATCTTGAATGAACCTTCTATAATAACCTGCCAACCCTAGAAACTGATGAATCTGAGTAGGAGTCTTCGGAATTTCCCACTTCTCAATTGCCTCAATCTTGGCAGGATCAACCTGTATTCCCTGTTTACTAACAATATGTCCAAGGAATTGAACTTCTCTTAACCAGAAAGCACACTTAGAGAACTTAGCATATAACTCTTCTTTCCTCAACAAATCGAGCACCAACTTCAAATGTTCTTCGTGCTCTTCATCACTCTTGGAATAAATAAGGATGTCGTCGATGAAAACAATAATAAAATTATCCAGATAGGGTCTACACACACGGTTCATGAGGTCCATGAACACAGCAGGGGCGTTTGTCAATCCGAATGCCATAACAATGAATTCGTAGTGACCATAACGGGTGCGAAAAGCGGTTTTCGGAACATCAGATTCTTTAACACGCAGTTGATGATATCCGGAACGAAGATCGATTTTAGAATAAATAGACAAACCTTGAACCTGATCGAACAGATCATCAATTCTAGGAAGAGGATGGTTTTTAATTGTAAGCTTGTTCAATTCACGATAATCAATACACAAACGGAAGGAACCATTTTTCTTCTTAACAAATAGAACAGGAGCTCCCCAAGGGGATGAACTGGGACGAATAAAACCTTTGTCTAACAACTCACGGAGTTTACTCGACAGTTCTTGAAGTTCGGAAGGCGCAAGTCGGTAAGGAGCACGTGCTACAGGAGCAACACCGGGAACAAGATCGATTTGAAATTCTACCGCGCGTTGCGGCGAAAGGCCAGGTAAGTCTTCGAGGAATACCTCGGGAAAATCTTTAACAATATGAACATCACCGATGCTCTTCTCTTCTCTATCAGAATCAACAACATGGGATAGAATAGCATGACAGCCTTTGTGAAGACGTTTATGAACTTTCAAACAGCTAATAAGGTTTAACTGTCTGCATTTCTTGTCCCCAAAAACCATCAGCGGCTCTCCAAATACATTAGTAATACTAACAGCTTTCTCATAACACACGATCTCAACACGATTCGCAGACAACCAATCCATACTAATAACAATGTCAAAACTGCCTAAGTCAATCGGTATTAAATCTACCTCAAAATCTCTACCAGCCAGATTAATATTACATTACGATACACTGCCTTAGCTGTAAGCACTTTACCATTAGCTATCTCTACAATGTCTAGAGGAGTTAACGGCGTTTTGATTTTTGGACTCAATTTTGAAGCGACCCGTCCTAATCCATAAGGATGAATACAATAACAAATGATTACATCGCAAGGTACTTGACCTATATATGATACATTTTACAAACATTGCATTCGTTTTTAAAAGGCAAACTTTCATTACATCGAAAGTTGACGGCATGCATACCATTTCATAATATATCCAACTATAATTGACTTAATAATAATCTTGATGAACTCAATGACTCGAATGCAACGTCTTTTGAAATATGTCATGAATGACTCCAAGTAATATCTCTAGAATGAGCAAATGCACAGCGGAAGGTTTCTTTAATACCTGAGAATAAACATGCTTTCAAGTGTCAACCAAAAGGTTGGTGAGTTCATTAATTTATATTAAACATTCATTTCCATCATTTTAATACACCACAAGATTTCATATTTTAATTTTTCATAAACATAATCTCATATCAGGCATTTCGCAAACTGCATAGAGATAAAAATCATTTATATGGTGAACACCTGGTAACCGACATTAACAAGATGCATATAAAATATCCCCATCATTTCGGGACATGCATCAGAAATGATAAATTTCGAAGTACTAAAGCATTCCAAATTCCAGAATGGGGGTTGTTAGTTCCCGTAGATCTACCTTTAGGATTCGCGTCAAGTAGGGGCCAGTTCCCTAATTCTTAGGCTACCAAGCTAAAAGGGGCATATTCGATTTCGATAATCCAACCATAGAATGTAGTTTCGATTACTTGTGTCTATTTCGTAAAACATTTATAAAAGCAGCGCATGTATTCTCAGTCCCAAAAATATATATTGCAAAAGCATTTAAAAAGGGAGCAAATGAAACTCACAATACTGTATTTTGTAGTAAAAATACATATGACGACACTGAACAATGCAGGGTTGGCCTCGGATTCAAGAACCTATATCAGGTATATATATTAATACATATATTCATAATTAAATAAGTTAATATATTATATATTAAATTATATATCTTATATATTTAATTTGTATATATTTAAAATAGTTAATATTTATATAGTTTAATATTATATTAAAAATCAATAATTTGTAATATGTAAATATTTATATAAGTAATCTTAATATATATTTATATGTAATATTAGGGTAGTTGTAATAAATATACTCTTATATGGAAAATATTTATTTGTTATAATAATATTGTTAATATAAAAGTAATAATGATAATAATAATAATAATAATAACTTTAATACTAATACTTATGTTCATACTAAATATAATAATACACATAATACTTATTTTAATTATAATAATGTAAACTAAATTAATAAAAATCATGATGATAATAATAATAATAATAATAATAATAATAATAATAATAATAATAATAATAATAATAATAATAATAATAATAATAATAATAATAATAATAATAATAGTAATACTACCTCAAAGAAGTAGCCCTTAAAAAAAATGCCCAAGTCGCGGTTTGAACCCGCGACGTCCCGCTAACCCGATAACATCCTTAACCATTAAAATATGTGTTTTAATTCTGAAATAACACCCAACTTAAATTGTTTTTAACCTTTACTTATTTATCCTTCTTCTTCTTTTTCTAAAAAAAAAATGGCCGAGCCCAGGCTCGAACCCGAGACCTCTCGATTAAACCCAACACCTTTTACCATCACACTGCACGTTACTATCTTTGATTATCCCCATGTTTATTTAATTTATTCTACTTCTTCATCATTTTATCATCTTATCTTCTTAGTCATCAATAATCACACTATATCGTTACACTATCATCATCAATCACTTATTCATCGTTCCTTTATCATAATCATTCGCGGCTCTTTATCATCATCATCATATAACCCAACATCATCATGATTATATGTCATTATCATAAAATAAATAAATAATGTACTAATAGTAGTACATCGACAACTTGTGTTTACTAACTTCGGTCCACAATATAAAAGTAGGGCAACATCATCAAGTGGATGTTATATTAATCAAACCAAGGGAAAAACACCATTATCTTCATCTTTTATCCTTGCTACCATGTATCACTATTATTATACCTTTTCTGGTTTAATTAAAGAACTCACCTCCATCAGTGATACAAAACTCGATCATCATTATTCAAAACAGGAGACCGGTAACAGTAAACGAGAATAACAGGTGGCGGTTATGGTGGCTTTCGATGGTTTGGTTGAACTCGTACATCGTGTAGCAACAGAACCCCAATAGTGACGAAAAGTGAAAAAAAATAGTGATGGTGTTCTTGATTATCAACGGTAGAGATGGAGGTTTGTGAAGGTGGGTTCGACAGAAAAACGAAAACAAAAACCTTTGTAGCAGCGGTTTTAGTTCCTATGAGTTTATGGGTGTGTTGGTGATTTGGTGTCATTGGAAACCGAAACAGTTAACAGCAGTTTTTGTAACCATGGTTGTGATGATCGAGAAGAAAAAATATAGTAGCAGTGATGGTTGATCGAAAGTGGGTTTCACGATGGTTGGTGTCGGGCATGGAAGGTGATAGTGATGGGTGGTGCTCCAGTGATGGTTGGTGGTGGAAGTCAGTGATTTAAGGTGGTTGATGTAAGGTGATGAGATGGTGGCTCTCGAAGAAAGAAATAGGAAGAAGAAGGTGTGAGGTGTGGTGATCTTAGGTGATGACTTTGGTTCGATAGAAAACAGACGAAAGAAAGATAGTGGATGATTTCGCCTTGGGTACTCAATGAATCGAAGATAGCATGTAGTAGCATAGAACCATATAGTCGTAGTTGGTCTTCAAACATAAATGGAATGATCAAATGAGTATGATCAGTGTCAAGCAACATGGTTTCAGTTTTGAGAGATAATCAACACAAGAGTAAAAAACAAAGGTGTGTTTTGGGTTGTCTTGATTGGAACAGAAATAGAAGGAAAAAAGAAATGGTGGGTTTTCAATTTCCCTATCAAAAGAATCGGGGGTTATTTTATTATCTATATATATTGATATTTGGGAAAAAAGAAATGAAGGTGGCACAAGTGGGTCTCGTAATGTGCAGTTTAATTGTATGTGTAAATATATGTCTTCCATATATATTTATGTATATGTTTATGTGATGGACAAACACAGTATCCAACATTAGAATCTCATGAAATTTATAATTATAGATTAGAATATAAATTAGATAGGTGGAAAGGGAAAGGAAACCGTAAAGCAAAATTTCCAATCAAACATAGTAATCGAATAATAATAATAATATAATAATAATTATAATATATTAAATTTTAAACGTGTTAATATTAAAAGAAAGCAGCCTCAATAATGAAATCGCTCTACCGACAGTTTATTAGGGATAGTAATTCGTACACCGTTGCTAATCAGTGGCGAATAAAAGTCCTTTGAAAAATCCAAAAATTTTATATTAATCATCTTTATTTATTTCAGTCATGATGGTATAACATTTGGTCACTAACTATTAAATAAAAATTAAATTACTATTCATTCTCTCACCAAGTAAAATCTAAAAAGTTTTAAAATTTAATAAATAGTTCCTAAATACATTTTTAATAAGTCTATAATTTATAAAACTCATTTTCGGATCACCGTTTATTTTAAAATCATATAAGTTTGAATTTAACTTGGTTAATATCAATTGAAACATCAAACGAGTATTACAATCATTTAATATTTATTTTTAATATACTTTATTTATATATAGAGATATATTTTAAATAATAATTATTATAATATCCTATTTTTATTTTATTAATTTTATAATAACAACAACATATGATATTTCAATTATATGTTCAATTATTATATATATATATATATATATATATATATATATATATATATATATATATATATATATATATATATATATATATATATGTATATATACACACATATTTATTTACAATTAATTGTTCGTGAATCGTCGAGACGGTCAAAGGGTAAATGATTACATGAATGAAATTCCAAAATTTTTGAGATTCAACTTTACAAACGTTGCTTATCGTGTCGGAAACATATAAAGATTAAGTTTAAATTTGGTTGAAAATTTCCGGGTCGTCACAAATTTACTCGACACAAAACTTAAATCAGCCCCTGAATCAAATAGTATATAAACTGATAAATCGTTGACCGAGAACGTACCCGTAACAAGTTTTGGATCTTCCTCAGCATCCCTGGCATTAATGTTGAATGCCCTTCCACGTGCATTCTTAGTAGTCTTCTTGTTGGGGCAGGCATCACGGAAATGCCCCGGCTTACCACATTCATAACAAACTTTCTGACTTCCACCATTTCTCGGCTTCCCATTACCATTACCACCATTATTTCCACCACTATTACCACCACTTGCAGCAGGAGTAGCAGTACCCGGCATAACTACTGTACAATCTTTAGCAATGTGTCCCTGCTTGGAACACCTCTTACAAGTAACCGTACAATAACCATCATGAGCCTTATAACATCGCGGGCTCACACGCTGATTACGATTATTCAAACCAGAAGTATCTTGTTTCTTCTGCTGACTTTGGTTCTGGTTGCGGTTGTTATCCCACTTCCTTTTCCCATTATCAGCCTTTTTAACAACTTCCTCACTGGCATCAGTCACATCTGCCTTACTTCTCCTCAAAATCTTGTCATTAAGCTTATGTGCCATAGACATAGCAGCTTCAATAGTCTGGGGCTCACTAGACTCAACCCCATGCTCATCAATATAAGCTTCAATCTTAAGGTTCACATCAGCATAAGTATTGGGACACAATAATGTCAATTCAAAGAACCTTTGCTCATAGGCACCTAAATCGGTGCCCTTCATCTTTAAGTTCTTAAGCTCAGCCTCCAACTTTTTAAGTTTACCCTTGGGACGATAACGGGTGATCATCCTCTCTTTAAAATTATTCCAAGACAAACCATAAGCAGCATCATTACCCAAACTACTAACCAAATTATTCCACCAAGTTAAAGCACTGTCTTTAAGAGTGCAGCTAGCGAAACTAACCTTGTTCTCGTCACAGACTCTACTAACCCAAAAAATAGACTCAATCTTCTCAAACCAATGAGTAAGTCCAATGGGTCCTTCGGTGCCACTAAATTCTTGTGGACGACTAGCCATGAAAGTCTTGTGGGAGCATCCCACCTGGTTGTTGGCATTAGCATTAGCATTACCTGCCATAGCAGCTGCTATCCCTTCTGAAATAAGGCATTGCATACGAGCTTTGTTGGACTCACGGGGAGGCATGATCTTCAAAACAGAATAACACAACCGTTAGTACTAAGAATAATACCAGTGTTATAAAGGAATAGATCGAACACGAAAAGATTAACCATTAAAATAAATAGTCAATAAACACTATGAGTAATAACATAATAGTTATGATAGTTATAGAAATAGCCACCACATGCATACATACTTTATGATAGAAATCATACAACATACATAGCACCTAACATACATGAACTATATTACGCATAATATAACATGTCAAGAGTCACAACACCAGAATAAAAATATGATAATGATAACAGATGTCATAAAAGAAATAACCATCCATACATAAATGAAAAATATTCCATAACAACATCCTAGGCAAAACGCCGTACATCACGCAAAAATGTATGTAGAAAAGGATAAATAGTGTATGAAATAACATAATCACTCATGAATCATTACATCACATCTGCTTGGAGCGGGTGTGATAAGCTGAGCCAGTATGAGGCTCGTCAGGAGTCTCATACTTCCTCAACTTTCCTTTCACCTCCTTCAACTCCGTCTGAAGGCCACGAACCATGCTCTCAAGAGCCTCGAACTTAGCGTCCACCTCTCGGTACACTTCCGGGTCTCAAACTCCACATCATTCTTGAAACTTACAAACGTATCCATATCAGCTCTAATCTCATCCATCACCTCCGTATACGGCAAGATACGCATACAGTCGCTAAGAGCATCAATGCGAGTCTCATTCGTATGTGCTCTAGTCATATGAGTGATAGTAGCCATGTAGTAGTTAACAGGATCTCTCAGGCAAGGCTGTCGTGCACGACGAGCGGCAGACGGGGAAACAGGAGCAGGAACGGAATTGTTGCTTGAAGCCAACATCTGCAAACAGTAAAACCACAAGCCACATACAAAATAGAAATATCATAAGCAATAATAACTTATAATTATTCCTCATACGAAATAAAATGCATAATAATGTTATATCAAGAAGGGTCAGGCTGTAGACTAGACTCTAATGCACCATAAAAACCACGGGTTGACTACATTATGACCGCCTAGTTCCCCATAACCAGAGCTCTGATACCAACTGTGATGGCCCCGTCAATACACTTAACGGCTCCGTCACTTGGTCTCACAGGTTGATCGAACTTTAAATGAATTTAATAAACAAAATTGCATTCTTTTGTTCAAAAAGTTTCCCAAAAAGGAAAGTTACTAAAATATGTAGTTTAAACAAACCCAACATATTAAATATCCAAAGTTGACATAAACATCATCAACCAAACATCCACAAGTTTAATAATTTAAAAAGATAATGCAAGTTTAATGTTTCATAAATTGTTTAACAAAATATGCCCATATGCATGCAGACACTTCTAACACAGCGGAAGCACCAAATAATTCAAGTACCTGTGAAAACATGCGAGTAAACTGTCAACATAAATGTTGAGTGAATTATAGGTTTAAATAAACGTATAAACTTTAGACCACAAGATTTAAAATGTTAGAAAACATAAAACATTATTCCATTATCAATGAGCCACCTGGTAACCATTAACCATTTATTTACCCTTGCCAAACACAATATATATATACACTGAACAAGTGTATCTTCAATTAAATACGAAGTACTAACACATTCCGATTATAAATTGCTAGCTCGACTAGCTCGAAATGGGGCTGTCCAGCCCGATAGATCTATCCATAGGATTTGCGTTCACCAGTAGAAACCAGTGATTACAGTTACTAGACTAGGGAATATTTTTGTTCAACTCATAATGAATAATTTAAATTTAATTGCCACTTGTGTCTAAATGTAAAGCAAAATGCATGTAATCACATCCCAAAAATACTTTAAAATTATGAAAAACGGGACTATAACTCACCTTAAAGCAAAAATGAAGTAACCACACAAAAAGCGAACAGCAAACGAAGTAAAGTGATCAAGAATGATCACAACGCCGACCTATAAATAAAGCAGGTCGATATAAATAACTAACTTAGGTCAACTCTTAGTATGATAGCTATAGTACTTGTTGTAAGTAAACATAGAACAACACTCAACATGCTTCGGTTTGATCAGAACAGCGCAAGGACATGTACTTTCTATTTTTAGAAAGTTTCTATTTTTAGCAGGTTTCCATTTTTGGAAAGTTTCTATTTTAGGAAAGTTTCTATTTTTGGAAAGTTTCTATTTTTGGAAAGTTTCTATTTTTAGAAAGTTTCCATATTTAGAAAGTTGCTATTTTTAGAAAGTCTTTAAGTTATGAAAGTTTCCTTAATTAGAAAGTCAACAAAAGTCAACTAAAAGTCAAAGTCAACTGAAAGTCAACCCAAAAGTCAACCTTGGTCAAACTTAGTTAACATTGAATTTTAAAGTATAAGTTGTATTAATAATATAAGTTATAATGTTATTTAAATTCATATATGTATAATCATGTCATAACATAAGTTTAATTAAATTAAATTTATTTAATAAAGTTAACATAAGTTTAAATGATATAATTAATATAATATAAGTATTTAATTAATTATTAAATTTTAATCATAACCTAAGTATTATTAATTAATAATAAATTTTAAATCATATCATAAGTATTATTAATTAATAATGAATTATTAATCATATCATAAGTTTCTAATTAAAATCATTAAATCATAAGTATTTAATAATTAAATTATAATTAAATAATAACTAAGCCTTATAATAATTAAATAATTAATCCTTATTATAAGTCTTATTATAATAATCTCATAACATAAGTTTAATACATATCATAAGTATTTTTCATTAATAATAAAAGTATTATTAATCATAAGTTTAATTAAATGTTTAATTAATCATAATGTAATCAATAAATGATATAATAAATATGTATATCATAAGTCTTAAATTAAAATAATTACTTTTTATATCATAAGTAATTTATTAATAATGAAAATCATTATTTATATCATAAGTCTTATTTAATAACCATAAGTTTTAATTAAAAGTTCATCGGGTCATAACTTGAGCTCCGGGTGTCGTTTTCGGCGAGTCTTATATATATCTTCGCCTAACCAACCCACCCGACACATTAGTGTACTCAAGAACACCCCAAGAACAGCCACCAAGTCGTGACCATCTGAAGTGACCCATCCTAATCCATAAGGACGAATACAATAACATATGGATACATTGCGAGGTATTTGACCTCTATATGATACATTTTACAAACATTGCATCTTTAATTACATTGAAAGCTGATAGACATGCATACCATTTCATAATATCCAACCTATAAATGACATAATCTGTGATTTACTTAATAATAATCTCTATTGAACTCAACGACTTGAATGCAACGTCTTTTGAAATATGCCATGAATGACTCCAAGTAATATCTTTAAAATGAGAAAATGCACAGCCGAAGATTTATTTAATACCTGAGAATACACATGCTTAAAAGTATCAACGAAAAGGTTGGTGAGTTCATTAGTTTATCATAATCGTTCATTTCCATTGTTTTAATAGACCACAAGAATTTCATTTTCATTTCTCATAAATATCATGCATGCAAAAATCATTCATATGGATTGAACACCTGATAACCGACATTAACAAGATACATATAAGAATATTCCCATCATTCTGGGACATCCATCGGACATGATATAAATTTCGAAGCACTAAAGCATCCGCTACAACGGATGGGGTTTGTTGGGCCCAATAGATCTATCTTTAGGATTCGCGTCAATTAGTAGACTGGTTTACAAATTCTTAGGTTACCAAGCAAAAGGGGCATATTCGGCTTCGATCATTCAACCATAGAATGTAGTTTCAATTACTTGTGTCTATTTCGTCTAACATTTATAAAAGCGCATGTATTCTGAGTCCCAAAAATATATATTGCAAAAGCATTTAAAAAGGGAGTAATGAAACTCACCACACTGTATTTTGTAGTAAAAATATACATTACGTCATTGAACTAGTGCAAGGTTGGCCTCGGATTCACGAACCTAAATTAAGTGTATATATTTATATGTTGGCCAAAATTTGTATAGCAATTTAGGTCAGGTCATAGTGTATCACAATCCTAATGCTCGAGACTAATATGGAAAAGTCAACAAAAGTCAATTTGACTCAAAAATGATTTCCAAAATTTATACATAATTATTATATAGTTTAAATATCGTCGTTTTATATTTTTTTAAATATTTTTGAAAATTTAATTAGAGTAAATAATATAATTCATTTTTTTAATAAATAAAATTTTATATTAAAATATACTCTTATATATCTTAAGTAATAAAGTTTATAAAGTTCATTTAATATCATAAAAATAATATGATAGGTGTTATTAATGTAATTATATTACATGTAGTAAAATATGTTTGTATCACATATTTATTTGATAAAATAATATCTATAATAATAGTAAGTAAAAGTTGTATTATTTTGTAATAATAATAATTATTATTCTACTAATAATAACAACAATATTTATTTTTACTAAAAATGATATTATGATAAAATGATAATTTTTATTAATAATAATACTAAAATGATATTGATATTTTATATTAACAATGATATTCCTATAAATAATAATTGTTGTATAAATGATAGTTTTAATATTAATAATACTTTTAATAATAATGATGATGAAAATGATATTTTAATCTAAATCTATATCTTACAGTATTTTTATTTCATCATGATACTCATACTTATTATTTCCTAATTGATTTGTTTAATAGATTTTAGTTCTCTTTTATATCGCATTCATAATGATGATAATAATAGTAATCATAATAATTAGGTGTTACTAGTATTAATTTAATTATAATAATACTAATAATAATAAATATTATGATAATATTAATGATAATACTAGTAACTATTTTAATGATAACAATAATAATAATAATCTCATGTTCAGTTGTTTCTGGTTAAATATGTGTTGAAGACTTTTGTGGTCGGTATATATAATACTTTTGACCCCATATAAGTAGTGCCTCCAAGTCTTTAATGAAAAAACAACCGTGCCTAATTCCAAATCATGCGTCGTATAATTCTGCTCTTGAATCTTCAATTGTCTAGACGCATAGGCAATTACCTTCATTCATTGCATTAATACACAACTGAGACCTTGCTTTGAGGCGTCACAATATATCACAAAATCATCATTCCCTCCAGGTAATGACAATATAGGTGATGTAGTTAACTTTTTCTTTAACAATTAAAACGCCTTTTCTTGTTCATACTTCCATTCAAATTTCCTCCCTTTATGCGTTAATGCAGTCAAGGGTTTTGCTATTCTGGAAAAATCTTGGATGAACCTTCTGTAGTAACCAGCTAGTCCTAAGAATTGGCATATATGCTTCGGAGTTTTCAGGGTTTCCCACTTTTCAACAGTTTCAATCTTTGTTGGATCCACCTGAATACCTTCTTTGTTCACTATGTGACCGAGGAATTGAACTTCTTCCAACCAAAATGCACACTTTGAAAACTTAGCATACAGTTTTTCTTTTCTCTGCAACTCTAGTACTTTTCTCAAATGTTCTTCGTGCTCTTGATCATTCTTCAAGTAAATAAGTATGTCATCGATGAAAACAATGACAAACTTGTCAAGGTATTGTCCACACACTCGATTTATGAGGTCCATGAACACAGCTGGTACGATAGTCAACCCAAAGGCATAACCATAAACTCGTAATGACCGTAACACATTCTAAAAGCAGTCTTTAGAATATCATCCTCCTTCACCCGCATTTGATGATACCCATAACGTAAATCAATCTTCAAATAAATCGACGAGCCTTGTAGTTGATCAAATAAGTCGTCGATTCTTGGTAGTGGGTAGCGGTTCTTGATGGTAAGTTTGTTCAACTCTCGGTAGTCGATACATAACCTAAATGTACCATCCTTCTTATTGACAAACAAAACAGGAGCTCCCCACGGTGATGTGCTTGGTCGAATGAAACCACGCTCTAAAAGTTCTTGTAATTAGCTCTGAAGTTCCTTCATTTCGCTAGGTGCGAGTCTGTATAGAGCACGAGCTATTGGTGCAGCTCCCGATACAAGGTCTATTTGAAATTCAACAGATCGGTGTGGAGGTAGTCCCGGTAATTCTTTCAGAAATAATCATTAAATTCTTTTGCGACGGGAACATCATTGATGTTCTTTTCTTCGGAATTGACTTTCTCGACGTGTGCTAGCACAGCATAGCAACCTTTTCTTATTAGTTTTTGTGCCTTCAGGTTACTAATAAGGTTTAACTTCGCGTTGCTCTTTTCTCTGTACACCATTAAGGATTTTCCTTTTTCTCGTATAATGCGAATTGCATTTTTGTTACAAACGATCTCTGCTTTCACTTCTTTCAACCGGTCCATACCGATTATCACATCAAAACTCCCTAACTCTACTGGTATTAAGTCAATCTTAAATATTTCGTTAACCAGTTTAATTTCTCGATTTCGACATATATTATCCGCTGTAATTAATTTACCATTTGCTAATTCGAGTAAAAATTTATTATCCAAGGGCGTCGGTGAGCAACTTAGTTTAGCACAAAAATCTCTACACATATAGCTTCTATCCGCACCCGAATCAAATAAAACATAAGCAGATTTATTGTCAATGAGAAACGTACCCGTAACAAGCTCCGGGTCTTCCTGCGCTTCTGCCGTATTAATATTGAAAACTCTTCCGCGGCTCTGCCCATTAGTATTCCCCTAATTTGGGCAGTTTTTAATAATGTGGCCCAGTTTTAAACATTTATAACAGACTACGTTGGCAGTACTTGCTCCGACACTACTTGTTCCGACATTACTCATTCCGGCATTATTTGTTCCTTTAGTTCTGTTATACATTAGTCCGTAGACCTCACATTTTGTCGCGCTATGACCATTTCTTTTACACCTGTTGCAAAATGTTGTGCAGAACCCCGGGTGATTCTCTTCACACCTTTGGCATTGCTGTTTCAGATTATTGTTGTTGTTGCGGTTGTTATTGCTGTTGGGACGATTATTGTAATTTTTGTTGTTGGGATGCTTATTTTAGTTGTTGTTGTTGGGATTGCGATTATTGTTGTTGCGATTTATGTTACGGTTTTTGGGATTGTTGTTGCGATTGTGGTTGTAATTATTGTTGTCGTTGTTGTACAGGCGACTCTTGTCACTGTTTTCCTCCCACTTCCTCTTGAGTTGTTTCGTGTTGGCTTCTTCGGCTGCTTGTTCTTTAATTCTCCCCTCAATCTGATTTATGATTTTATGAGCCATTCGACTTGCCTTCTGTATGGAAGCGGGCTCGTGTGAACTCACATCTTCTTGAATCATTACTGGTAACCCTTTTACAAACGCGTCGATCTTCTCTTCTTCATCTTCGAACGTTCCTGGACACAATAGGCACAACTCTGTGAATCGTCGTTCATACGTGGTAATGTCGAACCCTTGTGTTCGTAACTCTCTAAGCTCTGCCTTGAGCTTATTGACCTCATTTCTAGGACGGTACTGCTCGTTCATCAATTGCTTGAATGCTGACCATGGTAGTGCGTAAGCAGCATCTTGTCCTACCTGCTCAAGATAGGTATTCCACCATGTTAACGCCGTACCTGTGAAGGTATGCGTAGCATACTTAACTTTGTCCTCTTCAGTACACTTACTTATGGCAAACACCGATTCGACCTTCTCAGTCCACCGTTTCAATCCAATTGGCCCTTCGGTTCCATTAAATTCCAAAGGTTTGCAGGAAGTGAATTCTTTATAGGAGCATCCAACACGATTTCTTGTGGAATTAGTTCCACTGCTAGATCCAGAGTTATTGTTATTTTTCATCGCAGCCTGTACTGCGGCTATGTTTGCTGCAAGGAAAACACGGAAGTCTTCCTCACTCATGTTCAAATTCTGACGAGTTGCCGGTGCCATTTCCTTCAAAAATAGCCAAAAGAATTGAGTTAATCATATAGAATTTAAGAGTAGTCAATAGTATTTCGTAGCATAATATGAACTTATTTATAAAAGCTTTTTCTTCATATTAGCATTTTATAGTTTTAATTCGGGTAGTACCTACCCGTTAAGTTCATACTTACTAGCTACTATACAACTTAACTACTACGCTTCTATATGAAAAACTTATTACAATAAAATTTCGCGTTCAAACTTTATACAAAATATTACAAACTTACAATACCGCTATTATACATATAGGATGAAATATAATACATAATAACATTGCTACTCGGCAGCTATAAAGGCAATTCTAGTTAATACGCAAGTTGTTTAGCAAAAGAAATAAAGACACGTAATTCATAAGTCTAGAAACAAGTCATGCATTCTGGTTTTACTAAGACGACTTCCCATCCTTGGTTTTGTGGAAAGTAACCGTTATGACCATTGGCTAAGCAGCATGTTGTAATGTCGTCAAAAGGACGAGGGTTTCGTAATGCCCAACAGCCCCGTAACAATCTAAAAACCTTGTTTCTCATCTCAACTACCGAGTCCGTCACTTGTGGGAATATTTTATTTAAAAGTTGCAACCCAATGTTCTTTTTCTCAATTTGATGAGAAGCGAACATTATTAACCCGTAAGCATAACATGCTTCTTTATGTTTCATGTTAGAAGCTCTTTCTAACTCACGAAATCCTATGTTGGGATATGTTGAGTCAAAATAGGTTCTTAACCCGTAGCGTAAAATTGCATTTGGGTTCCCCGCATTTAACGCTTTAAAGAAAACACGGCGTAACTTACGGTCTCCCCAATGTGATATACCCCACCTATTAAAGGAAAGCCTTTTATAAACTTAGGCATTTCTGGAAAGTCTTTCAAATGTTTGACAAGTTAATTTCGCCAAAACTAAATGTGCTGATGAATTCTGACCGACTCTAGACAAGATTTCCTCAATCATATCCTCTGGTAGGTCTTCTAAAATATTCGGTTGTCTACCCTTAACGTCCATTTTGTTTTTATACTGTAAAATAGACAAGGATTAGATTTGTAAAAGATAATTAACAAACAATACAAGCAATTTTTACATAGAACATAAAAGGACAAGCACACTACAATACACATAATACACAACATGATTACACTGGTTTCTTCTTCTTCAGACTTGGTTCGTTTTCCTAATTTTCTAGGGATATATGGTGTTCCTCTAATATGAGCCGTCGATTTCCACAATGGTTTAGAAAAACCTGGTGGTTTAGAGGTTCCCGGGTTATTGTTACAATTTAGGAAATACGGACGTTGCCGATACATATAAAGTTTATCGGGGTTGAAATCAGGTTTCTCTATTTTTATACTTTTTCCCTTATTATTTTCTTTTGCTTTATTAAATTGGGTCGAGGTAATTTCTATAATATCATCGGAATCCTCATCGGGATCCGATTCATCGAAAAATTAGTAATCTTCCCAATATTTTGCTTCCTTGACGGAAACACCATTGACCATTTTTAACGTTGGTCTGTTGGTTGAGAATTTTCTTTTATTTAATCGATTTACTGTAGGTATCAATATTTCTTCCTCCGGAACCTCTTCTTCTTCCGGTTCCTCCTCTTCCGGTTCCTCTTCTTCTGATTCCTCTTCGGGAATTTGTGAATCTTCCCAAAGTATATTCGACTCTTCATTATTATCAGGTGAGTCGATGGGATTTGTACTAGTGGTAGACATCTATCACACAATATCAAACATATTAAGAGGTTAATATATCGCATAATAATTACATATAGTTTCCAACAAAAGTGTTAAGCAATCGTTTTTAAAGAAAACACGGTCGAAGTCCAGACTCACTAAGGTATCCTAACAAACTCGATAAGACACACTAATGCAAATTTCTGGTTCTCTAAGACCAACGCTCGGATACCAACTGAAATGTCTTGTTCATATTGATTATAAAGGTTCCATATTAATTGATTTCGTTGCGAGGTTTTGACCTCTATATGAGACATTTTTCAAAGACTGCATTCGTTTTTAAAAACAAACCATAACCTTTATTTTATCGACAAGGGTAAAAGGACACCACCTAGATTATCAGAAATGATAATCTAAAAAATATCACACTTACACACTACCAATACATATTGGTTTACAATATTAATATGTTACAACAAAGTAAATTTCGAATGCAGTTTTAAACAATATTATACAAGCATGCTGACTCCAAATCTTGTCCATATATTAGCATGCAACAGCGGAAGCTCTTAATAATCACCTGAGAATAAACATGCTTTAAACGTCAACAAAAATGTTGGTGAATTATAGGTTTAACCTATATATTTATCAAATAGTAATAATAGACCACAAGATTTCATGTTTCAATATACATCCCATACATAGAGATAAAAATCATTCATATGGTGAACACCTGGTAACCGACATTAACAAGATGCATATAAGAATATCCCCATCATTCCGGGACATCCATCGGACATGATATAAAACTCGAAGTACTAAAGCATCCGGTACTTTGGATGGGGTTCGTTAGGCCCAATAGATCTATCTTTAGGATTCGCGTCAATTAGGCGTGCACTAATTCTCAAAATTAGTGATGTTCCCTAATTCTTAGGCTACCAAGCAAAAGGGGCATATTCGGCTTCGATCATTCAACCAAAGAAAGTAGTTTCATGTACTTGTGTCTATTTTGTAAAACATTTATAAAGCTGCATGTATTCTCATCCCAAAAATATTAGATTTTAAAAGTGGGACTATAACTCACTTTCACAGATTTTTACTTCGTCGGGAAGTAAGACTTGGCCACTTGTCGATTCACGAACCTATAACAAATATGTACATATATATCAAAGTATGTTCAAAACATATTCACAACATTTTTAATACGTTTTAATGTTTTAAATATTTTCAGTCGGCTGTCCTCATTAGTAACCTACAACTAGTTGTCCATAGTTAGATGTACAGAAATAAATTGATATATATTATCTTGACCCAATCCACGACCCAGTGTATACACGTCTCAGGCTAGATCACAACTCAAAGTATATATATTTTTAGAATCAACCTCAACCCTGTATAACTAACTCCAAACATTACTGCATATAGAGTGTCTATGGTTGTTCTAAATAATATATATAGATGGGTCGATATGATATGTCAAAACATTTGCATACGTGTCTATGGTATCTCAAGATTACATAATATATTAGAATACATTTATAATACAATATAATTTAGCTAGGATATGATTTGTATAGAATTGTTACAATATTTCCCGTAGCTACAACAATCAAAAAATATCCAATCTTGTTTTACCCATAATTTCTTCGTTTTAAATCCGTTTTGAGTGAATCAAATTGCTATGGTTTCATATTGAACTCTATTTTATGAATCTAAACATAAAAAGTATAGGTTTATAGTCGAAAATATAAGTTACAAGTCATTTTTGTAAGAGGTAGTCATTTCAGTCGAAAGAACGATGTCTTGATGACCATTTTGAAAAACATACTTCCACTTTGAGTTTAACCATGATTTTTGGATATAGTTTCAGGTTCATAAGAAAAATCATTTTCCCAGTAGAACTACTTTTAAATCAAAGTTTATCATAGTTTTTAATTATTAAACCCATAACAGCCCGTGGTGTTACTACGACGGCGTATATCCGGTTTTACGGTGTTTTTGGTGTTTTCAGGTTTTAAATCATTAAGTTAGCATATGATATAGATATATAACATGTGTTTAGTTGATTTTAAAAGTTAAGTTAGAAGGATTAACTTTTGTTTGCGAACAAATTTAGAATTAACTAAACTATGTTCTAGTGATTACAAGTTTAAACCTTCGAATAAGGTAGTTTTATATATATGAATCGAATGATGTTATGAATATCATTACTACCTCAGGTTTTATGGATAAACCTATTGAAAATGAGAAAAATAGATCTAGCTTCAAAGGATCCTTGGATGGCTTGAAATTTCTTAAAGCAAAATCATGACACGAAAATAAGTTCAAGTAAGATTTTCACTCGAAATAAGATTGTTATAGTTATAGAAATTGAATCAAAGTTTGAATATGAGTATTACCTTGTATTGAAAAGATATATTACTGTAAATAAGAAAGATATCTTGAGGTTGGATGATCACTTTACAAGATTGGAAGTAAGCTAGCAAACTTGGAAGTATTCTTGATTTTATGAAACTAGAACTTATAGAATTTATGAAGAACACTTAGAACTTGAAGATAGAACTTGAGAGAGATCAATTAGATGAAGAAAATTGAATAATGAAAGTGTTTTTAGGTGTTTTTGGTCGTTGGTATATGGATTATATATAAAGGATGTGTAATTTTGTTTACATGTAAATAAGTCATGAATGATTACTAATATTTTTGTAATTTTATGAGATATTTCATGCTAGTTGCCAAATGATGGTTCCCACATGTGTTAAGTGACTAACATGGACTGCTAATAGCTGATCATTGGAGTGTATATACCAATAGTACATACATCTAAAAGATTTGTATTGTACGAGTACGAATACGGGTGCATACGAGTAGAATTGTTGATGAAACTGAATGAGGATGTAATTGTAAGCATTTTTGTTAAGTAGAAGTATTTTGATAAGTGTCTTGAAGTCTTTCAAAAGTGTATGAATATATATTAAAACACTACATGTATATACATTTTAACTGAGTCGTTAAGTCATCGTTAGTCGTTACATGTAAATGTTGTTTTGAAACCTTTAGGGTAATGATCTTGTTAAATGTTGTTAACCCATTATTTATTAAATCTAAAGAGATGTTAAATTATTACATTATCATGATATTATGATATATTAATATATCTTAGTAAGATATATATATAGTTAAATGTTGTTACAACGATAATCGTTACATATATGTCTCGTTTCGAAATCATTAAGTTAGTTGTCTTGTTTTTACATATGTAGTTCATTGTTAATACACTTAATGACATGTTTACTTATCATTTATCATGATTAAACATAGTGTATCAATATCTTAATATGATTCATATGTATTTAGTAAGACGTTGTTATAACGATAATCGTTATATATATCGTTTCAAGTTTCTTAATTCAATAAACTCAATTTTATGTATATAAAACATTGTTAAAATACCTAATTAGATACTTACTTATCATAATATCATGTTAACTATATATATAATCATATATATATCATCATATAGTTTTTACAAGTTTTAACGTTCGTGAATCACCGGTCAACTTGGGCGGTCAATTGTCTATATGAAACCTATTTAAATTAATTAAGTCTTAACAAGTTTGATTGCTTAACATGTTCGAAACACTTAATCATGTAAATAACAATTTCATTTAATATATATAAACATGGAAAAGTTCGGGTCACTACAAAAGTCAACAAAAAAGTCAACAAGTTCGGGTCGGGTCCCAAACTATTTTTATGAGGTTTTAAATCATATATAAGCATGTTAGAACAAGTTACATGTGAATCGGAGGTGCGTGGCATAGTTAGAATTTAACGATAAACGACCAACCAAAATCAGAACCTGGTAGTTCATCTGGATAGCATCCAGAATGGCTGGACGACATCCAGATGTGAAGGCCTAGACGGCGTCCAAGAATCTGGACGGCGTCCAGATTAGTGCCCAGGTCCTGTTTTGCTGAAAACACACAAGTGCACGAACCAAACTTCAAACAAACACAAATTGTGATCTGAAAACACTTAAAACGTGTATCTTATATAGTTGGAAAGGTATTTTGATGAGGATTACAACTAAACACTTTTCATCAATCAAGTTCATCATTTACAAAAACAAAAACCTTGTCAATTGATCATTAAATTTTCAAAATCAAAGTTTCAAGTTCATAAAATGCATTTCTTGACTCGGGAATCCAATCCACACATATGATATGCCGTTTCGAAGGTAATTAAACATACAATATAATTAAACACTTACTAACAAAATTTCATAGTGTTCAACGCATCAAAAGTTCATTTTAAAAGCTATCAAACCCTAACCAAGAATCATTAGATCAATAATCATGTTAGTGATGTTTTCCAAATCAACCTACACATCAAATTGAAGCTAACGATGCTAGTAACACATTTAATACATGAACTTTAGCATTTAAACAACATTTAATCATCCAAAATTCAAGATTAAGCACACCCAATTCAAGTTCATGCTAGTTTATGCAAAACAACAAGATGGAGCAAATAATTCATATATTCATGCTAGACACGAGCCATAGATACTAAATAACACCATTTCAAGTCAAAAACACGAATTAGAGAAATCTAGTATTTTAGAGATGTTACCCAAACGAGATGAAATTTGTGTCAAAATGTAGAGGATGAAGAGAGGATTTCAAATATGTAGCTGGATTTGTTGTGAGCTTCCTAGATGTGAAATGGATGATGATTTCTTGTTTGAGTGTTTGAGAGAAAAAGAGGAAGTAAGAAAGAAAGAAAGAGATGAATGAATGAGTGAAGGTGGTGAGGTGGTTGACTAGTCAACTACTAGCTACCAATTTCGTCAAGTGGCAAAACTAGTCCCTCGATTTTGGATGCGGGTGCGTAAATTACCTAAACAAAATATTTTAGAACGCTAGAGTAAGGGAGAGATGTTATAGTTAAATAACAGAAATGTTTAGAACGTTAGTTAACGAAAGATACGAATTTAGAAAACGAAAGATATTATCTAAAAAAAAAACGGGCGTTAAAATAATTTAACGAAAAAATGCGGGATGTTACAATTATAACAATTAATTCGCATAATACAAAATTTCTACCCATATTTGAGAGCATACGGTTTATGTTCTAAACGGTGTTTATCTAGGTAACCTACTTGGCTCAATCCCAATTCCTTATTTTTCAATGTCGGAACTTCTATATGAGTTACCGTAATGTAATCCCCGTCATTACATTATGCTATCTCACATATCTATTCGACATTACTCCATAAGTACAAGATAACGTAGTCAACTTAATTCTCTTAAGTCTCCCGTCGTGTGTACGTATGTGATGCGTGATGTCTTATATCTACTCCAAGTCCATATCGTTATGGGTATAGATGTATATATGCATATGATATAATATGTAGCCCTACGTGTAACATAGTAGAGCAAATAGTGTAAGCATGGCGTATAACAGTCATTCTAAGTACATGACTATAGACTAGACCCACTAATGCGTCCTACGGTTACACACACTAATGCATCCTAGTTCCCTATAACCAAAGCTCTGATACCAACACCCCGTCAAAATCCATTAACTGAATGTTAACTCTGGTCCTAGTACTTGGCTTAACTTCTACGTAACATCAAAGTTCTATAGCAGAAGCAACTAATACCTAAGATAAAACATGTAAAACGAGTCAACATAAAGTTGAGTGAATCTATAGGTTTAAGTAAATAGTCACCGTATGTTTCATAAAACAGTTTCCATAAATCATTTATCGAAAATTAGTTCTCAAAATCATTTATCAGAATAAACCACTAAGGTTTAATCTCAAAAGTTTGCATACAGCAAATGTCAAGTATTAAACTGTTTGTAATCAGCGATGTCAGGTTTCAACTGTATGTGACATCAAAAAGTTCTTTTTGTTTCAAATGCTTGTAGACATTACCATGTCTAGTTTCTAGTTTGTAAACATCAAGTTTAAGTAACATTCATCGTAAGTTAGGCCACGAGTTTTCCGAAATAAAAGCATCATAAAAAGGTTACATTATCATGAGCACTTGATTATAAAGCTTTAATCCTGCGGATAGCTGAAGCGCTACACGTCTTCCCTTTACCCATTCTAAGCATACACTGATCAGGTGTACAAGTTAAAAAATAATAAGCATCCCGTACGTTGAGGCGAGGTTTGTCAAACCTAAAGGTACTGTCCCCATAAGTCGAGCTTACTAAAAGTAATTAATATAATCAAGCTAAGGGATTTTTGATCTGAACTCATATGTATATTCGTTTAAGTTACTCGTGCCTAATATGTAAAACATTTAAAATAGTTAAAGAAACAATTTCTAAAGCAGCATGTATCTCATCCATAAAATGTCAAAGAAAATGGGACTGTAGACTCACCATAGCAAAAGCAGTGAAATCTCTTAGTAAAACCGTACAGTAGTCGAACAATCACGACCGAACAACGCTACCTAGTCAAATAGGTCATATTAAGTATACACATAGGTCACACTATGTCAACCCATAGTGTACGCATAGTTCTAGTGCTAGGACTGACTCAATAAATAAGTAAAAGTCAACTAGTCCAAGCAAGTCAACAAAAGTCAACCAAAGTCAAACCAAAAGCCAACTCAGTCAAAGTGGTAAACTAAAGTCAAACATCTTAGTAGGTCATGAAATCTTGGACAACATATCATTCCTAAGTCAAGTAACATGTTACGGCTCATAGTTCAACAATTTGCACGTTTGCAGTTTATCGCATGTCCCTGAAAATATGCACCTCATAGAAACAACGAGCACAAATCTTAGCACATAAATTATGAAAATATGGAAAACTCCAGATCACAACTAGACTCAAAATTGACTACAAAAAGTCTAACCCAAGCCTCATACGATGTCTACAAGTCAGGTTTCAGAAAGGATTTAGGTACACTTTACCAAATCAGTTTCTGCTCGCGCATTAGTTTTAGAACATTTCTCATTTAATATTGAAAATAGATTTTGACGAACGGCCAATTAGAGATGAGCTAGGTTTGGGCTTGATTAATTAGGTACAAAAAGGCTCATAAGCTAATCGAGCCAACTAATTAAATCAAGGCATGGGCTAGTGAGGGGTGGGTGAAATGTCCCGTTCTTATTGATTAAAACGTTCCATATTAATTGATTCCGTTGCGAGGTTTTGACCTCTATATGAGACGTTTTTCAAAGACTGCATTCATTTTTAAAACAAACCATAACCTTTATTTCATAAATAAAGGTTTAAAAAGCTTTACGTAGATTATCAAATAATGATAATCTAACATATCCTGTTTACACACGACCATTACATAATGGTTTACAATACAAATATATTACATTGAAATCAGTTTCTTGAATGCAGTTTTTACACAATATCATACAAACATGGACTCCAAATCTTGTCCTTATTTTAGTATGCAACAGCGGAAGCTCTTAATATTCACCTGAGAATAAACATGCTTTAAACGTCAACAAAAATGTTGGTGAGTTATAGGTTTAACCTATATATATCAAATCGTAACAATAGACCACAAGATTTCATATTTCAATACACATCCCATACATAGAGATAAAAATCATTCATATGGTGAACACCTGGTAACCGACTTTAACAAGATGCATATATAAGAATATCCCCATCATTCCGGGACACCCTTCGGATATGATATAAATTTCGAAGTACTAAAGCATCCGGTACTTTGGATGGGGTTTGTTAGGCCCAATAGATCTATCTTTAGGATTCGCGTCAATTAGGGTGTCTGTTCCCTAATTCTTAGATTACCAGACTTAATAAAAAGGGGCATATTCGATTTCGATAATTCAACCATAGAATGTAGTTTCACGTACATGTGTCTATTTTGTAAATCATTTATAAAACCTGCATGTATTCTCATCCCAAAAATATTAGATTTTAAAAGTGGGACTATGATGTTATGCGAGGTGTATACAAAATAGTTTATATTTTACTAGGAAAAACTATTAAATACGAAACAATTTTACACAAAATATTTATTTATTTATAGAATGGATATACTTAAACCTTGCTACAACACTTATAGGCAGTGTACCTAATCGTACAGTAGTGTAGTTTTTAGTAAGTCCGGTTCGTTCCACAGGGAAATCTTTAAACAAAGCTCAACGCTATATTAGTTTACTTTTATTAAAAATACAAATATATATATAAGTAATATTATTATTATAAAGGGGGGTTTTTACCGTTTAATGACCGGTTTGTCGATTTTAAGACTTTAGTCGCAGTTAAAACCTAATGTAAAATATAAATACAAGACTTAAATTAAAGCGTAAAGTAAATAACGATAATGAAATTGCGAATAATAAAAATGCGATAAAATAAAATTGCGATAATTAAAAAGTACGATAATTAAAAGTGCGATTAAATAACAATAAATAAAAGTGCGATAATTAGAAGTGCAATTAAATATAAAATAAAGGAAATTAAATATGAAATAAAAGAATTATGCTTATTTAAACTTCCGTAATCATGATGTTTGACGTGTTAATTTTAGTTTTATGCCCATGGGTTAATTGTCCTTTGTCCTGGATTATTTAATATGTCCGTCTGGTTTTTGTCCATAACAGTCCATCAGTCATAATTATAAAGTGCGAGTGTCCTCATCAAATTATTCTTATACCCGAAGTTAAATATTCCAACTAATTGGGGATTCGAATTGTAACAAGGTTTTAATACTTTGTTTAATGAATACACCAGGTTATCGACTGCGTGTAAACCAAGGTTTTACTACTTTGTTAACAATTACACCAATTACCCTTGAATGTAATTTCACCCCTGTTTTAATTATTCTAGTGGCTATTAATCCATTCCCGTGTCCGGTTAAATGAACGATTATTCGTACATATAAATACCCCGCCCATCGTGTCCGATCGAGTGTATATGGTAATTTATAGGGACGCCCAATTGTAAATCTTTATATTAACATTAACAAACTTTCATTTAGTTAAACAAATATAAAGCCCATTAATAGCCCATAGTCTAATTTCCACAAGTGTCGTTCTTTTGTCCAAACCCCAATTATGGTACAAAGCCCAATTACCCAATTTTAGTAATTAGCCCAACATCATGATTACTTCGGATTAAATAAGCATAATAATAACTTAGCTACGAGACATTAATATAAAAAGGTTGAACATAACTTACAATGATTAAAAATAGCGTAGCGTTACACGGACAGAATTTCGACTTACACCCTTACAACATTCGCTAACATACCCTTATTATTAGAATTATAATTAAAATTAAAATTAAAATATAAATTATATATATATATATATCGTATAGATAGAGAGATGAGAGAAATAGAATATGAAATTTTGATCAGAATTCGGTTTGCTTTATAGCCAGAGTTGAAATTTGAGGCTCCGCGACTCGCGGCAAAATCCCCTTCAAACCCCGCGAGTCGCGGAGGTTAATTTTACAGCTCAGTCCTTGGAGTTTCTCTGCCGACGGTTTTTTTATTTATAAATATAATATATATATAATTAATATAATTAATTATATATTATATTATATTTATATGCATAGTTAACTTGTAATTTTTAGTCCGTTGCTTCGAGCGTTAAGAGTTGACTCTGGTCCCGGTTCCGGATTTTCGAACGTCCTTGCGTACAATTTTATATTTTGTACTTTGCGTTTTGAATCTTGTACTCTTGTGATTTCGAGACGTTTCTTATCAATAATTGGAACCTTTTTGATTGTCTTTTGTTCTTTTGAGCTTTTTGGTCGTTTGCGTCTTCAATTCGTCGAATCTGTCTTTTGTCTTCACCTTTTATTATTTAAACGAATATCTCTTGTAAATAGAACAATTGCAACTAAAAGCTTGTCTTTCTTGAGGAATAATGCTATGAAATATATGTTCGTTTTTAGCATTATCAAATATTCCCACACTTGAGCGTTGCTTGTCCTCAAGCAATATCGTCTTGAAATACTAGAATCACTTCTTTATTCTTCACACTTTGTACATCAGTGATTTCTATACGGCGGTATAAACAATGGTAGTAACGATATGGTTTACAGTCCCACATGACTATAAAAATTTAGATCCATTAAGGAAATTGGATCTTTATGAAAACATTTGATCTTTTGAAATCTAGTTTTTACCCTAGATAAGTTTTCCGGAATAACCCTTTACCGGTGTTTGCAAAATATTTTTGTGGGTTTGGTGGGTTTCAGATTTGAAAATTTTAGCTCAAAACTTGCGGTTTTGTGTCACCCACTTGCTAACCTTGTATTTGGAAAGCAACACGTCCAGTTTACTTGTCCCGTATATTACCTTTCGGTAAACTACCGTCCGGTTGTAAAGGAAAGCGTTGAACAAGCAACTGTTAAGGCAATGTCCCGTGACATGCTTTTGATTATGGTCTATAACGTGTCAGACGCAATTACTATCCTTGGTAGGAGCAATAGTAAAGCTCACCCTTATAATTTTTCGGTCTGGCACAAGGTCCTGTCTTTGACCACTATGCAACCACCGTTCTTACGGTTGACACCCGATTTAGTTCAGGTGACCTAATGAATTCCAGGTGAATTCCTAGGATTTTACGTTCAATGGTAATGAACGCATTGAAAATAGGGTTTTCAGAAAACAAATCGGTTTATAATTTTTTGATCAAAATATTTTCTCGTTCAAGCTCGAGTTTAGATATCATTGAATTCCATGAGTTTGTAATTCTCAATCTTTAAGGTCAATCTCTAGGATTGAGTAATATCAGTCTTAAAAGCTGATTTTTAATCTTTAAGGAGATTATCCTTTCTGGGGATCTGATTCATTAGTCTTATCAAGCTAATTTGCACGGTGCCCCCCCATTGTACGAGATAAATCCTTCTCATGGTTAGGATAAATCTGACCACTTGGCGACCCTGTTTAATGCTGAGGTCCGTGGATTTCCTGCTGATTTTAGTGATGACTTTTCTAGATTTTTCGTCAACCTACAGTTGGTCTGGACGACAACTTTATGACCTAAATCAAGAAGTGCGTTTCTTTTTCGGAAGACTTTACTTCCTTTTAATGATGGAATTGATTCATCGTGTAGATCCATCTCTTCTTTTATTTCATCGGGTAAAACAGTTTAGTTTAGTCCAAAGCAAAAGTATTTTCAGTTATTTGTTACAGATATATGTGACATATGTTTAAAATAACTTGGTAAATTTTCCCACACTTGGCTTTTATTTTCCTTTTTATCGTCCTCTATTCCATTTTAAATGAATTTTGACATTTTAGTTTGTTTCTTAATTTATGTTCTTTCTGAGATAACAATAATTTCGGTGTTAAAACCTAGTTTTATCGTTCATAAATATGTATAAACATGATTTGAATTCATTTAATTGAAAAATTTTACTAGAATTGGGTAGTCAGTATATAAGACTAGGGCTGTTCTTTTTTATCAGAGAGCACTAGATTCTAATACAACTACTGCTTTACTAGTATTTTTAATGGTAACCAAGTGTATAAAGTAAAAAATTTTAAAATCCGAAAGAATTTAACCCCTTCCACACTTAAGATCTTGCAATGCCCTCATTTGCAAGAAATCAGTAACAATTTAAATTATTGAGGGTGATTTGTGTGAAAATGATTAAATTTTTACCAAAGTTTCCAAATATATTTGCGTTTGTTTGCTGAATGATAAATGGTGCACATCATTTGTTCATTCCGTCTTGTTGTTATTTCACATATATTTTGCATCTTGTCGTCAAAATTAGTTGCTTTTGCTGAACTTAATGCCAGTCTTTGAAAATGCGTTGTTTTACCCTGTTGTGTACATAAGATAAACTGCAAACATATATACATATTTTTGAAGTTTGGTATATTACCCCACATTCAAAAATTATTAAAATCTAAGAATAAAAGTTAGATAATTATAAAAATGATTACAATATTAACAAAAATATTAAATGTATCAATAATTACAAATTACAAAATAATAAAAAATAATAAGTAAACTAAGGATGATATTGGTACCAATAGGGGTTCCAGGCATAACCATAAGTGCTATAGAATGCTTCGGCAGGGTCATACGTAGGATATGGTGGCTGCATCTCTATAGACCAAGGAGGGAAGATGGGTTTCGGTGTAGGAATATAGTTTCTACCTATATGTTGGCAATGAGCTATGATCTGGTTCTGATGAACTTGCCAATCTTCAAATGCTCTCTGTCTAGCATTTTCATATTCCTGAGAAGCTATAAACCTATGCATTTCTTGCATCTCATTCCCCCCTCCTACATTACCTTGTTGCTGGTTTCTCTCCACCTGTGGATGTCTACCATGGTATCGTACTGCGGCGTTATTTCGCCTCTTCAAAACTTTCGTACCATGGTATACATTTAAACCTATAGTATCTCGGGGTTCCGGCTCTTCTAGTAATAATCCCCCCCGACTTATATCCACACCGAGATATTCACCAATCAAAGTAATAAAAATACCACCTCCTATTATGCTATGTGGTCGCATCCCCCGAACCATAGCTGATAAACAATAACCCACACAATATGGTATACTTACAGCGCTTTGTGGGTCTCGAATACACATATGGTAAAACAAATCTTGTTCATTTACCTTTTCTTTGTTTTTACCCCTTTGTGTAATCGAATTAGCTAAAAACCTATGTATCACTCTTAATTCGGCTCTATCTATATCCAAATAAGAGTAATTTCCCCCTTTGAAACGGTGATGGCTTGTCATTTGACTCCACACACCGTGTGTATCAAAATTCTCATCTATCTTTCTACCGTTTAGTATCAATCCTCTACAATCGGCAGACGCTAACTCCTCAGGCGTATATATACGTAAAGCCTGAGCCATGTCCAGTAAAGACATGTGGCGCATCGAACCGCCTAACAAAAATCTAATAAAAGAACGATCGGTTAAACTAGCTACCCGATCATTCAACTCTATACTACATAACAACTCTTCACACCATACTTTATATACAGGTCTGCGTATGGTGAATAAACATATCCAGTCATTAAAAGAAGAATTACCATACCTCTGTACAAGTAATTCCCTAATTGGCCCGGCCAATTCTACAGCTTCTAAGGGTCCCCATTCTATGACCCTCGGTACCTCAACAACCTTGGAATGAAGAGTATGCAAACCCCGTTGATATTTTGGATAATCTATCCAAAGTCTGTCAAATCTCAGGTTCGGGTGCAACTCTTCCAAATGCATATCGGAAAAGGTCATGACTGGATGAGGTACATCCTGCTTGTAGTAGTTATCCACCTCCTGTTGTTCCAAATTCTCAGCAGGAGCATTGCGGGCTTGGGATGAAGATTCACCCCTTTCATTCTGCAAAACACATCAAACACAATTTTTGTGCATCCAAATATGCATTAGTGTCAGCAAAATCATCAATCAAAATAATTACAATGACATTATCAATTTATATCAAACTTAAGCTTATTTTCACATTTTTATCAAATCTACACTTTTTCAAATAAGCATATACGAAAATTTTCGCCAAGTTCATAAGCATTCAACTCAAATAACATGTCAAAATAATCATTACTAACAATCAAACAAGTCTCAAATGGCATTATCTTTCAAAAATCAAGTTCATGAATTTTAGACTTGAAAAAGTCCACTATAATTCTCAAAATCATGTTTAGGCTCAAAGTTTGGATCATTTAACTACCTAGACATGTTATACTACTCAATTTAGCAATAATTCATGACAAAAATCGGCCATAACCTGTTTATATCAAAAAGCCCCAAATTTGCTCAAGAACACAAACCCTAGATTATTCAAAATTTGAAGTTTAAGGCTTCTAATCATGTTAAACAGCATCAATCTAGGTTATACAAGCATAATACATAAACAATTTAAGTCTAATTACACTAAAAAGCATCAAAATCAAATTGGGGAAAAAATAGCTCAAGAACATCAAATTTCGGATTAAATGGTGTTTAGGTGTAGAAATTTACCGTTTTTCTTGAGTAATTCTTAGATAGCATCCTTCTCAACATGATTTTAGCAAAAAATTTGGTGATTAACGGTTAAAAATTGGGATTTTTGGGGTGTTTTTGGGTGGTTTTTCGGGGTTTTTCGCAGCAGAATTCGGGTGTTTTTATGTGGGGGAGTGAAACTGATCGTGCAGCTCTTTTTATTTTTTTTTTCTGATTTTTGGTCCCTCCGCGAGTCGCGGAGATTTCCCTTTCAAACTCCGCGAGTCGCGGAGTTTGCTCTTTTTTTTTTTTTTTCAATGTTTTTGGCATACTCTAATTCAATAAGATTAAAAATAATGATAATAAAAGTTCTCGTCCCTCCCTCGGGTAAAGCAATTTCGGTTCAAAGACCTAGTCTTCAACTTACGACGAATTTTAAAAATCATATTCTTAACTTAATGAGATAAAGTAAATTTTTGTTTTTAAATTCACACAACTTAAATATAAAATTCAAAATTAAAAATTAAAAATTAAAAATTCACACCAAACTTAAAATTTGAAATGCATAAAATTAAAAATTCATATTTTAAAAATTAAAAATTCACACCAAACTTAATTTTAAAAATTTATAAATTCATATCAAACTTATATTAATTTTTCAAATATTTACAATTTTAAATATATTGTTTTTACAAAATTTACAATATTAATTTAAGATTTAAATATTAATTTTAAAAACATGGTAAAAATAAAAAATCTTTTTGGCTTTTTATCCCACTTTAATCAATCAAATATTATCAAAAATATGCGCCCCTCTTTTCGGTAAAGAAATTTCGGTTCCAAGACCTAATTTAACTCATGACGAATTTTTGAAATATTTTGGGTTGATTGATTAAAGATATTTATACCTTAAGAATAAACGTTAAATTTCGCAGTGATGTAATAAATTTTTGAATGATATCAATAATTTCGGTCGCCAAACCTAATTTTATTCAATACCAATTTAATACTTTTTAGCGAACAAATTAGCGTTTATTATCAAAAGGTTAAAAATAAAAAAATAAAAATAAAAACTGTACATACATACCTGTGAAATAGATTTCTTAGTTATATGATCTATTCCATTCATAAGATAGTCGGTTTAATTGGTTTTCCATGGCTGCATAGGCGTAACCTCGAGCATTCAGTATCTTTTCTTCTAAACATATGAACGGTCCGTCTCTGCATAAAGTAACAAATTCGGTATTTGAATAGGTTTGATTATTTGAACATTTACCTCCATGTGACCATTTTCCGCATTTGTGACATCTTTCTAGGTGTCGTGCTCTTCTTTTCGCTGCGGATTTTGATTTTCCTTTACCAAATTGTAACTTATTATCTTCGCATCTGGATTCTTTTCTAACTCCGTCCATTCTTTCTCTGATTACTGATACTAATTCACTCGGTAGTATGTCATTATTACGTTTAGTGATCAAAGCGTGTAGCATTAGACCATGGTTTAGTTCACAGGCAGTCTTCATTTCGTAAAAACCTAAAAAAAATAAAAATTCAGAATGGGGGGAGAAGACTAGTTCTTTAGGGTCTGCTAGGGAAAGACCATACGTGTTCCATTTTCGAGAACTACACGAAAACAGACAATCTAACTCTAACAGAAATACATATTATCCTTTAAAGACTTGATTCTCCCCACACTTAGTTAGCTGTGGTGTCGAAATTGTGATTAACTTCGTTGTCGACTTCCATCGGACCATGTATGTAATGTTTAACTCTGTGACCATTAACTTTAAATTCAATCCCATTTGAATTTATCAATTCTATCGTTCCGTATGGGAAAACTCTTTTGACTATGAATGGTCCAGACCATCTTGATTTCAATTTTCCAGGAAATAGCTTGAATCGTGAATTGAAAAGAAGAACTCTGTCTCCTTCTTTAAATTCTTTTGAACTTCTGATTCTTTTATCATGCCATTTCTTCGTTCTTTCTTTATAGATTAACGAATTTTCGTATGCTTCATGTCTTAATTCTTCTAATTCGTTTAGTTGACTTAATCGTAGACGTCCAGCTTCATGTAAATCAAGATTACATGTTTTCAAAGCCCAAAATGCTTTGTGTTCAATTTCTACTGGAAGATGACATGCTTTTCCATAAACAAGTCTAAAAGGTGTGGTTCCAATTGGAGTTTTGTAGGCTGTTCTAAAAGCCCAGAGTGCATCCTCCAATTTAATGGACCATTCCTTTGGATTTGATCCTACGGTTTTCTCTAGAATACGTTTTAAAGCTCGGTTGGTATTTTCAACTTGTCCACTTGTTTGTGGATGATATGCGGTGGAGATTTTATGAGTTACTCCATATCTTTTAAGAACTTTCTCAAGTTGATTATTACAGAAATGAGTACCCCGATCACTTATTAAAGCTTTCGGTGTTCCAAACCTTGCAAAAAGACGTTTTAAAAAGTTGACTACAACTCGTGCATCGTTAGTTGGGAGAGCTTGTGCTTCCGCCCATTTAGATACATAATCAATGGCTACGAGTATATATAGATTATTATGAGATTTTGGAAATGGACCCATAAAGTCAATACCCCAAATGTCAAATACTTCACATACTTGGATGACATTTTGTGGCATTTCATCACGTTGACTTATTTTTCCGGCCCTTTGACATGCATCACAGGATTTGCAAAGAAGGTGTGCGTCTTTGTAAATTGTAGGCCAATAGAATCCAGCTTCATAAACTTTTCTTGCTGTTAGTTGAGGCCCATAATGCCCTCCTGTTGGTCCTGTGTGACAATGGTTTAAAATTTTACTAGCTTCATCTCCAAATACACATCGGCGTATTATTCCATCGGGACAACTTTTAAACAGATGTGGATCTTCCCAAAAATAGTGTTTTATATCACTGAAGAATTTCTTTCGTCTTTGGTACGATAATCCTTTTTCAAGGAATCCACAAACTAAGTAGTTTGCATAGTCTGCAAACCATGGGATTTCTTTATAATCTATCTTCAATAGATATTCATCAGGAAAGTTGTCTTGTATGGCCGATTCATTTAGAACTTCTAACTCAGGATTTTCAAGACGAGAAAGATGATCAGCGGCGAGATTTTCTGCTCCTCTTTTATCTCGGATTTCAATATCAAACTCTTGTAAGAGTAAGATCCAACGGATTAATCTTGGTTTAGCATCTTGTTTTGAAAATAGGTATCTAAGAGCAGAATGGTCGGTATAGACCACCGTTTTGCTAGAACGAGATATGATCGAAATTTGTCAAAAGCAAAGACAATAGCAAGGAGTTCTTTTTCAGTAGTTGTATAGTTCGTTTGTGCTCCTTGTAACGTCTTACTAGCATAGTATATAGGTTGAAATCGTTTTTCAATCCTTTGTCCTAAAACGGCTCCCATTGCAAAATCACTTGCATCGCACATTAGTTCAAATGGTAGATTCTAATTTGGTGTTATCATGATCGGCGCATTAGTGAGTTTTTCTTTAAGAATATTAAAAGATTTGATACATTCATCTGAAAAGATGAATGGAGCATCCTTTTCTAGGAGTTTATTCATAGGAGTTGCAATTTTAGAAAAATCTTTTATGAAACGTCGGTAAAAACCGGCATGCCCTAGAAAACTCCTAACTCCTCTAACATTTGTGGGATGTGGAAGTTTAGCAATTACATCTACTTTAGCTCTATCCACTTCAATTCCTTCTTTTGAAATTTTATGTCCAAGAACGATGCCTTCTTTAACCATGAAATGGCATTTCTCCCAATTAAGTACTAGATTTGATTTTTCGAATCTAATTAGCATTCGTTCCAGATTAACTAGACATAATTTAAATGTATCACCGAAGACTGAAAAGTCATCCATGAATACTTCCATGCATTCTTCTATCATGTCATGAAAAATCGCCATCATACACCTTTGAAAGGTTGCAGGGGCGTTGCAAAGTCCAAATGGCATGCGTTTGTAAGCAAAAGTACCATAAGGGCACGTGAATGTGGTTTTCTCTTGGTCCTCGGGTGCTATTGGAATTTTAAAATATCCGGAAAATCCATCTAGAAAACAATAGTAACTATTTCCGGCTAATCTTTCCAACATTTGATCTATGAAAGGTAAGGGAAAGTGATCTTTTCTGGTGGCGTCATTTAATTTTCTATAATCAATACATACACGCCATCCTGTTACAGTCCTAGTAGGAATAAGCTCATTTTTCTCATTTGTAATGACAGTCATGCCACCCTTCTTAGGTACGCATTGAACTGGGCTTACCCATGGACTATCAGAGATTGGATATATCAAACCTGCATCTAGCAGTTTAATAATCTCTTTCTTAACAACATCTTGCATATTAGGGTTTAGTCTTCGTTGGCGTTGCACATACGTTTTATGACCTTCTTCCATAAGGATTTTATGTGTGCAATACGAAGGACTTATTCCTTTAATATCATGAATCTTCCATGCAATGGCTGGTTTATGAGCTTTCAACACAGAAATGAGTTGTGATTTTTCATTTTCAGTAAGAGAAGACGATATTATTACAGGTAATTCAGATTCACCATGTAAATAAGCGTATTCCAAATGGTTTGGAAGTGGCTTTAACTCTAATTTCGGAGGTTCTTCTATCGATGATTTATATCGATATCTGTCTTCTTCTTTTAGCATTTGAATTTCTTCTGTTGTTGGTTCATATCCATTAGCTATAAGTGTAGCTAACATTTCAGCTTCATCAATTGGTTCATTACCTTCTCCTAAAGAACATTCTCCTGTTCCTTGTAATTCTGGAAATTCTTCTAATAATTCTGCATGTGCATCTATAGTTTGAATATAATAACATGTATCATCTGCAGATTGCGGTTGTTGCATTGCTCTATCAACTGAAAAGGTAACACTCTCATCCTCTATACTTAGGGTCAGTTTCTTACCGAACACGTCTATCATTGCTTTAGCCGTGTTTAAGAATGGTCTTCCTAATATGAGAGGAACTTGAGAATCTTCTTCCATGTCCAAAACAACAAAATCTACTGGAAATACTAAAGTACCAACTTTAACTAGCATGTTCTCCATTATCCCTCTAGGATATTTTATTGATCTATCGGCTAGTTGTATGCTTATTCTGGTTGGTTTCAATTCTCCAAGGTCTAGTTTCGCGTATAGTGAATACGGCATTAGATTTATACTAGCACCTAAGTCTGCCAATGCTTCTATTGAACTAAGACTACCCAGAAAACATGGAATTGTGAAACTTCCTGGATCAGATAGTTTTTCTGGTATCTTATTCAACAGCACTGCTGAACAATTAGCATTCATAGTAACAGCCGAGAGTTCTTCCATTTTCTTTCTATTTGAGATTAGATCTTTCAAGAATTTAGCATATCTTGGCATTCCTGAAATCACATCAATGAAAGGAAGATTTACATTTATCTGTTTAAACATATCCAAGAATTTGGATTGCTCGGCTTCAAGTTTTTCTTTCTTCATTTTACTCGGATAAGGAAGTGGTGGTTGGTATGGTTTAACATAAGGTTTATCCTTAACTGTGTTATCTTCATTAACCTTTTCAACTACCGGTTCTTTTTCCTTATCTTGATCAGGTTGTGGTTCTTGTGGAGTAGGAATAGTTTCATCAGAAGTTACAGGTATTTCAGGTGATTTAAGTGTTGTACCACTTCTTGTGGTAATGGCTTTAGCTGTTTCATTCCGGGGGTTAGCATTTGTATCGCTAGGTAGACTTCCCGGTTTTCTTTCACCTATTAACCTTGCTAGGTTACTCACTTCTTGTTCCAGATTTTGAATAGAAGCTTGTTGATTTCTAAATGCTTGAGCATTTTGTTCATTAGTTTGTTTTTGAGATGTGAAAAACTGCGTTTGAGTTTCAACTAGCTTCGTCATCATATCTTCTAAATTCGGCTTTTTATCATCGGTTTGTTGTGGTGGTTTGTTTTGAAAATTAGGTCTTTGCTGATTGTAAGTATTATTGGATACTTGTTGATTGCTAGGACCTTGTTGGTTGTTGTATGGAATATTTCGGTTATAATTCTGGTTTTGATTGTAAATCGGTCTTGGCGGTTGATAATTATTCTGATAATTATTTCCAGGCCTTTGGTTTATGTATGAAATATTCTCTCTTTGTTCCATTGTTAATTCAATACTGAGACAATCTTTTGTCAAATGTGGTCCTCCACACTGCTCACAACTAATTCGTATAGCATGAATATCTTTAGTCATCTTTTCCATTCGTCTCTCGAAAGCATCTATCTTTGCCGAAATGGAATCTAAGTCATGGCTAGAATCGGCTCTAGCTGCTTTAGATGATCTAACGATGTCTTTTTCTTGGTGCCACTCATGTGAGTGGGAAGCAGTATTATCAATAATTTTGTAAGCATCAGTTTCGGTTTTCTTCATAATAGAACCACCAGCTGCTATATCTATGTCTTTCCTTGTAGTGATGTCGCATCCTTGGTAGAATATTTGTACTATTTGACAGGTGTCTAAACCATGTTGCGGACATCCTCTTAACAACTTTCCATATCTTGTCCACGCCTCATATAGAGTTTCATTTGGTTTCTGTGTGAACGTAACAATTTCTGCTTGAAGTCTTACGGCTTTAGATGCAGGAAAGAATTGTTTAAGAAATTTGTCAACTAAAACATCCCATGTATCGATCGCCCCTTCAGGTAACGATTCCAACCAATCTTTGGCTTCTCCCTTTAAAGTCCAGGGAAATAACATGAGATATATCTGTTCATCCTCCACTTCTCGGATTTTAAATAGTGTGCAGATCCTATTAAAGGTACGTAGATGTTCATTTGGATCTTCCTTCGGTGCACCACTAAATTGGCATTGATTAGTCACCATGTGTAGAATTTATCCTTTGATTTCATAATCTGGCGCATTAATGTCTGGATGAGTAATTGCGTGACCTTGGCCAGTGCGTTTAGCTCTCATTCGGTCTTCCATACTTAAAGGTTCCAGATTCTACATAATTGAATTTGTTGAATCGGTATCACTAGATGATTCTGATTTAATAGTTCGTTCCTCAACAATCTCTGTTTGAATGATTGGTGGTTCCGGAGGAAAGTTTAATGGTTCAGGATCTATGAACCGTTCCTGAATATTCTCTGGATTCTCAATTGTGAGGTTGGGTTCAAAAAATAGATTATCGGAAATTTGAACTGAAGTACTTGGTCGACTAGATGACGATTCTAAAGAAAAATCAACGGCGGTTATATTTGCTAAATGTCTTGATCTAGTTACAGGTGGTGAACGTACAAAAGGTGATGAACGTCTTGCTCGGTGCATTCACTGAATATCCTATTAGTTTTAAAAAGGAAAGAAACATTATAATAAGTTATCCAATCAATAGACTTTTCTGATTTTGCCCACGTTTCGAATAGCCAAAAGATGCAGCAGAGGGGCAGGATTCGTTTGGTCTCAATATAATTGAGGACTGTTTGGCTCCAATAACCCGGTCCACGTACAAATCCAACTATTACTACGAACCAGAAAATTTTGATGTCTATCAATTTAACCACTTAAAATAAATTTTTGTAATTTTAAGAAATTTAGATAAGAAGTAGAAAAAATTCTAAGTCCTAAAAACTAGAATGGGGAGAAATAAGAGAGAAAAAGAGTTCGTCGCAAAAGGTCGAAAAAGAAAAAAAAATGGTTGAAAAATAAAAGGTGACGGAAAATTAAAAGAAACTTATAAAAACTTAAAAATACTTAACTAACCTAACCTTATTACTACAACTAACTTAAAATTATAATCGCAAATTGAGATTACTAATTGGAATGATAATTGATACATAGTAAAAGGTCTAAAAATATTAAAGCTTACAGGAAAAACTAAATCCCAAATAGAAATAACTTAAAAAGAAACTAAAACTTAAAAAGGCGTCGCAAAATTCTAAAGCACCTAAATCTTAGTCTAAAGAAAAAGCGCTTAAGGAATTCTACGGCAAAGCCTAAAAATCTAGGAGTAAAAATAACTATAGCAAAAACTAAGTTTAAAATTAAATATGAGCTAAAAATACAAATATTACGCTACAACGATTAAAAAGGTACAAAATATAAAAATATACAAAAAGTTGTAAAAAGTACAATTTTTATAAAAATATTATTTTTATATTATTTATTTAATAAAACTACTAATTTTATAATTTAATAAAACTAATTAATAATAAATACATAAATTAATAAAAAGTAAAAATAAAAATAAAACTAATAATAATAATAATAATAATAATTAGGTTTAAATAATAATAATAATTAATAATTACCGTAATTAATGCTCGATTAGGGCTTCCTGTCGCCTGTCAGATACCCTCCGCGACTTGCGGTATTCAAGGCTTCAAACCCCGCGACTCGCGGGGTTCAGAAATTCAGTTGACAGCTTAGAATTTTTACGCGTTTTTCTATTTTTTTTATTTTTTTTTATTTTCTGTTTTCTGTTTTTTTTTATATATAAAAGATATTTAATAAAATTTATATTATTATAAACTAAAATAAAAATAAAGAAACTTATAAAACTTTTAACAAACTCTTAAAAATATATAAATTTTTGTTTTTCTTTTTATATTTTTGAATATTTAAAACGTATTTTTACAAAAACGAATTTTAATAAAAGTAAACAAAAATTTTTTTTTTTATATTAGCGTTGCGCTTCCGGCTTTTAAGATAGTTCCCCGGCAGCGGCGCCAAAAATACTTGATGTTATGCGAGGTGTATACAAAATAGTTTATATTTTACTACGAAAAACTATTAAATACGATACAATTTTACACAAAATATTTATTTATTTATAGAATGGATATACTTAAACCTTGCTACAACACTTATAGGCAGTGTACCTAATCGTACAGTAGTGTAGTTTTTAGTAAGTCCGGTTCGTTCCACAGGGAAATCTTTAAACAAAGCTCAACGCTATATTAGTTTACTTTTATTAAAAATACAAATATATATATAAGTAATATTATTATTATAAAGGGGGGTTTTTACCGTTTAATGACCGGTTTGTCGATTTTAAGACTTTAGTCGCAGTTAAAACCTAATGTAAAATATAAATACAAGACTTAAATTAAAGCGTAAAGTAAATAACGATAATGAAATTGCGAATAATAAAAATGCGATAAAATAAAATTGCGATAATTAAAAAGTACGATAATTAAAAGTGCGATTAAATAACAATAAATAAAAGTGCGATAATTAGAAGTGCAATTAAATATAAAATAAAGGAAATTAAATATGAAATAAAAGAATTATGCTTATTTAAACTTCCGTAATCATGATGTTTGACGTGTTAATTTTAGTTTTATGCCCATGGGTTAATTGTCCTTTGTCCTGGATTATTTAATATGTCCGTCTGGTTTTTGTCCATAACAGTCCATCAGTCATAATTATAAAGTGCGAGTGTCCTCATCAAATTATTCTTATACCCGAAGTTAAATATTCCAACTAATTGGGGATTCGAATTGTAACAAGGTTTTAATACTTTGTTTAATGAATACACCAGGTTATCGACTGCGTGTAAACCAAGGTTTTACTACTTTGTTAACAATTACACCAATTACCCTTGAATGTAATTTCACCCCTGTTTTAATTATTCTAGTGGCTATTAATCCATTTCCGTGTCCGGTTAAATGAACGATTATTCGTACATATAAATACCCCGCCCATCGTGTCCGATCGAGTGTATATGGTAATTTATAGGGACGCCCAATTGTAAATCTTTATATTAACATTAACAAACTTTCATTTAGTTAAACAAATATAAAGCCCATTAATAGCCCATAGTCTAATTTCCACAAGTGTCATTCTTTTGTCCAAACCCCAATTATGGTACAAAGCCCAATTACCCAATTTTAGTAATTAGCCCAACATCATGATTACTTCGGATTAAATAAGCATAATAATAACTTAGCTACGAGACATTAATATAAAAAGGTTGAACATAACTTACAATGATTAAAAATAGCGTAGCGTTACACGGACAGAATTTCGACTTACACCCTTACAACATTCGCTAACATACCCTTATTATTAGAATTATAATTAAAATTAAAATTAAAATATAAATTATATATATATATATATATATATATATATATATATATATATATATATATATATATATCGTATAGATAGAGAGATGAGAGAAATAGAATATGAAATTTTGATCAGAATTCGGTTTGCTTTATAGCCAGAGTTGAAATTTGGGGCTCCGCGACTCGCGGCAAAATCCCCTTCAAACCCCGCGAGTCGCGGAGGTTAATTTTACAGCTCAGTCCTTGGAGTTTCTCTGCCGACGGTTTTTTTATTTATAAATATAATATATATATAATTAATATAATTAATTATATATTATATTATATTTATATGCATAGTTAACTTGTAATTTTTAGTCCGTTGCGTCGAGCGTTAAGAGTTGACTCTGTTCCGGTTCCGGATTTTCGAACGTCCTTGCGTACAATTTTATATTTTGTACTTTGCGTTTTGAATCTTGTACTCTTGTGATTTCGAGACGTTTCTTATCAATAATTGGAACCTTTTTGATTGTCTTTTGTTCTTTTGAGCTTTTTGGTCGTTTGCGTCTTCAATTCGTCGAATCTGTCTTTTATCTTCACCTTTTATTATTTAAACGAATATCTCTTGTAAATAGAACAATTGCAACTAAAAGCTTGTCTTTCTTGAGGAATAATGCTATGAAATATATGTTCGTTTTTAGCATTATCAGACTATAACTCACTTTCACAGATTTTTACTTCGTCGAGAAGTAAGACTTGGCCACTGTTGATTCACGAACCTATAACAATATATACATATATATTAAAGTATGTTCAAAATATATTTTCAACACTTTTAATATATTTTGATGTTTTAAGTTTATTAAGTCAGCTGTCCTCGTTAGTAACCTACAACTAGTTGTCCACAGTTAGATGTACAGAAATAAATCGATAAATATTATCTTGAATCAATCCACGTCCCATTGTATACGTATCTCAGTATTGATCACAACTCAAACTATATATATTTTGGAATCAACCTCAAACCTGTATAGCTAACTCCAACATTCACATATAGAGTGTCTATGGTTGTTCCGAAATATATATAGATGTGTCGACATGATAGGTCGAAACATTGTATACGTGTCTATGGTATCTCAAGATTACATAATATACAATACAAGTTGATTAAGTTATGGTTGGAATAGATTTATTACCAATTTTCACGTAGCTAAAATGAAAAAAATTATCCAATCTTGTTTTACCCATAACTTCTTCATTTTAAATCCGTTTTGAGTGAATCAAATTGCTATGGTTTCATATTGAACTCTATTTTATGAATCGAAACAGAAAAAGTATAGGTTTATAGTCGGAAAAATAAGTTACAAGTCGTTTTTGTAAAGGTAGTCATTTCAGTCGAAAGAACGACGTCTAGATGACCATTTTAGAAAACATACTTCCACTTTGAGTTTAACCATAATTTTTGGATATAGTTTCATGTTCATAATAAAAATCATTTTCTCAGAATAATAACTTTTAAATCAAAGTTTATCATAGTTTTTAATTAACTAACCCAAAACAGCCCGCGGTGTTACTACGACGGCGTAAATCCGGTTTTACGGTGTTTTTCGTGTTTCCAGGTTTTAAATCATTAAGTTAGCATATCATATAGATATAGAACATGTGTTTAGTTAATTTTAAAAGTCAAGTTATAAGGATTAACTTTTGTTTGCGAACAAGTTTAGAATTAACTAAACTATGTTCTAGTGATTACGAGTTTAAACCTTCGAATAAGATAGTTTTATATATATGAATCGAATGATGTTATGAACATCATTACTACCTCAAGTTTAGTAGGTAAACCTACTGGAAGTGACAAGAAATGATCTAGCTTCAAAGGATCTTGGATGGCTTGAAAGTTCTTGAAGTAGGATCATGACACAAAAACAAGTTCAAGTAAGATTTTTACTCGAATTAAGATAGTTTATAGTTATAGAAATTGAATCAAAGTTTGAATATGAATATTACCTTGAATAAGAAAGATAACCTACTGTATATAACAAAGGTTTCTTGATCTTAGATGATTACTTGGAATGGATTAGAAAGCTTGGAAGTAAATTAGTAAACTTGAAGGGATTTTTGAAGTGTTCTTGAAGTGTTCTTCCTATGATGATTATAGCTTGATTCTTGAAGTGATTTTTGATGAAGATGATGATTAACTACTGGAAAAATACGTTCATAATAGTGTGTGTGTGTGTTGAGAGAGAATTAGAAAGAGAATTGGAAGTGAAATGGAGTGAATGATGAGTGGTAATTGGTGAGTGGTGAGTGGGGTTAAAAGGAGTTCTAGTTAGTTGACTAGCTCATGTTAGAAGTTAAAATTGATTAGTCATACATGACATAATCAAGAGTGGAATCCCATGCTAGTTCCTATTGGTATATACCTATAGTAAGTGCGTTTTGAAGCTGTGTATAATACAGGTAAGAATACGACTAGAATTCTTGATGAAAGAAAAGAATGGGAAAGTAACTGTAACCATTTTCGTTAAGTATGAGTGTTTTGATATATGTCTTGAAGTCTTCCAAAAGTATTTTAATACATCTAAATACACTACATGTATATACATTTTAACTGAGTCGTTAAGTCATCGTTAGTCGTTACATGTAAGTGTTGTTTTGAAACCTTTAAGTTAACGATCTCAATTAATGTTGTTAACCCATTGTTTATTATATCTAATGAGATGTTAAATTATTATATTATCATGATATTATGATATATTAATATTGAAGGGACCCGTCCTAATCCATCCGGACAAAGTCCACATCGATTACAAATGATTCACAATAGTTGGTTACATCGCGAGGTACTTGACCTCTATATGATACATTTTACAAACATTGCATTCGTTTTGAAAAGACAAACTTCCTTACATCGAAAATTGACGATATGCATACCATTTCATAATATATCTAATTATAATTATCTTAATAATAATCTTGATGAACTCGACGACTCGAATGCAACGTCTTTTGAAATATGTCATGAATGACTCCAAGTAATATCTTTAAAGTGAGCAAATGCACAGCGGAAGGTTTCTTTCATACATGAGAATAAACATGCTTTAAAGTGTCAACCACAAGGTTGGTTAGTTCATTAGTTTAACATAAATAATCATTTCCTAATTTTAATAGACCACAAGATTTCATATTTCCATTACTCATAAACATACGTCCCATACATAGAGACAAAAAAATATCATTCATATGGATTGAACACCTGGTAACCGACATTCACAATATGCATATAAGAATATCCCCATCATTCCGGGATCCTCCTTCAGACATGATATAAATTTCGAAGTACTAAAGCATCCGGTACTTTGGATGGGGCTTGTTGGGCCCGATAGATCTATCTTTAGAGTTCGCGTCAATTAGGGTGTCTGTTCCCTAATTCTTAGATTACCAGACTTAATAAAAAGGGGCATATTCAGTTTCGATCATTCAACCATAGAACGTAATTTCGATTACTTGTGTCTATTTCGTAAAACAGTTATAAAAGTTGCGCATGTATTCTCAGCCCAAAAATATAAAGGGTAAAAAGGTAAATGAAACTCACGCATATAAATATTGTAAAACAGTTAATAAAGCATTTGCATGTATTCTCAGTCCAAAAACGTAAAGAGTAAAAGGGAGCAAATGAAACTCACGCATATAAATATTGTAAAACAGTTAATAAAGCATTTGCATGTATTCTCAGCCCAAAAACGCAAAGAGTAAAAAGGAGCAAATGATAGTTTAAATAAAATGTTAATTTCAATAAAAAAAATACTTCTATTAATAATGATCATAATAATAATAATAATAATAATAATAATAATAATAATAATAATAATAATAATAATAATAATAATAATAATAATAATAATAATAATAATAATAATAATAATAATAATAATACCTAATAAACTCTTGATTCGGCCCAATTAGAAGTATTGAAACACAAACCCAACAACCAAGTCCATAATGCAAATCCACCTAAACCTAAATGGCCCAACAGCAGCTACTTGATGATAAAAAGAATAAACTGATGTAGCCTAGGTTCGAACTCAGGACCTCTCGTTTAAACCCAACACTCCTTACCATCTCAGCTACCATGTTTTTCTGATTTACTTTACACACTGAATCTATTTAACCTACTATTCTGTCTTCTACTTCTTCTACAATCAAACTCATAACTATTCATCATCATCAAAACTAAACATCATCATTAATCTTAATTATAATCATTCTCTAATCATAATCATAATCATAATCATAATCATAATCATAATCATAATCATAATCATAATCATAATCAACTTCTTCATCGTGAATTATCATCATCAACTATCATTATCCTCGGTTATCATCATAAATCTCGCATCACCATCATAAAATATCATCACCACTCATTATTATTTTTATTATCATCGCCATTAATCATCATTATTTTCGCTATCTCAAATAATCATCTATTATCATTATCTTTAACATAACAATCATGCTTATCATCTTCGTGATCATCTATATAACCATTCGCTAATCAACATCATAAGCTTCTTATTACTTATTCGCTAACACATAATCATCATTGAATTCGGGTTTCATTACGATCACCTTATTTCATCATCACCTAAATCGTTATCATTTGTGAATCTATGAACTTGTCACTAGCACTATTATGGCCTAGAGTTACATCAGCCCAACATCATAAGTAAACACAAGTATACAGCCCAATTATTCACAAACCCATTTAGTAATTCTAATATCATGATTTAAGCTAGTTGCACGTTAGATTTCTATAGTGGTGGGGTTCATTTGAAAACAACAACCACTTCATTTCCTTCTTTATTAAACTTCAATAGGAATGTAAATATAAATATAATTGTAGCAAAAGATCGCTTACAGTGGTATAGCAGTAGGTTCTTCATCATTAAAATGGAAATAGAAATGGAACGTAAATAGCATAATCAACAGGAACTGTAGCAACACAGAAGCTGCAACAGTAACAGTAGAATTCAAGTAAAAACAGTGACGTTGCAGTTGTTAAAGGTGTTTGAGTGTTGATTTAATGGTGGTGACAGTTGTGGTGTTTACAATGGTTGTTGTTGGAGGTTTGAGATGGCGGTTTGGTCATGCTTTGGGGTGACGTCTTGGACCAACAAGCAGGAACACAGTAGACCACCAACAAGGGCTGCTTTGGGGTATTGTTCAGCTACAACACGTAGCTAGGAGATGGCGTGTACAGCTTAATCGAAACAGAAATGAAAACGGAAGAAATAAGAAAAGGAGAAAAAAAAAAATGATGGTAGTGAGTTTATGGGTTGTGATGGAAGTGGTGGTGCACGATGATGTGTGCATGTGGTTTAATTTATCGAGTAGAAACCATAGTAGTGGGTTGTAAGTTCGGTCCATCTACAGGAGGTTAATAACAGCAGTAGTTCACGAAGAAAAGTTGCAGGTTTTTCTTAGGTCGAATGAATGATGAACGATGGTGGTGATGGTTAAGGTGAGTTCAAGAAACAAAATAGAAGAGAGGGGGAGAGAAAGAGTGATTGAGATGATGGTAATGGTGGTGGTTGGTTTTTCATGTATGCCTTGCATATATATATATATATATACTCATAAGATTGTAAATGGGAAGGAAAAGGAAACAACACAATAGCTTAAATCAATTATTGAATTATAGAAACAGTAGTAGAAAGTTATAGTTTTTAACGGGTTTGTTGTCAAACAAAAAAGGAATTGTGCAGTACTAGTTGTAGGAAGTTGGTGGTGGTCCATTTGTTACATCACAAAGAAATAAGAACAGAAGAAAGCAAGTGGTGGTGATAATAAGACACAAACATATATATTATATATATATATATATATAATATTACAAGTTGAAGTATCATAAAGAAAATAAAACGTGTACATAAACATTGTGATACAGTGAAGCCATTGTGATTTTGTAATATTGTGCAGACAGTTTTTCCATGAAGTATTATATTGCGCTCCATTGTTAATCAGTGGCGGATAAAAGTATTCAGAAAAATCCCAAAATTTTAAATTAAGTATCTTTATTTATTTAGGTCATTATGGTATAAAATTTGGTCATTAACTATTAAAAAAAATTACATTAATTACTCACTCTCAACCCCCAAGCAAAACATAAAAATTTTTAAAATTTGACAAACAACATCTAAATATATTATCACTAAGCCCAAAATTTTTAAAACCCATTTTCGGATCACCGTTTATTTTAGAATCACATAAGTTTCTTTTTAACTCGTTTACTACCTATCGAATAACAAATGAGCGTTACCTTCATTTACTAAATGAATCCGAGACCAAATATATATACACTCAATATACATTATATATATTTATTTTAAATACAAATTATATTTTTAAACCAATAAAATTATTATTATAATGTATTTACAGATAATATTCATATACACATAAATGTTCGTGAATCGTCGAGCATGGCCAAAGGGTAATTGATTACATGAATGAAATTTCAAAATTTTTGAGATTAAACTTTATAAACTTTGCTTATCGTGTCAAAATCATATAGTGATTAAGTTTAAATATGGTCGGAAATTCCCGGGTCATCACAGTACCTACCCGTTAAAGAAATTTCGTCCCGAAATTTGAGTGAGGTCGTCATGGCTAACAATAAAAATGTTTTCATGACGAATATGAGTTGATGAATAGAGTTTTATCATCATTGAGTAATATGGATAAAACAATTTGATTCATTCGAAGAGTACGAATGAAGCTATCACAAAAGAGTGAAATGAGTAAATGACGATTTGACTTAACTGGTGACGTAATCACGTTTGAATTCCGGAATTCAAGGAATTTAAAGAAAATCTTCAAAATCTAAAAGATTTGATTCTTCGGTGAGTAAGGGAATTAAGATTTCTATAATTAAATACGATGATCTGCCTCGATTACTCTGTCTGATATTTCCATTATAAATTAAACTCTTCCGTTCTATTATTCTCACCATTCTTATACTTTCCTTCTTAGTTCATACATCCAAAAGATCGTAAAAATGCTTAATTCCATTCTAATCCCTGATATTTTCCTAATTATCATTTCTGTCATCCTTCCTTTCAATCTTCCACCAGAAAGATTTGGTTACTTCTACTATTACCTTGAGATGATACTATTCTTAATTCTACCGTGTCTTTATATTGCTATTTGTATTAATATCCACAGTTTGTAACCTCCGTGTTTTTGTTGGGCTTTATATTCCCTCTTATATTTTGAAGTTTTATACTTTTGTTTTCTCTTCCCGACTTTAAGTCAAGCGAATAATGGTCCAGAATTCGTAGATATAAAGTTTCGAATGATTATAATGTTCTAAGTGAGAAAGAACGTAATAGCACGATTTGATTTGTCAAATTACCAGAATCACTGAGAATAGAACTATCAAGAATATATTTTCTTGATATGTTCAGAAGTTAATCAGAATAAAAGAGTTATGTAACATGACACATGGTGACGTTATAATCTGTGAATCATCATGTTCCATTTAGAAACTCAGCATGACTTACTGTAATATAATCACGTTGATCAAGTGTCATTATATTATACTAACTCATGCATCAGTTCCCAACACTACTTCAAAAACATTCATATTTTAAGCTCGAAAGTTTACAGAATATAGAAACTAACAGTTTCTATATGATGTAACATTGATAGCACGAATAGATTATTGATTTCAGATAAGAATAGTTATGAAAATATCTTCAGAAATATGGAGGATATTTATAATGAAAAATACGATGATATCTTGGAATTTCTAATATCGATGGATGATGAAGAAGATTTATCCGTAAGGGTTTAGATTCGGAAGCAAGGTATTCGCTAAAGATTTCATCAGAAACAGAATCATTTGGATTCTTTGAAGTCAAACTTATTCTTTGTGATTTGTCCGCGGCTTCCTTCATAGTTTCGCATAATCCGCTTTTCAGTACTAAATTTTCTATTGAATGTTTCCAATATAATGATACACAGGATGCACGAAGAGGTATATAATTTCGGACGTGAATATTTATAAAAATATCCTCAGAAATAACGAAGATATTGATGATGATATTTTGGAATTTCTAAGTTCGATGGTTGATGGATAAAGATTTTTTCGCAAGATTTTAACATGACTTCAGAGCAAGATATTCTCTAAAGATTTCAACGGATCTAGAATTATCTGGATTCTTTGAATATAGGGTATGGTCCTTATATTTGTCCTTGGTCTCCTTCATGGTTAACTCTATCCGTTTTCCAGTTCCAACGTTTCTGAGCTTTTCCAACATATTATTCTTTATCATCAAACTTCTGATGACTAAGGTCGTTTACAGTTGCCTACAGTTTCTGCTGCTTCATTCAGCTTTTTCAACATTCAGAGTATCGATTCGTAAACTGGGTGCCTTTTTCAAAATTTCAGAATTGAAGATCGTAATTCTAGGAGATAATTGTTATATGTTTACAAATAACTATTGATGTAGAAATGCTACGAGATTCGAAATACTGATTGCTGATTCCCGGTAATTGGTATGGCAATTATTGTTACAGGGTATAGATGAATACAAGATGGGGTTTCAATGAATATAATAACTTTTCATAAGGTCAAAGATCAATGAAGTTGCTGGTAAGTTTACTGCTAATGTAGTGAGGTATAAACGGTTTTTCGGTATTGATGACGAAAGGTAAACTTATATATCAGGGTTATAATAAGTTAATCCAAGTAAAAAGTCGAAGTTGATTTGCTGGAGCTGTGACAAAATTGACTAATTTTTGGATAGAAATAGCAAAGTTATTTTCGGTAATAACAATGCCCAAAGAGTTAACACAGATACGTGTTTAACGTTTACTCCGGTTCCAAGAGTTTTCAAGTGCATAACTATATGCATCAATCTCTTCTTACGTAGATGAAATGCGATTGGTTCATCCTCTCAATTGAGGTGTTTTCAAGAATTACGAAAGGTTTGAACGCAGATTGTAATCGTCAAGATACAAATGAGGTTTAAGATGAAATCAAGTGGCAAACTTGAAGATATGTTTAGTTTCATATGTTATAATCAATATTTTAATTCATTTTAATTATCCAATGTCGACAGTCCATATTTGATAGTCCACAATTAACAGTCCGATAATACATATATAGCTTAATATATAATATCCAAATTAATTAATACGTATCGGGACCCGTGTACATGTCTCAGACTCGATCACAACTCAAAGTATGTATATTATTATAGAATCAACCTCAACCCTGTATAGAGAACTCGATCATTACTACATATAGAGTGTCTATGGTTATTCCAAATAATACATATAGATGCGTCGATATGATATGTCAAATCCTTGTATACGTGTCCCGATACTTAAAATGCGTAAAATAAATAACAGAAATTAAATAACGATAAATAAAATTGCAAGAATGTAAATTGCGATAATTAAATTGCGATAATATAAAATGTAATCAGTTAGCTAGGAACAATTAGCTAGGAATAGTTAGCGTGGATTCTTAACAAAATTTCTCATAGTTAATTTGTTTGTTTCTATCAAATTTTTATTTCGTCAAATGTTTTCTTCATTATGCCACTTGTTGGATTCTGATAAATCAAAATTCAAATATGAAATTGGATGAATATGGTTATTCTGTGGTGAACGGATTTGTATATCGGTGGATGTAAGTAGGATAATATATGACTGTTAAAACCGATTCGAAGAATGTACAATGTAACTTATTAATGTAAAATTTAAATATTCCTCGGGTATTACCTACCCGTTAAAATATTTTCACCATTAACAGTTTGTACAAGAGAATTTTTAATTACAATCTTTATGAAAACATATATACATATATATTTTCTTCAGATGTATTCATGAATTTAATGAGTTAATATGATATTAAACTCATTTGTTTTTCAGTTGGAACTAGAATAAATAATCTTTAAAACTTTAGAGATTACATATTCTTCATGTCGAACGAAGATAAATGAGGTAGAACGATACGTAGAACGAAGATCATACTTAAAGTACAGATGACGATATTGAAGCATGGATTATTGATGGTACTGGTGCTGTTATTGATGGTACTGTTGGTGCCGGTGATGTTGCTGAAGCTGGTACATTTTGCACCATATTCTCTGAATTGATTATTCGAGCGCGAAGTTCGTTGACTTATTACTCCAGGATGATTGTCGGTCAGAACAAGTGAGTGAATACGGTTTAGAATTGTGGATAGAATATAATCCTGTCGAGATACTCTGGAAATGAGAGAGAAAATGGTGTATCGAACAGGTTCGCCGGTAAACGCTTCGAGTTCATTGTCAAGAGGTGAATTCGGTTGGTGGAAGGGATCGCCTTCTTCATGTCTCCATGGATTAAGTCGACTACAAACCCATCCTTAATTCATCCAGAATAGATGATGGCTAAATGGTTGATCCATTTCGGTTATACTGCTTTCAGAGCTCGAGTGAAGATCCATGTCGGAATAGCTGTCGGAATAACTATCAAAATAGCTATCGGAATCTGAGGGACTCGAACTGGTCGCAGGATTCATCTCGTACGATCAGATGAAGGAATTTCGATAAGAAATAGATTATAGGATGTAGATTAGTACCCTGCAATACATAGTTTACATATGCATATATAATACTAAAATCCCATAAGTTACGGAGGAATCTATGGAATCTGTCAGGCAAAGGTAACAATAACAGATACACTAAGATATGAAGTAGTAGATACGTTAAGATATGAATTTTGTCTATACACTATTCATGCAATCCAGGCATTAAGATATGTCTAGATTAAGAATGATAAGCAAGTGATTCTCTAAGAATGATAAGTAGGTAATTTTTGACACGAAATGATAAGCAAAACTTTTGACATGCAGACACGGTCGAAGTCCAGACTTACTAATGCATCCTAATGACTTATCAGTTAGACACACTAATACAGACCTGGTTCACTAAGACCACCGCTCTGATACCAACTGAAGGGACCCGTCCTAATCCATCCGGACAAAGTCCACATCGATTACAAATGATTCACAATAGTTGATTACATCGCGAGGTACTTGACCTCTATATGATACATTTTACAAACATTGCATTCGTTTTGAAAAGACAAACTTCCTTACATCGAAAATTGACGATATGCATACCATTTCATAATATATCTAATTATAATTATCTTAATAATAATCTTGATGAACTCGACGACTCGAATGCAACGTCTTTTGAAATATGTCATGAATGACTCCAAGTAATATCTTTAAAGTGAGCAAATGCACAGCGGAAGGTTTCTTTCATACCTGAGAATAAACATGCTTTAAAGTGTCAACCACAAGGTTGGTGAGTTCATTAGTTTAACATAAATAATCATTTCCTAATTTTAATAGACCACAAGATTTCATATTTCCATTACTCATAAACATACGTCCCATACATAGAGACAAAAAAATATCATTCATATGGATTGAACACCTGGTAACCGACATTCACAATATGCATATAAGAATATCCCCATCATTCCGGGATCCTCCTTCGGACATGATATAAATTTCGAAGTACTAAAGCATCCGGTACTTTGGATGGGACTTGTTGGGCCCGATAGATCTATCTTTAGAGTTCGCGTCAATTAGGGTGTCTGTTCCCTAATTCTTAGATTACCAGACTTAATAAAAAGGGGCATATTCAGTTTCGATCATTCAGCCATAGAACGTAATTTCGATTACTTGTGTCTATTTCGTAAAACAGTTATAAAAGTTACGCATGTATTCTCAGCCCAAAAATATAAAGGGTAAAAAGGTAAATGAAACTCACGCATATAAATATTGTAAAACAGTTAATAAAGCATTTGCATGTATTCTCAGTCCAAAAACGTAAAGAGTAAAAGGGAGCAAATGAAACTCACGCATATAAATATTGTAAAACAGTTAATAAAGCATTTGCATGTATTCTCAGTCCAAAAACGTAAAGAGTAAAAAGGAGCAAATGAACTCACCTAATGTATTTTGTAGTAAAAATACATATGACAAAACTGAACAATGCAAGGTTGGCCTCAGATTCACAAACCTATATTTAATTATGTATTTTAACACATGTAAAGGTAATTGAACAAATATATAAATTATTAGTGAATTAGTTGTTATTTTATATCATGTGTTTTGTTAATAATTTACTTAGATATATTTATTTTTATATAGAAAATCTTTATTTGATATATTAATAATACTAATAATAATGATAAAAATAATACTAATTATGATAAAAATTATGATAATTCTAATAATAATAAAAGTGATACTTTTAATAAAAAAAAATGATAGTTTAAATAAAATGTTAATTTCAATAAAAAAATACTTCTATTAATAATGATCATAATAATAATAATAATAATAATAATAATAATACTAATAATAATAATAATAATAATAATAATAATAATAATAATAATAATAATAATAATAATAATAATAATAATAATAATAATAATAATAATAATAATAATAATAATAATAATAATACCTAATAAACTCTTGATTCGGCCGAATTAGAAGAATTGAAACACAAACCCAACAACCAAGTCCATAATGCAAATCCACCTAAACCTAAATGGCCCAACAGCAGCTATTTGATGATAAAAATAATAAACTGATGTAGCCTAGGTTCGAACTCAGGACCTCTCGTTTAAACCCAACACTCCTTACCATCTCAGCTACCATGTTTTTCTGATTTACTTTACACACTGAATCTATTTAACCTACTATTCTGTCTTCTACTTCTTCTACAATCAAACTCATAACTATTCATCATCATCAAAACTAAACATCATCATTAATCTTAATTATAATCATTCTCTAATCATAATCATAATCATAATCATAATCATAATCATAATCATAATCATAATCAACTTCATCATCGTGAATTATCATCATCAACTATCATTATCCTCGGTTATCATCATAAATCTCGCATCACCATCATAAAATATCATCACCACTCATTATTATTTTTATTATCATCGCCATTAATCATCATTATTTTCGCTATCTCAAATAATCATCTATTATCATTATCTTTAATATAACAATCATGCTTATCATCTTCGTGATCATCTATATAACCATTCGCTAATCAACATCATAAGCTTCTTATTACTCATTCGCTAACACATAATCATCATTGAATTCGGGTTTCATTACGATCACCTTATTTCATCATCACCTAAATCGTTATCATTTGTGAATCTATGAACTTGTCACTAGCACTATTATGGCCTAGAGTTACATCAGCCCAACATCATAAGTAAACACAAGTATACAGCCCAATTATTCACAAACCCATTTAGTAATTCTAATATCATGATTTAAGCTAGTTGCATGTAAGATTTCTATAGTGGTGGGGTTCATTTGAAAACAACAACCACTTCATTTCCTTCTTTATTAAACTTCAATAGGAATGTAAATATAAATATAATTGCAGCAAAAGATTGCTTACAGTGGTATAGCAGTAGGTTCTTCATCGTTAAAATGGAAATAGAAATGGAACGTAAATAGCATAATCAACAGGAACTGTAGCAACACAGAAGCTGCAACAGTAACAGTAGAATTCAAGTAAAAACAGTGACGTTGCAGTTGTTAAAGGTGTTTGAGTGTTGATTTAATGGTGGTGACAGTTGTGGTGTTTACAATGGTTGTTGTTAGAGGTTTGAGATGGCGGTTTGGTCATGCTTTGGGGTGACGTCTTGGACCAACAAGCAGGAACACAGTAGACCGCCAACAAGGGCTGCTTTGGGGTATTGTTCAGCTGCAACACGTAGCTAGGAGATGGCGTGTACAGCTTAATCGAAACAGAAATGAAAACGGAAGAAATAAGAAAAGACGAAAAAAAAAATGATGGTAGTGAGTTTATGGGTTGTGATGGAAGTGGTGGTGCACGATGATGTGTGCATGTGGTTTAATTTATCGAGTAGAAACCATAGTAGTGGGTTGTAACTTCGGTCCATCTACAGGAGGTTAATAACAGCAGTAGTTCACGAAGAAAAGTTGCAGGTTTTTCTTAGGTCGAATGAATGATGAACGATGGTGGTGATGGTTAAGGTGAGTTCAAGAAAGAAAATAGAAGAGAGGGGGAGAGAAAGAGTGATTGAGATGATGGTAATGGTGGTGGTTGGTTTTTCATGTATGCCTTGCATATATATATATATATATATATATATATATATATACTCATAAGATTGTAAATGGGAAGGAAAAGGAAACAACACAATAGCTTAAATCAATTATTGAATTATAGAAACAGTAGTAGAAAGTTATAGTTTTTAACGGGTTTGTTGTCAAACAAAAAAGGAATTGTGCAGTACTAGTTGTAGGAAGTTGGTGGTGGTCCATTTGTTACATCACAAAGAAATAAGAACAGAAGAAAGCAAGTGGTGGTGATAATAAGACACAAACATATATATTATATATATATATATATATATATATATATATATATATATATATATATATATATATATATATATATATATATATATAATATTACAAGTTGAAGTATCATAAAGAAAATAAAATGTGTACATAAACATTGTGATACAGTGAAGCCATCGTGATTTTGTAATATTGTGCAGACAGTTTTTCCATGAAGTATTATATTGCGCTCCATTGTTAATCAGTGGCGGATAAAAGTATTCAGAAAAATCCCAAAATTTTAAATTAAGTATCTTTATTTATTTAGGTCATTATGGTATAAAATTTGGTCATTAACTATTAAATAAAAATTACATTAATTACTCACTCTCAACCCCCAAGCAAAACATAAAAAGTTTTAAAATTTGACAAACAACATCTAAATATATTATCACTAAGCCCAAAATTTTTAAAACCCATTTTCGGATCACCGTTTATTTTAGAATCACATAAGTTTCTTTTTAACTCGTTTACTACCTATTGAATAACAAATGAGTGTTACCTTCGTTTACTAAATGAATCCGAGACCAAATATATATACACTCAATATACATTATATATATTTATTTTAAATACAAATTATATTTTTAAACCAATAAAATTATTATTATAATGTATTTACAGATAATATTCATATACACATAAATGTTCATGAATCGTCGAGCATGGCCAAAGGGTAATTGATTACATGAATGAAATTTCAAAATTTTTGAGATTAAACTTTACAAACTTTGCTTATCGTGTCAAAATCATATAGTGATTAAGTTTAAATATGGTCGGAAATTCCCGGGTCATCACAAATATATCTTAATATGATATATATACATTTAAATGTCATTACAACGATAATCGTTACATATATGTCTCGTTTCGAAATCCTTAAGTTAGTAGTCTTGTTTATATGTATATAACTCATTGTTAATATACTTATGGAGATACTTACTTATCATAATCTCATGTTAACCATATGTATATCCATATATATATATCGTCATGTCGTTTTTACAAGTTTTAACGTTCGTGAATCGTCGGTCAACTTGGGTGGTCAATTGTCTATATGAAACATATTTCAATTAATCAAGTCTTAACAAGTTTGATTGCTTAACATGTTGGAAACATTTAATCATGTAAATATCGATCTCAATTAATATATATAAACATGGAAAAGTTCGGGTCACTACAGTACCTACCCGTTAAATAAATTTTGTCCCGAAATTTTAAGCTGTTGAAGGTGTTGACGAATCTTCTGGAAATAGATGCGGGTATTTCTTCTTCATCTGATCTTCACGCTCCCAGGTGAACTCGGGTCCTCTACGAGCATTCCATCGAACCTTAACAATTGGTATCTTGTTTTGCTTAAGTCTTTTAACCTCACGATCCATTATTTCGACGGGTTCTTCGATGAATTGGAGTTTTTCGTTGATTTGGATTTCATCTAACAGAATAGTGAGATCTTCTTTAGCAAAACATTTCTTCAAATTCGAGACGTGGAAAGTGTTATGTATAGCCGCGAGTTGTTGAGGTAACTCAAGTCGGTAAGCTACTGGTCCGACACGATCAATAATCTTGAATGGTCCAATATACCTTGGATTTAATTTCCCTCATTTACCAAATCGAACAACGCCTTTCCAAGGTGCAACTTTAAGCATGACCATCTCTCCAATTTCAAATTCTATATCTTTTCTTTTAATGTCAGCGTAGCTCTTTTGTCGACTTTGGGCGGTTTTCAACCGTTGTTGAATTTGGATGATCTTCTCAGTAGTTTCTTGTATAATCTCCGAACCCGTAATCTGTCTATCCCCCACTTCACTCCAACAAATCGAAGACCTACACTTTCTACCATAAAGTGCTTCAAACGGCGACATCTCAATGCTTGAATGGTAGCTGTTGTTGTAGGAAAATTCTGCTAACGGTAGATGTCGATCCCAACTATTTCCGAAATCAATAACACATGCTCGTAGCATGTCTTCAAGCTTTTGTATCGTCCTTTAGCTCTGCCCATCAGTTTGTGGATGATAGGCAGTACTCATGTCTAGACGAGTTCCTAATGCTTGCTGTAATGTCTGCCAGAATCTTGAAATAAATCTGCCATCCCTATCAGAGATAATAGAGATTGGTATTCCATGTCTGGAGACGACTTCCTTCAAATACAGTCGTGCTAACTTCTCCATCTTGTCATCTTCTCTTATTGGCAGGAAGTGTGCTGATTTGGTGAGACGATCAACTATTACCCAAATAGTATCAAAACCACTTGCAGTCCTTGGCAATTTAGTGATGAAATCCATGGTAATGTTTTCCCATTTCCATTCTGGGATTTCGGGTTGTTGAAGTAGACCTGATGGTTTCTGATGCTCAGCTTTGACCTTAGAACACGTCAAACATTCTCCTACGTATTTAGCAACATCGGCTTTCATACCCGGCCACCAAAAATGTTTCTTGAGATCCTTGTACATCTTCCCCGTTCCAGGATGTATTGAGTATCTGGTTTTATGAGCTTCTCTAAGTACCATTTCTCTCATATCTCCAAATTTTGGTACCCAAATCCTTTCAGCCCTATACCGGGTTCCGTCTTCCCGAATATTAAGATGCTGCTCCGATCCTTTGGGTATTTCATCCTTTAAATTTCCTTCTTTTAAAACTCCTTGTTGCGCCTCCTTTATTTGAGTAGTAAGGTTATTATGAATCATTATATTCATAGATTTTACTCGAATGGGTTCTCTGTCCTTCCTGCTCAAGGCATCGGCTACCACATTTGCCTTCCCCGGGTGGTAACGAATCTCAAAGTCGTAATCATTCAACAATTCAATCCACCTACGCTGCCTCATATTCAGTTGTTTCTGATTAAATATGTGTTGAAGACTTTTGTGGTCGGTATATATAATACTTTTGACCCCATATAAGTAGTGCCTCAAAGTCTTTAATGCAAAAACAACCGCGCCTAATTCCAAATCATGCGTCGTATAATTTTGCTCGTGAATCTTCAATTGTCTAGACGCATAAGCAATCACCTTCGTTATTTGCATTAATACACAACCGAGACCTTGCTTTGATGCATCACAATAAATCACAAAATCATCATTCCCTTCAGGCAATGACAATATAGGTGCCGTAGTTAGCTTTTTCTTCAATAACTGAAACGCTTTCTCTTGTTCATCCTTCCATTCAAATTTCTTCCCTTTATGCGTTAATGCAGTCAAGGGTTTTGCTATTCTAGAAAAGTCTTGGATGAACCTTCTGTAGTAACCAGCTAGTCCTAAAAACTGGCGTATGTGTTTTGGAGTTTTCGGGGTTTCCCACTTTTCAATAGTTTCTATCTTTGCCGGATCCACCTTAATACCTTTTTTGTTCACTATGTGACCGAGGAATTGAACTTCTTCCAACCAAAATGCACACTTTGAAAATTTAGCGTACAATTCTTCCTTCTTCAATACTTCTAACACCTTTCTCAAATGTTCACCGTGTTCTTGGTCATTCTTTGAGTAAATAAGTATGTCATCAATGAAAACAATGACAAACTTGTCAAGGTATGGTCCACACACTCGGTTCATAAGGTTCATGAACACAGCTGGTGCATTAGTTAAACCAAATGGCATGACCATAAACTCGTAATGACCGTAACGTGTTCTGAAGGCAGTCTTTGGAATATCATCTTCTTTCACCCGCATTTGATGATACCCGGAACGTAAGTTAATCTTTGAATAAACAGACGAGCCTTGTAGTTGATCAAATAAGTCGTCGATTCTCGGTAGTGGGTAGCGGTTCTTGATGGTAAGTTTGTTCAACTCTCGGTAGTCGATACACAACCTGAATGTACCATCTTTCTTCTTGACAAACAAAACAGGAGCTCCCCACGGTGATGTGCTTGGTCGAATGAAACCATGCTCTAAAAGTTCTTGTAATTGGCTTTGCAGTTCTTTCATCTCGCTGGGTGCGAGTCTGTAAGGAGCACGAGCTATTGGTGCAGCTCCTGGTACAAGATCTATTTGAAATTCAACGGATCGATGTGGGGGTAATCCCGGTAATTCTTTCGGAAATACATCGGGAAATTCTTTTCCGACTGGAACATCATTGATGCTCTTTTCTTCAGTTTGTACTTTCTCGACGTGTGCTAGAACAGCATAGCAACCTTTTCTTATTAGTTTTTGTGCCTTCAAATTACTAATAAGATGTAGCTTCGTGTTGCCCTTTTCTCCGTACACCATTAAGGGTTTTCCTTTTTCTCGTATAATGCGAATTGCATTTTTGTAACAAACGATCTCTGCTTTCACTTCTTTCAACCAGTCCATACCGATTATCACATCAAAACTCCCTAACTCTACTGGTATCAAGTCAATCTTAAATGTTTCGCTAACCAGTTTAATTTCTCGATTCCGACATATATTATCTGCTGAAATTAATTTACCATTTGCTAATTCGAGTAAAAATTTACTATCCAAAGGCGTCAATGGACAACTTAATTTAGCACAAAAATCTCTACTCATATAGCTTCAATCCGCACCCGAATCAAATAAAACGTAAGCAGATTTATTGTCAATAAGAAACGTAATCGTAACAAGCTCCGGGTCTTCCTGTGCCTCTGCCGCATTAATATTGAAAACTCTTCCGCGGCCTTGTCCATTCGTGTTCTCCTGGTTCGGGCAATTTCTAATAATGTGGCCCGGTTTTCCACATTTATAACAAACTACATTGGCATAACTTGCTCCGACACTACTTGCTCTGCCATTACTCGTTCCGACACCATTTGTTCCTTTCGTTCTATTAACCCCTGGTCCGTAGACCTCACACTTCGCCGCGCTATGACCATTTCTTTTACACTTGTTGCAAAATTTGGTGCAGAACCCCGAGTGATACTTTTCACACCTTTGGCATAGCTGCTTCTGATTGTTGTTGTTGTTGCGGTTATTATTGTTGTTGGGATGATTGTTGTAGTTGTTGTTGTTGTTGTTGTTGGGCCGTTTGTTGTAGTTGCGATTGATGTTGCGATTGTTGGGATAATTGTTGCGATTATTGTTGTAATTGCTGTTGTTGTTGTATTGGTGATTCTTATCACCGTTTTCCTCCCACTTTCTTTTGACTTGCTTCACATTGGCCTCTTCAGCAGTCTGTTCTTTAATTCTTTCTTCAATCTGGTTCACTAGTTTGTGAGCCATTCCACATGCCTGTTGTATGGAGGCGGGCTCATGTGAACTTATATCTTCTTGGATTCTTTCCGGTAATCCTTTCACAAACGCGTCGATCTTCTCTTCCTCATCTTCGAATGCTCCCGGACACAATAGACATAATTCTGTGAATCGTCTTTCGTACGTGGTAATATCAAATCCTTGGGTTCGTAACCCTCTAAGTTCTGTCTTGAGCTTATTGACCAGCTTATTGACCTCGGTTCTGGGACGGTACTTCTCGTTCATCAAGTGCTTGAATGCTGACCACGGTAGTGCGTATGCATCGTCTTGTCCCACTTGCTCTAGATAGGTATTCCACCATGTTAACGCAGAACCTGTGAAGGTATGCGTAGCATACTTTACTTTGTCCACTTCAGTACACTTACTTATGGCAAACACCGATTCGACCTTCTCGGTCCACCATTTCAATCCGATCGGTCCTTCGGTTCCATCAAATTCCAAAGGTTTGCAGGCAGTGAATTCTTTGTAGGTGCATCCTACACGATTTCCTGTACTGCAAGATCCAAGGTTATTGTTGGTATGTAGCGCAGCCTGCACTGCGGCTATGTTTGAAGCTAGAAAAGTACGGAATTCCTCTTCATTCATATTCACGGTGTGTCGAGTAGTCGGTGCCATTTCCTTCAAAATAGTCAAATGGAACAAGTTAATCATACAGAATATTAAGAGTAGTTAATAGTATTTCGTAGCATAATATGAACTCATTTATAAAAGCTTTTTCTTCATATTAGCGTTTTATAAGTTTAAATTCGGGTAGTACCTACCCGTTAAGTTCATACTTAGTAGCTAATATACAATTCAACTACTACAATTCTATATGAAAAACTGATTATAATAATATTTCGCGTTCAAAATTTTACACAATATTTTACAAACTTACAATACCGCTTATTTTACATATAGCATGAAATATAGCACACAATAAATTTGATACAAGATGGTTGTGAAGATAATTCTAGCTAGTACACAAGTCGTTCAGCAAAGGCAATAAAGACACGTAATTCATACGTCCAGAAACAAGTCATGCATTCTGGTTTTACTAGGATTACTTCCCATCCTTGGTCTTGTGGAAAATAACCGTTATGGCCGTTGATAAGACAGCGTGTTGTAATGTCGTCAAAGGGACGAGGGTTACGTAATGTCCAACAGTCCCGTAACAATCTAAAAACCTCATTTCTTACCCCAATTACCGACTCCGTCACTTGTGGAAACGTTTTGTTTAATAGTTGTAGGCCGATGTTCTTGTGCTCACTTTGGTGAGAAGCGAACATTACTAATCCATAAGCATAACATGCTTCTTTATGTTGCATGTTAGCCGCTTTTTCTAAATCACGAAGTCCAATATTCGGATATATTGAGTCAAAGTAATTTCTTAACCCATTGCGTAAAATAGCATTTGGGTTCCCCGCAATATATGCGTCAAAGTAAACACATCGTAACTTATGGATTTCCCAATGTGATATCCCCCATCTTTCGAACGAAAGCCTTTTATAAACCAAGACATTCTTGGAAAGTTCTTCGAATGTCTTACAAATTGATCTCGCCTTAAATAGTTGTGCCGAAGAATTCTGACCGACTCTAGACAAGATTTCATCAATCATGTCTCCGGGTAGGTCTCTTAAAATATTGGGTTGTCTATCCATTTTGTGTTTTTATACTGTAAAATAGACAAGAGTTAGATTCATAAAAAAAATACTTATTAATACAAGCAATTTTTACATATATCATAAAGCATAAGCACACTATATTACATATATTACACCACACGAATACAACTATCTTATTCCGACTCGCTTGTTTCTTCTTCTTCAGTTTTGGTTCGTTTTGCCAAGTTTCTAGGGATATATGATGTTCCCCTAATACGAGCCGTCGTTTTCCACATTGGTTTAGAAAAACCTGGTGGTTTAGAGGTTCCCGGGTCATTGTTACAACTTAAGGACTTCGGGGGTTGACGATACATATAAAGTTTATCGGGGTTGGAATTAGATTTCTCTATTTTTATGCCCTTTCCCTTATTATTTTCTTTTGCCTTTTTAAATTCAGTTGGGGTAATTTCTATAACATCATCGGAATTCTCGTCAAAATTCGATTCATCTGAGAATTGGTAATCCTCCCAATATTTTGCTTCCTTAGCGGAAACACCATTGACCATAATTAACCTTGGTCGGTTGGTTGAGGATTTTCTTTTACTTAACCGTTTTATTATTTCCCCCACCGGTTCTATTTCTTCATCCGGTTCCGATTCTTCTTCCGGTTCTGATTCTTCTTCTGGTTCCGACTCTTCTTCTGATTCCTCTTCGGGAACTTGTGAATCAGTCCACGAATCATTCCAATTTACATTTGACTCTTCATTATTATTAGGTGAGTCAATGGGACTTGTTCTAGAGGTAGACATCTATCACATAATATCAAACGCGTTAAGAGATTAATATATCACATAATATTCACATGTTAAAAATATATAGTTTCCAACAAAATTTGTTAAGCAATCATTTTTCAAGTAAACACGGTCGAAGTCCAGACTCACTAATGCATCCTAACAAACTCGATAAGACACACTAATACAAAATTCTGGTTCTCTAAGACCAACGCTAGGATACCAACTGAAATGTCCCGTTCTTATTGATTAAAACGTTCCATATTAATTGATTTCGTTGCGAGGTTTTGACCTCTATATGAGACGTTTTTCAAAGACTGCATTTATTTTTAAAACAAACCATAACCTTTATTTCATAAATAAAGGTTTAAAAAGCTTTACGTAGATTATCAAATAATGATAATCTAAAATATCCTGTTTACACACGACCATTACATAATGGTTTACAATACAAATATGTTACATTGAAATTAGTTTCTTGAATGCAGTTTTTACACAATATCATACAAACATGGACTCCAAATCTTGTCCTTATTTTAGTATGCAACAGCGAAAGCTCTTAATATTCACCTGAGAATAAACATGCTTTAAACGTCAACAAAAATATTGGTGAGTTATAGGTTTAACCTATATATATCAAATCGTAACAATAGACCACAAAATTTCATATTTCAATACACATCCCATACATAGAGATAAAAATCATTCATATGGTGAACACCTGGTAACCGACATTAACAAGATGCATATATAAGAATATCCCCATCATTCCGGGATCTTATATCCCATCATTCCGGGACACCCTTCGGATATGATATAAATTTCGAAGTACTAAAGCATCCGGTACTTTGGATGGGGTTTGTTAGGCCCAATAGATCTATCTTTAGGATTCGCGTCAATTAGGGTGTCTGTTCCCTAATTCTTAGATTACCAGACTTAATAAAAAGGGGCATATTCGATTTCGATAATTCAACCATAGAATGTAGTTTCACGTACTTGTGTCTATTTTGTAAATCATTTATAAAACCTGCATGTATTCTCATCCCAAAAATATTATATTTTAAAAGTGGGACTATAACTCACTTTCACAGATTTTTTAGTTCGTCGAGAAGTAAGACTTGGCCACTGTTGATTCACGAACCTATAACAATATATACATATATATTAAAGTATGTTCAAAATATATTTACAACACTTTTAATATATTTTGATGTTTTAAGTTTATTAAGTCAGCTGTCCTCGTTAGTAACCTACAACTAGTTATCCACAGTTAGATGTACAGAAATAAATCGATAAATATTATCTTGAATCAATCCATGACCTAGTGTATACGTATCTCAGAATTGATCACAACTCAAACTATATATATTTTGGAATCAACCTCAACCCTGTATAGCTAACTCCAACATTCACATATAGAGTGTCTATGGTTGTTCCGAAATATATATAGATGTGTCGACATGATAAGTCAAAACATTGTATACGTGTCTATGGTATCTCAAGATTACATAATATACAATACAAGTTGATTAAGTTATGGTTGGAATAGATTTGTTACCAATTTTCACGTAGCTAAAATGAGAAAAATTATCCAATCTTGTTTTACCCATAACTTCTTCATTTTAAATCCATTTTGAGTGAATCAAATTGCTATGGTTTCATATTGAACTCTATTTTATGAATCTAAACAGAAAAAGTATAGGTTTATAGTCGGAAAAATAAGTTACAAGTCGTTTTTGTAAAGGTAGTCATTTCAGTCGAAAGAACGACGTCTAGATGACTATTTTAGAAAACATACTTCCACTTTGAGTTTAACCATAATTTTTGGATATAGTTTCATGTTCATAATAAAAATCATTTTCTTAGAATAATAACTTTTAAATCAAAGTTTATCATAGTTTTTAATTAACTAACCCAAAACAGCCCGCGGTGTTACTACGACGGCGTAAATCCGGTTTTACGGTGTTTTTCGTGTTTCCAGGTTTTAAATCATTAAGTTAGCATATCATATAGATATAGAACATGTGTTTATTTAATTTTAAAAGTCAAGTTAGAAGGATTAACTTTTGTTTGCGAACAAGTTTAGAATTAACTAAACTATGTTCTAGTGATTACGAGTTTAAACCTTCGAATAAGATAGTTTTATATATATGAATCGAATGATGTTATGAACATCATTACTACCTCAAGTTTAGTAGGTAAACCTACTAGAAGTGGCAAGAAATGATCTAGCTTCAAAGGATCTTGGATGGCTTGAAAGTTCTTGAAGTAGGATCATGACACAAAAACAAGTTCAAGTAAGATTTTTACTCGAATTAAGATAGTTTATAGTTATAGAAATTGAATCAAAGTTTGAATATGAATATTACCTTGAATAAGAAAGATAACCTACTGTATATAACAAAGGTTTCTTGATCTTAGATGATTACTTGGAATGGATTAGAAAGCTTGGAAGTAAATTAGTAAACTTGAAGGGATTTTTGAAGTGTTCTTGAAGTGTTCTTCCTATGATGATTATAGCTTGATTCTTGAAGTGATTTTTGATGAAGATGATGATTAACTACTGGAAAAATACGTTCATAATAGTGTGTGTGTGTGTGTTGAGAGAGAATTAGAAAGAGAATTGGAAGTGAAATGGAGTGAATGATGAGTGGTAATTGGTGAGTGGTGAGTGGGGTTAAAAGGAGTTCTAGTTAGTTGACTAGCTCATGGTAGAAGTTAAAATTGATTAGTCATACATGACATAATCAAGAGTGGAATCCCATGCTAGTTCCTATTGGTATATACCCATAGTAAGTACGTTTTGAAGCTGTGTATAATACGGGTAAGAATACGACTAGAATTCTTGATGAAAGAAAAGAATGGGAAAGTAACTGTAACCATTTTCGTTAAGTATGAGTGTTTTGATATATGTCTTGAAGTCTTCCAAAAGTATTTTAATACATCTAAATACACTACATGTATATACATTTTAACTGAGTCGTTAAGTCATCGTTAGTCGTTACATGTAAGTGTTGTTTTGAAACCTTTAAGTTAACGATCTCAATTAATGTTGTTAACCCATTGTTTATTATATCTAATGAGATGTTAAATTATTATATTATCATGATATTATGATATATTAATATATCTTAATATGATATATATACATTTAAATGTCGTTACAACGATAATCGTTACATATATGTCTCGTTTCGAAATCCTTAAGTGAGTAGTCTTGTTTATATGTATATAACTCATTGTTAATATACTTATGGAGATACTTACTTATCATAATCTCATGTTAACCATATGTATATCCATATATATATATCGTCATGTCGTTTTTACAAGTTTTAACGTTCGTGAATCGCCGGTCAACTTGGGTGGTCAATTGTCTATATGAAACATATTTCAATTAATCAAGTCTTAACAAGTTTGATTGCTTAACATGTTGGAAACATTTAATCATGTAAATATCAATCTCAATTAATATATATAAACATGGAAAAGTTCAGGTCACTACAGTGGGAGGCTGAATTGAGTATGGGAGGGAGTCCATGGTCTCTAAAATGATGCTAGATGACTTTCTATGGGATCCAGTTACGAGCCTTCATGCGTCATTAGCCGAAAACGCAAACCAAATCGCTAAACGTTAATTTCTCGCTTTTTTAATCTATATAAATTCTAATAAATAGAAAGTATGTTTAAAAGATAATAATTATATAATATAATTATTAAAATTAAATTACATTATGCTTTGGCTTGCTATTACGCTAAGTGTGGTTCGTTTCTAGTTGTCGTTAACAGTACCGGGTTCTTCCAACGTTAACTGATCGTTAAAACGCATCCCACCAAGTTTAATTCATTAAATATATAATAAATTAAATATGTTTTTCTTAAAGTTAATAATTATTAAAAATAATTATTTTGTCGCTTTTATGAGTTTTCGTAAACTGAAAAGCTTTCTAGGCGATTATCTTAATCATATCGTTTTCTAGGTATTTTGTATCCGAACAAGTTCATCAATTAATATAAACATATTAATTCAAGTAATCCAATAGGATCACGTATGCATTTAAATCCATTAAACACATAAAGTTCTAAGTAATCACCATTAAATATTTAACGAACAAGTAACGATAGTAACGGAAAACGTCGGGTTGTTACAGAACGCTTTCCTTAATTTAATAAAGTTATCTTGTTACTTTAAGTTTCTTTCATATTGCATGCATATCTATCCGTTGCAATTTTTTATTATGTGTTGAATACTTTATCTGAAACTTATGCTATTGTTATGTTGAAACCTTGACGGTTTAGAAGTTTAATTTACAGATCACCCTTTCTGCTTATTCACGTGGCTATAACCCAGTATTAGGACTTAATCAACCCTAGGATACATGTAAGTAGTTATGTGTGATTACGTCACAATAGGGATATAGTATCTACGTACGAATAACTATTTATTCGTCAAAGAAGAGCTGCCCATTTAGGTTGTGATTAGAGTACGCATTATAGAGTTTAGTGAACAATGGCTTGCTCAGAAGCATGATTCGCGTCAGAAGAAACGTTCACGAGATGTTGTAAGATGATCCGGGGTTGAGTAAGTGATCGTAAAAGAGATACCTCTAATCCAATTAGCAGTACCTTAGAATATCTAAGATTGCACATTTGTTAATGTTAATGCATAGCTTAGTATTAAGTGGTGGAATATTACTGTAGTAAGACTAACTAGGATTAAGAAAAGCTGAGACTTTCCTTTAAGGATATACCACTTTGTTCATGTACCTAGGATTCAATCCAAAAGGTCGTTTAAACCCTCTAAGGTTAACGTTGAGAGTAGGGATATCTGTCTTAGTCAGAATCTTCAAGGCCTAAATGCTTAGTGACAAATCAGTTAGGTTCACAGCCCAGTTGATTGAGGTTTAGTGTTTATTCTAGGAAGTTAAACTCTTGTAATAGTTCCCCATCAGGATTCTATTCTTCATACTGAAATGTCCTGTTCATATCGATTATAAACGTTTCAGATTAATTGATTTCGTTGCGAGGTTTTGACCTCTATATGAGACATTTATCAAAGACTGCATTCGTTTTTAAAACAAACCATAACCTTTATTTTATCGATAAAGGTTTAAAACCATAATGTAGATTATCAAGTAATGATAATCTAAAAGATAACGTTTTACACACGACCATTACATAATGGTTTACAATAATATTACACATCAATTTAAATCTCTGAATGCAGTTTTTAAACAATATATTACAAGCATGCTGTCTCCAATTCTTGTCCTTCAATTAGCATGCAATAGCGGAAGCTCTTAATAATCACCTGAGAATAAACATTTTGCCACCGGCCGATTCACGAACCTATAACAAATATATATATATATATATATATATATATATATATATATATATATATATATATATATATATATATATATATATATCAAAGTATGATCGAAATATATTCACAACATTTTTTTATTATGTTTTAATGATTTAAGTTTGTTAAGTTTATAGTCCAACGTTAGTAGTTCACAATTAGTTGTCCACAGTTGGTAGTACAGAAATAAATCAATATATATTATCTCGAATCAATCCATGAACCAGTGTATACAAGTCTCAGACTCGATCACAACTCAAAGT